>NW_016107634.1:1109950-1201431 GCF_001604975.1 Cebus imitator
TTTTTTTGAGGCAGAGTCTTGCTCTGTCACCCAGGCTGGAGTGCAGTGGTGTGATCTTGGCTCACTGCAACCTCCGCCTCCTGGGTTCAGGTGATTCTCCTGCCTCAGCCTCCCGTGTAGCTGGGACTAGACACACGCCACCATGCCCAGCTAATTTTTGTATTTTTAGTAGAGATGGGATTTCACCATGTTGGTCAGGATGGTCTTGATCTCTTGACCTCGTGATCCACCCGCCTCGGCCTCCCAAAGTTCTGGGATTACAGGTGTGAGCCATCGCGCCCAGCAAGTACTATTTCTATCAATATATTATATACTATACTTACCTCTCTTGTTTGTTGTCGACATCTCACAGGAGAATATAAGTTCAGTGAGACAAAAACAGCTTTTCAGGGCTGGGCGCGGTGGCTCATACCTGTAATCCCTGGTTCTGTCTGTTTTCTCCCCACTCCTGCAACTGTTCCCAAATAAATATTTCAAGGTTTAAACTGTAGACACAGGTGGCATCACATGAGCCATGATAAAACAGATGTAACTGTTTTTAACTTTGTGTAGTCTTTGTAACACTGTCTTCTGCAAAATAGCCCTATGGGTCAGATAGTCCTATGGGCTCCCAGAAGAGATCTGATTTGTGCTCACAAAAATATTATAGTTGTTCAGTTATAATCACCATGACGCCTGTATGCTATTTTTTTTTCTTTTTTGAGATAGAGTCTTGCTCTGTCGCCCAGGCTGCTGTAATGTAGTGGCGTGATCTTGGCTCACTGTAACCTACACCTCCCAGGTTCAAGCGATTATCATGCCACAGCTTCCCAAGTAGCTGAGATTACAGGTGCCCGCCACCATGACTGGCTAATTTTTTGTATTTTTAGTAGAGACAGGATTTTGATATGTTGGCCAGGCTGGTCTCAAACTCCTGGCCTCATGTAATCTGCCCGCCTTGGCCTCCCAAAATGCCGGGATTACAGGTGTAAGCCACTGCGCCCAGCCACACACTATTTTTTCCCTATTGTGGGCAGAGGGCTTTCATTCCTCAAACACTTTGAGGGCGTCTCATTACTGCTGCTCTTGGGATTGCTCATTGTGAGACTGTCTATGTCCCGGTGGGGGTTTTGTCTCCTAATGTTTCCTAAGCCACCAATTCTCCAGACCAGGGCTGGCTTGAGAGGTTAAGTGGGGAGAGAGCTCTATGCCCGAAGCCCTTTCTTATTTCTTCCCTGCCCCTTTCCTTCCAGAAAAACTGTGTCAGGCAGTGTTCTTGGTGCTGGAATATAGCAGCATGTAAACACACAGGCGAACCTTCACCTTCCTGTAACTCTGTAATTTTGAAGGCCATGGCTTCTTGAGAGTAGTTCTGATTGTCCCATTCTCTTGTAGCTCCTCATGAGACAGCTCCTCTGGCTTCTTAACACAGCCAGTGTACCCACTTGCCAGGTCTGAGGACATCCTACTCTACCCCCAGACATACCGTTCAAACCTCCACACTCAACCACCAGCCTTGAGCCCAATGACTCCTGTATGTAGACACCCAGGAGCCCAGGAATCGTCCCCCAATGGACATGCCTTTTTGGAGGCATTGGTGCCTACTACATAAAGAGACTTCAGATCTTCTTCCTGCTGGAATGCCTTTGATTTTTTTTTTAATATACACCTTTTAAGGCCAAATTCAAGAATTTGCTTTCTCTGCTAGACCCCCTTTTACTGGCTCAGCCTCAGATTTTGCCCTCCTCTAAATGATAGCTTTTCTTGTCCGAGCTGTTGTTGAGCATGTACCCACGTGTGGCTCTCTCCTCTTAATGACCTCGTCTTCCAAGTCCCTCTCATCTCCTGAAGTCGCTTGCTAGCTCCTCCAAGGACAGAAGCTTCTTCCTCTTTATATCCTGTACAGCACTCACATCGCCTTATACACATGGTGATGGTTAAAATAATTGGTGGACTAAATTTCCATAAATATATTCTGGAAAAGTCAGCAGTAACAGATTGTTTCAGCCATATGGAAGATTCAGTTACATAGGATAACTCAAACCATTGTGATTCCAGATACCTGGCATATGCAGATTCAGGAGTATTGGTGTATATCTGAGCGTTGCATGAGTATTTTGGTGTACTCCTTTGTAAGAATCTCCAACCCAATCTCTAGTCGTTCTGGCTGCTTTTCTTCCAGATATTCTGAGATACTTTTGACATCATCCCTTATCAAGGGTGTTGATTGTTAAGGGCTATCTCAGAGTTTCAGTCCTCACCAGGTCCTTGCCTGTCCACAGATCATGTTGCTCAAACACCGGGGGTCTTGACAAATGAAGGCCTGCCCTCCAACATGGGCCAGCACAACTAAGGGCCGGGGTGGTGGGGGGGCTTTTAATGTGGAATGAGGTCTCTCTGCAATTGAACCTCTAAGGAGAGATCTGAGTTTCTACTTGGATCATAGACTCCTCCAGACATGTGGCCTCTTTGCTCCTTGGTCTAGAATCATGAGATCCTGTTTTAGACCGAATTAGTGATATACTGAGGATAATAGGAGTGTGCTGGAACTTCAGCTAGCCACCCTTCTGGTTTGTCCAAAATGTTCTATATTCTTTTGAAGGAAAAGAGGATCCTGCATGAGTGACAGTGGAGGTCGGGCTTTGGCCCTGAAATCATATTAATGGAACTTTCAGATAATGTCATTCTTCATTTTTCCTATTGCCAATTTATAGATTGCATCTCAGACTCCCCAGAGAAGTAGAACTTGCCAAGTATGCTTGTCATTTCTTCTAATTAGGTTTTTACATAAATCAAAGAACCCTTGTTTTTATTTACCTTGGTTTATACAGCAACAAGGTTCTTGTGTAGGCTGCCAGAGAGGTGATCCCTACAGAAAGGACACCAGATTCCTGACATTCTAAGGGCTTAAGAAGGTTCCTCCCCTCCACTTTCCTAAGCATTCCATTAGCCCCACCATTGAAGAGGAGGAAAAGACAGTCCCGTCAGGGCTGCACGTCCCCTCCTTCCTGCCCTTGTCTCTACAGTGCTACTGCGGACTCGGCCTTGTGGTCTAAAAGGGAAGGAGAAGGGGAAGGAGGAGAGCACTCACTCTCTTGGCCTCTCTTGCAGTTTCCCCTTTGCCTGATTTTCAGCCTTCCTTCAGTTTCTAGTCCTCAGGGTGAATCTTCCCATCTAGGAGGCTAAGCTGGGGAGAAAGCTGGGAGGCAGCTCGGGGTTGCCCTGGCCCAGCAGCCTCCTCTGTCCTTCTTCCTGGCTTCTCACCATGCGGCCCCCCTCCGGCCCTTTCCCCAGCATTCCCCATCTGCCTCCTTATGCACTCCCAGTATTGTTGGTTCCTGCCTGGAGCCCCTTTCCTGACTGTAATCCGTTTGCTCACTGTGGCCTCATAGCTGTGATTTCTTGCATTAGGTTTGAGAACTCTGGAGTGAGGTCCCACGATCTCAGACGTTGCCCTGGTGTTTTTGGTCCTGCAGCAGGCTCTGGCCTCTGAGCTCTCCTGAGATGGGGAGACTAAGAAAAGGTTGCCTTGCTGGCTCTTTTCCCACTTCCTTCCCCATGTCCCATCTCTGGTGATTGCACCTGTAGAGGTAGGAGGGCACAGGGGAAGCTCTTAGGACCACAGCAGAAGCTATGTGGTCAGCAGGCAGCGCAGTTGGTCCCACTGCAGGGAGAAATAAGGCTTGGCATGTGCCTTATTCGGAAGGGACCAGCCAGCCTTATACCTGCTTCGTGCTTCTTGGGTGTCAAACTTCTCATGATTGGGAATGACAGATTTTAATTTTTACCTTGGGCAGCAAAAAGGCCCCAATCCTTTTATAAATCACAGGCCTGTGAAACTAGGTAACCCGAAGCCTTCAAGCAGCCACCCCCTTCTCCTTTCCTCCCCTCTCCTCTCCTTTCTCTCCTACTCTTCCCCTCTTTTTCCCTTCCCTCTTTTTCATCTTTATTTTTCACCACCATCTTTCCCTTCCTTCCTTTCATTTTCTTCTCTATCAAACTCTCTCAACTCCCACTAGATATTCATTGTCACTTAGCAGAAATCACGTATCTTGCTCAAAGGAAGAAAAAAAAATAGGTTTCTTGGTAGATATAGGTCACGGACTTGGGCAAGGGATGTAGTTGGGTGGGATAGGATTAAATATTGAGCTCCTTATCAGGGACCATTGTCTACTCTCTTCCACTGCCTGCCACTGATCCCTCTGTCCTCCTCAATCCCCATCCCCTGCTCCAGTGGTCTAAAGCTGTGACACTTTTTCTCCCATGCCTGCTATGAGCTGAAGATTGGTGGAGAGCTGTCACTACTTTGAATGCCAGCAGTGCCTGCAGCATGGGAAACATGTAGGATGTGTTTTCTCTTATAACCACTGTGTGGCTGCCAGTGAGATCGTGCCCACCATCCTAAAACCTAGCATATGTGTCATTGTGTTATTATTTAAGTAAATGCTGGTCATGTTTTTATTAGAGCAGTGTAATATAATGGAATGTGATCCATACTGTATTCTATTTTGTCTTAGTTTAAACAGATATGTCCCACTTCGCCCCCCGCCCACCCTGTGCCACACATCTACAAATAAATTTCTTTTGAATACTAACACCAGCAAAATTAGGAAAACCTTAGTCAGAGTGCTTAGGTGCCACTTGGTATTTAAAGCAGTAAGTTCAACGGGCCTTTAAATTCATCTAGGAGGGCAAATTATTGTTTTTTAAATAATTTTAATTTTTAAACGTTTCATGTTCTAGGCAATATTTATTTTTTAAATTATGTTTTTGTGCTAGGTTCTATAATTATGTCCCAATGTGAAGAATAAGAGCTAACCTTGGCCGGTCATGGTGGCTTATGCCTGTAATCCCAGCACTTTGGGAGGCCAAGGTGGAAGGATCACCTGAGGTCAGGAGTTCAAGACCAGGCTGGCCAACATGGTGAAGTCGCGTCTCTACTAAAAACACAAAAATTAGCTGGGCGTGGTGGTGCATCCCTATAATCCCAGCTACTTGGGAGGCTGAGGCAGGAGAATGGCTTGAACCCGGGAGGCAGGTGTTTTTTTTTTTTTTAGTTTATAAAGAAAAGAGGGTTAATTGGTTCATGGTTCTATAGGGTGTATAGGAAGCATAGCTTTGGCATCAGCTTCTGTGGAGGACTCAGGAAGCTTACAATCATGGTAGAAGAAGAGCAAGCATTTCACGTGGTGAAGCAAGAGCAAGCAAGAGAGAGAGGAAGGGGCCACATACTCTTAAATAACCAGATCTCATTAGAATTCACTCACTATAATAAAGATAGCACCAAGAGGATGGTGCTAAATCATGTGTGAGAAATCTACCCCCATGACCCAAACGCCTCCCACCAAGCCCCACCTCCAACACTGGGGATTGCAATTCAATATGAAAGTTGGCGAGGGACAAGTATCCAAACGATTTCACTGACTAGCTTGTGGATGGCATATTTTAAGAGTTCTCAGCCTCCATAACCACATGAGCCTATTCTGATAGCAGTGAGCCAAGACTGTACCATTGCACTCCACTCTGGTGGACAAGAGCCCAACTGAGTTTAAAAAAAAATAAAACAAGAGCTAACCTACTGCATACTTTTAAGTGACTTTCCTTAGTTTAATTTATCACCTTTCATAGTGAAGGAAGCAGTGGCTCATATAAGTTATTTAGGAGAAAGTGAATATTTATAGTATTTAGAATGTCTGGATTCCTGCATTTTACCTTTGTATTTAGCTAGAAATTTCCAATTTTAGTATATGTGCTGCCGAAGTGAGCACTAGAAATTTCAAAATAAAAAAAATTGCAGCCTAACTAAGCACAAAATTCTGTATGTTTTGGGCAATTTCTGTCCTGAAGTTTTTATCCAGCTACTTCAAATCACTTTAGCCAGTTGAACATAGTCATAAACCAAGAAGTCAGTGGTTAGAATTCCAGATTTGCTAAAACAGTTTCTATCAATTAAGGAACTAAAAAATCTATTTACTTAGGCAAAAGACTTTGGACCTTCACTCACAATTTATTTCGTTAATTTTACATATGATTGTAAACTGTGATTATCTGATTTCTCAGATTAAAAGCTGTTGAGAAGCTGCCATTTAGGAAATTGAGAGCAATAAAAGACGGCAACAGTGACTCAAAGGAGCTCTATCCAAACGGTAGGACAGGAAACAGGAAAACGACTTTTCTTTGGAACAGTCTACAGACTATATCATGTTGTAGTCTTTATGAAGGCAAATCTAGAATACGGTCTATATATTCTGCCTCAAAGGCATGTAAGTACATAATATATTTCAAGAGGATCTTTTAAAATTCAATATAGTTCAGTTAAAATCAGTTTTATAACTTACAGCACTTGACTCCATATATTACCATTTGCAGAACATTGCACCTAAATTATTCTTATGAATGATGTTAGTGCATTTACATGAGGCTCCAGAAAGCTGAAACATAACATATCTTAAGCCACGGGTTCTCAAGGTCTTCTAGCCCACATCCCTTGTTCAAAAGGTAATTTGACTCAGAGTCCCGATTTGTAAAACAAAGAAAGGAAGAGGCAATCCCGTTTCATTGAATGCATGAGGCTTCCTGAGTTTCCTCTGTGTCCTCCTCCCATCTTCAGTGACTTTCATAGGAGCACATAAAATCCCTGGAACTCTGTAGAACTTAATGCAGAGCATAGTGTCAAGCATAATGCTAGACTAGAACAGGAGTTATTGGCAAGGAGGGAGGCTTTTCAGGAATCCTTAAATCACAGCCCGTAAGTAGTTGCCTACCTTTGGTAATATTGCTTTGCTTATCCACAACGTAATTTAGTAGGAGTTTCATGGGAAATGAATAGACAGAAATCAACTCTAGTTTCCTTAGCGTCACTGTAACTCTGATTAGCAATGTGACTCAAGTGGCCCATGCATTTTCTGCAGGTGGTGCCAAAGAAGTGATTTGCACCAGGATATCCATAGGAAACAGAAGGGAGACCATGATTTGCTTATGGGTGCTCTACTCTGTAGAGCCAAATAGAATCTTTTTAATTGTTCTTTTGATTGCTACTGCTGTGCTGCTATGATTACTACTTCATGTCTTCTTGTTCCTCCCTCTCCTTTTTCTTTTATTTTCTTTGTTAGTAATAGAACAAGACACTGCTCAGTAGTGTAGCTAGATGCTTTGGTTTCTTTTATCATTGATATGTGCAAAAGCAATTGTCAAACTTATTTCATGTGCTACACCATGCTCTTCTCTCAGGAAGAGGAAATCCAAGAGTAATGAAAGCATCTGCAAGCAGGGAAAAGAAATCTTAGTGGATATGTTCCACACGTTTCATAGCTGCAGTACTGCAGTGTTTTAGGTTCTTTGTAGGCAGCTGATAATATGTAACTACCCCATGTTGAACAAATGCGGCCATCCAAGACCTACGAGGCTGCAGCTTCTTTTCCGATCCTGCCCCTCCACGGTGGTGCTTTGCAGCTCCTCCAGACTTCTCTGGCAGCAGCAACACTTTATTTCTTCTCACCTACCTGACACAATTGATTCAAAAATTATACCTCAGCAGGGGAAACCATTCCTCAGAAGGGGGAAGGTTGCCAGCAATCTCTAAGTGCTCCTTAAGGACAGGAACTCAGGGCCTTTCACACTTGGATGCGTTGATAGACCATTTGACAAATAGGCTTAGTTATATTACGTTTCTTTCAGGCTCAAACACAGAAATTATTCATGCGCCTGCTCCTTCCAGTCTGTCCTTTGTTGAGAGGCCTGAGCTTTCCTATCTTAGATCCTGCATGACACTGGCAGTGATGAAATGTCGATTCCACTCATTCATCTCTCTCCATGCAGTCTATTTTTTATGAGAGGAAAAAGAAAAACTTTAAAAGTTTTATTTTATTATAATTTTAAACCAGTACTGACTGTCAGAGAGGCTGAATTGTGTTCTGCTTATAAGCATGAGCTCTGAAGCCAGACCCCCTGGCTCTGCTGTGTCTTAATTCACTGACCTTGGGCATTTTTCTCACCGGTAAAATGGAATTAAGAATAGGACCTGTTTCATAGGGTTGTGAGGGTTAAGTGAGCACTATTTGTGAAGTGCTTATAAGAGCACATAGCAAATGCTATATTCCTATTAGCAGCTTTTGCTGCTTTTGTGGTTATTCTTGTTTCCTGGGTGTAAAAGCTGAACTTGCCTTCTTTTCCTTCTGGAAGATTTGGGCAGAACCTGAGTAACTTAGTCTAGACTCACGCCTGGGATAGAAGCCTAAAACGAATGGCCCCTGAAAATCTAGGCACTTTGGCGATAGGGAAAGAATTCCTGTTTTCACCTTACATCTAAGTTTGGATGTTGGTCCTGCCCCTTAGCTACTTGAGTGATAATGTAAAAAATATTTTAAATGGAAGAGAATAATGCCTCTATTGTAAGGTTCTGAAACAGAAATGACAGAATAAAGAGCCTAGTTCTTATTATACACTCAAAATATTGGAGCTATTATTATGATTGTTATTTGAAGAGACAATCTAGCCCACCCTAAGTCACACAGACACGGAGCTACATAGTGAGTGGAGAGAACTGTTGATAAAGTTTGTCAGCTTATTTGATATTCAAGATGAAGTTTTAAATTTGCTTAGTAATAGAAATATTGCAATATTTGCTGTATTTATGTATATATTATGTATGCCCTCTTTAATACTAGGGAACTCTTCAGAACAGACTGTTAACATTTCTTTCTTGTCTTTTGAATTGAATGTTTCAGAAATCAGCTCTCAGGAGGAAGTGTGCAGTCTGTAAAATCGTCGTCCACACCGCCTGCATTGAGCAGCTAGAAAAGGTAAGAGCACGCCACCTGCTGCAGTTTTGTTACATTGCAAGTATTTGGTCTTCGGAGGGCTGGCGTAAATTTCTAGTTCCAACTTTTTGAAAACAATGCCCTTTAAAAAAAAAGCTGGAGGTTCAACATTATTACCAGATTAATCATGGAAAGACAACGTTAAGAGTCATTCACTGTCTTGTTTGCTGAAGGGTAATTTGATATCATTTTATGTGGACTCTTGGGAAAAGGAATAACACAGTTAGATGGAAAAGCCTGTGGTGTGTGCTGATTCTTTCATTGTATCA
The DNA here is from genome assembly GCF_001604975.1 of Cebus imitator. NCBI lineage: Eukaryota > Metazoa > Chordata > Mammalia > Primates > Cebidae > Cebus > Cebus imitator. Next base: position 1,119,018 of record NW_016107634.1, read on the forward strand.
TCTCAGTTCAAGCGTTACTATTTGCCCGTAGGCTTTTCCACAAGCTGTTTTTTTTTAAAGAAGGAAAAAATTCTATAAGCTGTTTTTAATTGTTGTTCAAATGTATCTGACGTGTGTGGTTTACTTCTTCCCAAAGTGCCTCCAAGGGAGCAAGCAAGCTGGAAGCCAGCTCTTAGTCTGTGGGGCTCCTCCTCTTGCTGCTCAAACGTGTCGGTGGGGCTGGAAGTGGCATCCTAGTGGTGTCAAGCCTCCAGAATAAGTGGATTTGGCTGAGTTCATTTATCTGTCATTTAAGGGATGGGAAAGGCTCCACTAGTGACTGGTCTGCCATCTTCTTCCCCTTCACACTTCTCACTCCATTTTCATGTGTATTATCTATGTTCTCTGTGTACTATCTATGTTCTTGAGCTGCCGTGGGTAAAAGAATTGGAATATTTTAGTTTCCCAGGACATTCATTTAGTTTCACTGACATGACCAGTTGATCCTAATTGATATCTTGTGGCAATGACTACCAACATTTTATCTTAATATTATCTTTTCTGTCCCAACTTCCCTGCCTCATCTCTACCTTCATTCTTTTGCTCCTTTCACTTTATTGACTAGCTAACCAAGATGTAAATGTGCCCACTAGGAAACCTCCACCTCTAAAAGAAAGGAAGTGCTGAATCCTTTTATAAAGAACAACTCTGTTGTCTTTGAATAATCATCATAACGCTAAAAAAAAATCTCAAGTTTCTATTTTCTACTTTTCCAAACCAAAACCCAGCTGGGTAGTTTCAGCGGCCAACCTCTTTCCTCCGGGCTGTTTCTTATCTCGGTTTCTCACGTTTGTGGTGTAAGAACATTATTGTTTAAAGGTACTTAGATTTCATCAGTGAGAATGAAGGAAAGGGGTTGGAGATACAGAATCGCCTGGGCTTTCTGTTGATTATCTAATGTGATGATTTCAAAAGACTAAGAAAAGTATTATTCCTTGTTCTTTGAAGGTTTTGTTTTGCAGTCTCAATATCTGTCACTGTTGTTGGTTTTTTCTTTTTCAGGTAAGGCAGTCTAATCTGATGCTTATCTCTAATATAATATACTTTTCTTTTCAAATGACAGATTAATTTCAGATGTAAACCAACATTTCGAGAAGGAGGCTCAAGGTCGCCAAGAGAAGTGAGTATTTCAGAGCTTTATTTCAAGTATCACCTTTGATTTTTCACTGATTCAGTGGATTCATAGATATTCACCAGAAAATAAAAAAATAAATTCTCTCTCCATTGCACATCAATTTTTTGTTAACACATCAATAAATACCATCAATAAAATCTCCAAGTCTTCTCAACATGTACACACTGCACTTTATTATCATAAAATGTCCTGGGGAGTTAAGAACTTACCGAATGAACCAGAGGCCAGGGGGAGGCAGTAGTGATAGACTTCAAGGGGTGAGAAAGAAATAAACTTTTATTGTTTTCTGGTTGATTTTAAGTTCATTATTCAATTTTGAGTGGGTATAAGCTATTCATGGGGCAGCAGAGTAACTGGTTATTCACATAAGCCCTGGAGTCAGATGGTTTGCTTTCCAAACCAGCCGTGATGCTGTGTGATCTTGGGCGTCTCACCTAAGCTCTCTAAATCTCAGTGTTTCCGTTTGTTAAGTAAATAAGTAAATACATCATAAGCTAGAACTGCATTCAGTTCTCAGTCCCTGACCCTCAAATCTGGACGTGAAGATAAACAGGTAAATAGGAATTTAGAATGAAGAGTTGTTACCGGTGTGTTAGTGGGAAGCAGAGGTATGACAAGAGGAAACAGCACTTGTTTGTTCAAATTTTATTTAGAGGAGACAGCAAGCGCAGTTCAGTCAAAGATGGTGAAGGCAGGGAGGGTTCTCGGCCTTCCTGTGTTATTCTGGACAGTTTAGCTCCAGGCCCAAAATTGCACTCCCCAATCAGCGAAACAAAAGCCTTCAATGAACAGAACCTGTCCTCCTAGAACGTAGCTCAGCCTGCCCAGCAGGCACTCATTCACTGCCTCCCAAACATTGCCATCTGTTACAGTATCCTCCTTAAGACAAAGTCTGGTAAAAATGATTTCTGATAAGCATACTTTCTCAGGGAGACGAGTTTCAGTTCCACTTACAGATTTACCCCTTGGAAACCTCCCTGGCTGGTCTCTACTCCTCAAATAAGCTCTATGTTGTAACAAATAGGAAAGAGAGGAAAGGAATCAGAGAAGGGGCTTCCTGGAAGAGGTGGCAATTAAGCTGAGCCCTTAAGGACCTAAGTTAAGTGAGAGGAGGGGTGTTACAAGGTGAGTGGTGAGAGCCTTCTGGATGGAAGGAAGAGCACATAAGTACAAGTGAGAAAGAGCAGCATACTGAGCAGGATGTGAGATCTGAGACAGCAAGAGCCGGACCATGAAGGTACTTGTAACACGTGCTGCCAGTTGAGTGTTTTATCATCGGGATAGTTGGGAGGGGGGCATTAAACTACTTCAAGACAAATATCGTTCAGTCTGCAGTGTGGAGGAAATACCATGCAGGTCAAGAGTTGGAGGCACAGCGACAACTTTCAGAAGCTATGCTAGTAATCTAGGCATTAATAATGATCGCATGAACTAAAAATAACATGGGTAGATATGAGTTTGAAGGAAACAAAATTCACAGGATATAGTAATTGATTGGATTTTGGACAAAAGAGGAGCCCAGACTAAACTGAGCTACTGCTAAAAAACAAACAAACAAAAAAAACTGATTGGATGTTGGAAAATGAGTTGATTTGAGGATGGGGTGGGGAGGTAATGAGTTTAGTTGTAGAACTGTGAAGTGTGAGGTGTGCCTGTTGTCCTCAATTGGAGATGTCCAATGGAAGGTTGAGTGGGTATATGAGTTTGGAGCTTATGAGGAAGACTGGACTGGAGGTCAGGCATTGTGAGTCGTCAGCATATTTACACAGTAGTTAAAGCCGAGGGAATAGATGAACATGGAGACTAGGAATAGGCGATACCTGAGAATCACAAGTGTCTAGAGACAGTTGATGAAAAAAGACAACATGAATATGACTGCTCTAATTGTTAGTGACAAAGCAAAAGGACTGGGAGAAAATATGGAAAGAGAGTAGGTTGGGATGAAGTTGTAGAAGGAGAAAATCATAGTTGTCCCCATCGGGTGTCTTCTCCCACTGTGTTTGTCCAGCACAGCAGCCACAGGAAGGCTGTGGGCCCTGCGCAGGGTGAGAAGAGCAGAAGAATGATAGGGCTGTGGTGCCTCAGTGTCACGCAGAGTGCAGACAGCGTGGACCAGGAGATAACTCAGTGATAACTCAAATGAACCAGGTGCTTTATTTAGGAAACCTGAAGGGATAGTTTCATGTTAAGATGGAGTTCATGACTTTCCGACCAGGGGATTCCTATGCCTACCTTTGGCTTCCTGCCCTCCTATATGTATCTCTCTCTGTAGATAGGTCAGTGTGGAGGCAGGGGAAGACAGAAAGAGAGACAATTTTAATTGTGCAATTTTTCTAATACTAGATGCTTTTGGTTTTTATTAGCCTGTACCACTTCTCTGAGACTAGACCTTCCATAAGCGTTTTGGATATTCTCCCTTGTCTTCTTATCAAGGACTGGAAATTCCTTCCTTTTATATATTTTCATCCCCTCCCCTACTTCTAGATTATTTCTATCAGCATAAACATGCTCTAATATTTTCTATCATTAAAAAAAACAACAACAACAACAAAACCTTTCTTAGCCACTAACTGTGTCTTACCTGCTGCTCTAATTCTCAGTTTTGTGGTCAAACTGCCAAGCTTCCAGAAAGTGTTAACTATATAAATTATTTTGAGTATGTCACTTTCTAGTCATTGTAACCTGTTCTGATCTGATTTCTACTCTATCCATTTACTGAAATTGCTTTTCTCAGTGTTGCCTATGATCTCCTATATGCTACATGTTTTAGGTATTATTTATTTTTCTCTTCTTTCCTTATCGAGTCTCTCAAAAATTTTAAGGTATTACATATTCCATCCTTCTCGGAACGCCCTCCTCTCTTGGCTCCTCATATCATCCTTTCCTAATTTTCTTCTTGCTTCGTTGGGTAGCCCTGCTCATTCTTTTTCATGCTCGCTCCCCCAACCTCTGCAGATCCCTCTGAGCTTAGTTCTTGTCTGTGTTCTCTTCTCTCTGCCCACTCCTGTTAGGGAAGCTCATCCAGTCTCATAGCTTCAAATGCCATGTGGGCTGACAACTCCTAACTTTACATTTCCAGTCTGCATTTCTTGGAGTTCCACTTGGCATGTCCCTTGAATGTATCACAGCCGTCTTAAAAATAATACATCAAACGCTAGACTATTTCCTTCACCATAAAAACAATTTCAAAACAATCTTATGCATCTTAGGAAATGAGATGGCTGTTGATCTGGTTCCTCAATTGAGAAAACTGTGGGGTCATGTTTATTCCTTCTCTCACAGACTGCCTACATCTAATTCATTTGCCAGTCCTTTCAATTTTATCTATAAAATATATTTCAAGTCCATTATCTGCAATTCTATCACCAGCACCTTAAACTAAGGTACTGTGACCTCTCCCCTTTGACCAATGAAAAAGCTTCTTTGTGATTCTTCAGTTTTCACTTTCAATCCACCCATGATTTAAAGGAGTGATCTTTCAAAATGAAAAGTAGGTTATTAGGTCGGTGCAAAAGTAATTGAAAGTAATGGCAAAAATAGCAATTACTTTTGCAACAACCTAATATAATATTCCCTGGCTTAAAACTCTCCAGTGGTTTCCATAACTCTTAGAGCAAAACCAAACCCACTGTCTTGGCATGAAAAGGGCCACGACTGCCTTTCCAGCCTCCACATGGACTTTCTTTCCATTTGTGAGGCACACACCAAAATACTCCTCACCTTTGAATATTTGTGTATTTCACTGCTGTACTGAAAATCTCTTTGCATGACTGTTTCTTACAGTTAGGCCTTAGTTCAAATATCCCCACACAGACATTGTCTTAGTCTTTTCAGGCTATTGTAATAAAATACCATAGACTTGGTGGCTTATAAGCAACAAAAATTATTTCTTACTGTTCTGCAGGCTGGAAGTCCAAGATCAATGTGCGAGCATGGTCCAGTTCTAGTGAGGACCCTCTTTGGGGTTGCAGACTGCCACCTTCTCATTGTATTCTCATGCGGAGGAAAGAGGGTTAGAGAGTTTTCTGCAGTCACTTTTATAAGGACCCTGATTGCGTCCATGAAGAGTCTACCCTCATTACTTGATCACCTCTCAAATGCCTCACCTATTACCATCACTTTGGGGTTTAGGGTTTCGACATATGAATTTTGAGGGGCCACAAATTCCAGTCCTTTGCTGAGGTCTTCCTTAACAACCACGTTTAAATATATAGCTTATTGTTCTTTATCAAAGAGGGCACTTTGTATGCCATAATAATTTATGCATATTACTGTTCACTTGTCTAAAGAATGTCTCCCTTCTTTAGTGTAAACTTGGGGAGGTCACTTGTGGAATTTGTTCTAAATTAATTGCACCAAAACAGAGAGTATGTGATTGATGGATATCTGCTGATCGAATACATTTACAAAGGTGTTCACTTCTCCCAAAATGTTTAGGAACTCTTGATCTAAAAGGACATTTTGGAGATGAAACTTATGACTCACCGACTGTGACCCATTTGATATTCTTAATTAAAAATTAAGAATTCTCACTACTACTAATTTAGGTGTTTACTTAGTAAATGGAAGAACATTTGCTCCAGAATTAGTATGAGCCTAGTTCAGATTATACCTCTGCTTCTTTTCCACTAAGTGGTAAGAGTCTCTGGAGCATGGATTGTTGGTCACTATGCCCTGGCATTTGTATGGTGCCTGACATGTGGCAGTTTTTAAATAGATATTTGTTGGAGTCCTCTTAAATTGAATCTTTCTGGATCTCCTTTTTCTTAGTCATAAGCTATAACAGATTAGGTTATGATTTCTAAGCTCCTTTCAAACTCTCAATGAATAATACATGTGTGTGTGTGTGTGTATTTTTTATTTCCATAGGTTTTTGGAGAACAGGTGATATTTGGTTACATGAGTAAGTTCTTTAGTGGTTATTTGTGAGATTCTGGTGCACCCCATCACCCAAACAGTATATACTGAACTCAATTTGTAGTCTTTTATCCCAGTTCGATTGACTGAGAATAGCTGAACAGTTGTGTTATGTATTTTTGCTAACAGTACTGAATACAAGCCCTGAAATAATGCATTACTAATATTTTAACACCCAAAAGTAATAGCCATTTCCTTGCCCAGTATTTGAAGTTGTATATGAATAATTCAGAAGTTATTGATGAGCAATAAAAAGGTTTTATGGTGTTAGGAGCCTTGCTTTGCTATGTTAACAGAAATGTATCAACACTTACATTTGCAGTGTTAAGGATCCTGAGTCCAACATCAGTTCAGCAATTTAGGAGCTCTTAATAATGGTCAAAAGAAAAGAGTGTGAGAAATTAAAGTGCTTGGGATATAAGGACTAGAAAATAGCAATGATTCTAGAGTAATGCTTTTTTTTTCTTATTGATGAAGGCAATTGATGATCCTCCCCTCCTCCATGGTAACTATGTGATTTAAAAGTCAAAGAAATTAAGTGGATAATTCCATTCAGTTCAACACACATGTATTAAATGTTCGCTTTGTTCAAACAATGATTAAGCAGCAGTAGAATAAATTTATACTGGGCCTTGGAAGAACTCTGAAGAGAAGGATGGTGGACATCTCCTATCACAGAGCTGTAGTTTGAAGACAGTTACTCAATTTCTTCTGTGATAGTGATTTTCTATAAGTTAGTTTGTCAATCCATGCCTTAGTTTTCTACTTATTTTCTAGGAAGGATGATATTAAAAAATTTAACAAATGGTAGAACCATAGAGAGTAATATTTAAATAATAATTTAAAAACATTCTTTTTTTATTCCCCAACTAAACTATATGATATTATACATCTGCTTACCAAATGATACACAGTAGTTCCCTCTTATCCATGATTTTCAAGGTTTCAGTTATCCAAGGTCAACCACAGTCCAAAATTCCAGAAATAAATAATTCATAAATTTTAAATTGCATGCTGTTCTCAATAGCATGACAAAATCTTGTGTCATCCTTCTCTGTCCTGGGATATGAATCACCTGTCCGTTCAGTGTGTCCACTACCTACCCATTCGTCACTCAGTAGTTTTCTCAGTTATTAGATTGAAGAATCATTGTACATATAAAGTTTGGTAAACTATCCATAGTTTCAGTCATCCACTGGGAGTCTTAGAACATATCTCCTGGGAAAAAGGGACAACTGGGTGTTGTGGTACTCATGATGAAGTCCGTCCTAAGCTTTCTAAGTAATTGTTGATTTGTGAAAAATGTTGGCTGACTCTTTTGAGTAGAGCTGTCACTCCCTAAATGATCCCATGAGTCAGCCATGATTTCAAAAACGTAATTGCATCAGATGTTTCCAACATGTTCTTTCTTAAATTGATAGTCATTAGGTGATTTGTAATCTCAATTATGTACAGAATTTTTCTGAACATCAATGATATTGTTCATTTTCCCTCAGCTTCTGCTATACTAATGGCAATTACCTTACATTTTTCTGTTAAGTATGATACTGACATTTTTATATATTCAATGTTTCTACTACTGACTGTCATTGAAATCACTTGTTGGTGTGTCATGCTGAAGTATTGTGAGCCCTGTCTTGTGGGACAGAGGAAAGGCACAGTGACACAATGGTAAGAGCACAGATTCTGCTCCCAGCCTGTCTGGGTTTGGACCCTCACTTTAACCTTTACATTTTAAGTAACCACTATATGTATTAGTTTCCTTATCTGTAAAATGAGGATGATATTGACCATTCAAATCAAAACTTCTGATAATGTGCCCTACTTTAGTGTGAACTGGGATATCCTGCAGTTGGAAGCTGGCTCCGGTTCTTCCTCTTATTTTTAAGCAGGCAGTGGACTAAGGTTCTCATCTTACCTCTTGAGTAGGCAGATGCCAGAGGGGTCGGCAGTAGCCTCAGCTGCAAAGAAAAGAGGTGGCAGGTCCAGTACCTTCATCCTCAGTAGAATTTTTGCACTGAACTGATGAGATGGATACTGATAACTGGGCAGGTTATTCTGGAATTGCCGTCACTTTCTTGAAAGCCGCAGCTAGCCATAGGACCCAGGATTGTCTGTCCACGTGGAAATTTAAGATTGTACAGACAGTTACCACCGGCTGGGCCCAGCCCAGCCTTCTGAGATTCTTTGGGGGAACCAGTAACATTGCAACATGATTTGTTTTCAGAAGAGAGACGTCACTGGAATAGGATCCTGGAAACCTATCATGTCAGATATTAACATCGTAATTGCTTAATAATGAGGAGGTGGAAGTGGTCTCTCCCCTGAGGGAGGTAGTGGATGCTGTGGCAGCAGGGGAGGAGTCAGGAAGATGGTAGGGGCACTAAACTGCAATTTACCAGTCCACAGGCATTTCAATAGTTCAACAATTCGTAGGACTTTATTGATACATTCCAACTAAGTGGCATCTCTACTCCTGAAAATTCTCATGAAGATTAAAAGAACTATGATGGAAATAGATGCACAAACTATTACTTATAAAATATTTTTTAAAGTGCATGGCACACAGTACTCAACAAGTGCTAGCTATTATAATTAGCTTCTTTCTTAGAACAACCTAAGCTTGTGTCTTTGTTTTATTAAACTGTGGTAGTAGGAAAAGCAAGACAAAAATCAGACTAAATTGTGGGACCATTGTGCTCCCTTCTATCTGATTATAGTTAAAAGATCATTATTCTTCCAGGATCTTTGTCTAGTTTTAGTTTAAGTGGACTTGACATTATTCAGAGAAATGGAGGTGGCATTTCGGTATTGATAATGCTAATGCTTATTAGCGGTATTCGTGTCACTGTGAATTTCATGCCTTGACATATAACATTTTTTCCCCTCTACACTGATCTATTGTCTGTCTACCTGTACTTACTAATAGAACAGTGCCTGATATGTAGGAAAAATTTGAATAACTGAATATATATTAAAGCGGTTTTTAAAGGGAAAATAGGGACTATGGCTAGATCCTATAGTAGACATGTTAGTATGATGTAAAGCGTGTTTTCACAGAAAAGGGCAAAAGAAAACAAAGAGTACTTTAGGGGTATTGATGTTAAATTGTTTGTAAATTATTAGGGCTTGCCTGCATTCTTAGTCCTGAGGATGACTTTCTTGTAATGTATCCTGAGAACTAATAGTGAATGGCGCTACTTGACTCTGCCCCAGGAGTGCTTCTCTACTCGGGAGGAAAAGGACTTTCTGTATTTTCTGCAGTCTGAGACAAGGATAGACCGTGAAAGCTAATCTCTAATAGCTCAAAGTGCCCAAGGATGGTTTAAACACAATACCATTGCAAAAACACCATCGATATGCCTCTTGTCCTTGACATCTATTTCCTTCAGCTTTTTTCTTTCTTCATTCTGTCTGGTGAATAATTCTCACACCTAAGTCTTGGATTAGGAGATCTATTTCTGAGAGTTTGATTGACATTCTCTCTAGCTAGAATGTTTGATATAGGGCCTGCCTGGCACAGATAAAGCACTACATACTATTTGTTAAATTGAACTGGATGTTGTTGTTTCAGCTTCTCCCCTTCACCTTCCCACTTTTCTTTGGATATTTCTTTTACCTGCCTCAGTTACCTCCCAGCCCAGTGTTCTCTACTGTGTTCACAAATCTGCTGAGTGTTTGACTAGTAAGACAGTAGAGTAACAGCAATCTGGTAAGACCACTTGCCACTTTGAGGATGTGGAGGGAGGGCGTGAGAAGTGGGATGTACAAATATGAAAGACATCAGGGGTGGAGGACTAACTTCATTTGTCCAAGTAGATTCATGTTTATTGTTAAACAAGTCATATCCATAAATATCTGTTTCTGGGCTCATCTGGGCTTAGATCCTGGTTTATATAAATCAATAGTATTACAACATTATAAAATGAATATTGAGGTTTGCAAATCAAAACACATTCAGTCAAGTGCAGTAGCTCATGCCTGTAGTCCCAGCTTTGGAGGATTGCTTGAGCAGAGGAGCTTGAGGCTGCAGTGATTTATGATTATACTACTGTACCCTCGCGTGGATGACAGAACAAGACCCTGTCTCTAGAAATAAATTAAAATATTGATTTAATTTTGTTTTCCCACAGAATTTTGTGCGTCATCACTGGGTACACAGGCGTCGGCAGGAGGGGAAATGTAAGCAGTGTGGTAAGGTAAGAGCCCAGCCACCTCACGGCCTTGCAGGAGGCTCCCCAGGCCTCTGCAAGCACCTGATGTAGATGAGTCCTGTCCCCAAATCCAGTGTTCATTACATCAGTTCCTTTCTGAAAGACCTTACTTGTCCAGGTTTCCTTAAGAGGCATTGTAGTTGTTCTAGAACTCACTGCATGAGGCAATGGTGTTAATAAAAAGAATTAGCTCATTTTAAGATACATGGATGCATTCTTACAGTGAATTTCATTGATAACTTTTGAAAATATAACTGTTTTGTGAAAACTCCCTTGTGAAGACAACCGGCCCATCATACTTTGGTTGGTAGCAGCAAATCAATGGGTTTTGCTAATACATAATTGTGTTGGGGCAGAACTATTTAGGGCAACAAGGTCAGAAGCTAGAAATGTGTTGCTCCCTTGGGACATTATCCGGTTCGTGGAAGAGATGCCCTTTTTATTTGTGGTTATTTATATCAACCTCCTCTGTCATCATGACTGGGTATAGGCCCCACAGGATGCAGTGTCACTTGGAAAAGTGAGCTGGGGCAAGGGGTGGGGGTGTCATGACTATATACTACTAAATGCCATAGATTCCATGTGTCACTGACCCCCAAAAACTTGGGTTATAGCTTTTTCCAACGTACAAAGATCTACTTTAAGGATGACAGGATCCTCTGGGAGGGTTACACTGGTGGTGAATCTCACTATATATATAAATATATTTATATATATATTTATATGTATAAATATATATATAAATATATTTATATATATATTTATATATATAAATATATATATAAATATGTATATATAAATATATTTATATATATATAAATACATATAGTGAGGTTCACCACCAGTGTAACCCTCCCAGAGGATATATATTTATATTGAGATTCACCATCAATTTTATTAATGACATTAACAAATATTAATAGTAAGCTGATGGTCATCAGTAAAGGGAAGTTTTGATTTTGTGGAGAGTAAGATAATATTGGGGAATATATTCCTCAATAATTATTCATCTGTTGGTTTATTCATGTGACTCCTTTGGGTTAAGCATTGGCGTGAGCTGCCCAGGACAGCATTTTTGACAGTAGAGTAATGCAAGGAAATATTGGCTGCCTAAGGTAGGGTTGTGGAGGGTGAGGGAAACTTGGAAAAATTGCATTAATTTTGTTGTTTTGCCCCACGCCTGGGAAGAAAATATGCTGTAACCATTGGTTATGAAGTTCTTCTCTGGAAGGTTACACACCTTAGCCTCCAGGGCTTAGGCCTCCATTGTAACCAGTATTTTGTCTCCAGTTCAACCCAGTGGCTCTCAGTTGGTTTTCTTTTACCCTGTAAAGAGGATGAAAACACAGGGTGAAAGCAGGATGAGGTAAAACAAAGCAAACAAGGAGGAAGCAGGAAGTGGAAGGATTTGTACCAGTTCTTACTGGCCATCTTACATGTCCGGGGGAAAAGGAAGTCACACCTCTACTCTCACATGACCTTTCTTTCTTGGGTCCATCTACCTCTTCCAAGATGTTGCTTTGGGGCTTATGGATTTTCTCTTACTTCATGAATCATCGACTGTAATTTTACCATAAGAGTTTGTGTGTGTGTGTATGTGTGTGTGCATGCGTGTGAGTGTAAGAGAGATGCTGCAGCCAGGCAGGCATAGCCATTTTTGGGGTCAGAAATGTAAAGAGTAGTAAGAATCTGGATGAATAGGTCCTTCACTTTGGAAAAATATCTTCAGCAGAGCCCAGTAGCTGGCACCACCTCAATAATATAAGCCGTAATGGAGTGGGAGGGATTTTATTAAAAGAAGATCAATAAACATTATATACTTTGAGACAAGGGTTCCCTAGTGCCATATTGCATAAAACACCAAGTTGTTTGTAGTACTTCAAAAAATCTCTCTCCTGGCCTCATGTTGGCATGGTCAACAGAACGGGAGGAACTGGGCTTCCTCTACCGTGAGCTGATGTGTCGCCTTTCCTGCCAGTGATCTCAGCCAGCTGTCATGCTGTGCTTACAACTTGCTGCATGTCAGTGGTCAGTGGGGAAGTCAGTGATCTGAGCTCGTCATGTCATTTTTCAAAATATTGTACTATTATAGTCATCTCTTGTATTTATAATCCAGCTTCTCCATGAATTCTTCAAGAATCAAACAATTATGGGATGGGTGGGATTGTCTCCTTGACAAATAATAAATTACCCTCCCTTGAACCCCAACTTCAACCCTGGCCTAGAAGAAAGCTGTGACTGTTTCCATGTACCAAATAAGTAACGAAAATTCACTCTAAATGTTGGTGTTATACATAATTTTCATCAAAAAAAATAGTGTTGTATATTCTTATATATTCATAGACTTTTAAATCTCACTTCATCCCCCCCCCCACACACACACACACAAACACACACACAACCACACACCCACACATTATTCAAGGATTCACTCATAGGGAAGGAGTGAAAAATAATTGCTTCATTTAGCAAAACTTTTCTCTTTTTTTTTTCACAACTGATGTCTTGCAAACTTTACAGATTTTTTTTGGAAGTGTTTGTGGTTAAAGAGTGTTTGTGGTTTTAATTTCTACTTTTAAAATCAACAATAAAATGATGTTTGGACTAATTTTCTCTTGAGCCTTAAATACGTATTTGGCTGAGTAGGTGTGGCTTTAACAGAGATCAGATGAGACAAATCATGATTTAATTGCTCAGTTCCTTTAGTTAGCTGAATGCCTCAGGCTACCAAGTTTATAACCCTTCTGGAGTTTTTCATTGTCATTCATAGTACTGTATTACATAAGAGTCAGGGTCAAGGCAGAAAAGAGACGAAATGCTCACGTTCAAATTATGTAATTTGACAAGAGTTTAAGGAAGAAAATATTTAAATTGTGTGAAAAGCATAAGGGGGAACCACAGGAAACAGTGGAGAATACTGTGACTAGCAGTGTTAAGGAGCTATGGTCAAGCCAAGTCTGAAGAGGTGAGGAGATGGAGAGGACCCCTTCCCAGGAGCTGCAATCATTAGTCACAGGACTCAGCCAGCCTGTGGTGACCTACAGGCTGGAGAAATAAACCGACGAAACCTACCTTCAATTTCTAGTGGCGAAACCCATCAGAAACCAGAGCAGAAGGGATTCGTTGATGCAATCTGTAAAAGCCAACTCTTTACAATGAGTCATTGAGTGGAGGAGGATGGAGAGTAGAACTGGAGAGGCAGATGGAATTGATCTAGCACATATTGTTTAATGCAAACCTGTATTCAATCAATGGTTAGAGGCAGAATGCATTCTTATACAGTAAACATGTCTCAGATCTTCACTAGATCTACACATTGCATTCATTTGATCAAAATTTAGAAAACACCAAGTTGTCTGTAGTACTTCAAAAAATCTATATGCAAAAAAGTATAGTAATAATTATGGCTACTTTGACTCATTTTTTGAAGGAAACAAGCATCCAAACCTAGCATTATGTTTGTAAATCACAACTTGAAAGCTTATCTTGTTTCTTCATCTGTAAAAGTTATAAAAATAAACAAGGTAACATTTTAAAAATCAAAATTTAAAAATTTCAAACATCAATTCTTGAAAGCAGTTTTAAATGCAGCATATGCATTGAGGTTCCCTTATCTGAAACGCTTGGAACCAGATTTTTGGATTTAGATTTTTTTTTTCAGATTTTGGAATAGTTACATATACTTAAGATATCTTGGGAATGAGACCCAAGTCTAAATATGAAATTCATTTATGTTTCATATCGCACCTTAAACACAGAGCCCGAAGGCAATTTTATACAATATTTTAAATAATCTTGTGTATGAAACAAAGTGTTTACTATGAGCTGTCATACGAGGTCAGGTGTGAAGTTTTCCACTTGTGGCATCATGCTGGCACTCAAAAGGTCCCAAAATGGGGATATGGTCCCAAAATGTTCCAGGTACATAACGAAATGACCCCTTTGTCCCCTGTTCATATGATCCTCAGAGACAAATGGCTTCCATCTTTCTCTCTCACTTCCTCAGCAGAGCTGATTCTGCTTCTACATATTTATCCTCCTCCTTGTGGAATCTGGCCCAAGTCACGTGTCTCATGATAAATCTGCGGCTTTGATTCCAGTCTTTTTATGGGACTGATCTCATCACGTATTTCATATGTTCTTGCTCTCTCTTTGTTGCTGGGTTTGATTGAAGGATAAACTAGATATTAGCAAGTAAAAACATTTTATCAAAATGACTACTTTAAATATAGTAATTTAGGCATAGATGAACACACAATCAGAAAAGCAAATCCAACCATTCTGGAAATCTTTGTGTTCTTCTCCTATTTAGAATTACTGCCAGATAGATGAGATCATGTATGTAAAAGAGGGTAGAGTAAATGTGCACCTCATATTTGGATGCCAGTTGATGACAGCTAGTTTCTTCATGCAAAGCAGATCAATTATAGGCTATGTACAAATAGCCAAAAAATTTATAGTGTTTTTTAAAGAGAGAAATGACAAATATACTTCTCTGCCTTTTAAATTAATAAGACATATAAAACTGAGAAATTATGAAAACATATAAATGTAACGTAATAAATATCTCTTCATTAAATGTATAATCAACATGTTATAGTTATTTACATATGTATATGTGTATATGTATATCTGTGTGTGTATATATATATATATATGTGTGTGTGTGTGTGTATATATACTTATTCTTGCCAGATAAGAGATTGAAAATTCATAGAAGGGCAAAAATCATTTACACATGTATACATGTGTATATGTGTGTGTACATATATGTCTTTGCATGTACATATGTGTGTGTATGTGTGTATGTGTATATATACACACACACACACACACACATATATATATATATATATATATATACACACACATACCTATATATATATATTCTTGGCAGATAAGAGACTGAAAATTCATAAAAGGGCAAAAATAGAAAAAAGGAAGCATTGGGGAAATGAAAATAATGACATTTAAGAGAAAAATTGAAGGAGGAACATGAACAGAAATGTATATGGAGAGGAAAGAAGGGAGGAAGAGGTGGAAGGTGAGAGACAAAGGGACAGAAATGTCCAGAGAGCCACCAGCAGATGAGGAAGAATATCCGGAGATTGAAACAGGAGTTCTGAAGCCACTAAGCTGATATTTACAAGCTGAACTGTGCCCATTCCTGGGATACCCTGGGTTTCCCTGGGGCAGGCAGATTTGGAAAGGGGTAAGGGAAGCAGTTCCCAAATACTCATTCACCATTTGTTTCTTCCTTAAACCCTGAATCTTACCTGCCTGAGAACACATTTGTGATTCTCTGTGCTGACCTCCCTTTCCAAATTGCCTTTCTTCAGTTAGTTTATGACGGAAAGGATTCTTCTCACTCTTTGCCCCAGGTATAAAAGCATAGGAGGCCAAACAGACATGAAATATTGATATAAAAAAAAAAATCTCCTTTAGTTTAAAAAAAAGAAACAAAATATGATTTCAAAGAAGTGAAAGAAATGTAAAATTCTCTCTTGTTAAAGAAAAAGCATGTTTATGTATTTTTTAAATTGACTACCACAGTGATGAGCAGAGCCAGTCCTTAGTTTGTTTATAATCCAGGCAGAGGAATATGAGCTGAATACCTAGCTGAGAAGCAAAAATCAAGGTTCTACTGATTAATAATTGGAGTTACCACTCCCTATAGGGCAGAGTTAATCCAAAAGTATACCCACAGTTGATTAAACAAGTCAAGTAAGTCCCAAAGAACCTTCAAGTTGGTTAAACAGTTGGTTAGGAAAGTTTTCTTATTTTGATGAGAGTCAGTAAATAGGTATAATTCTTGTTTATTAGTTTCAGCTGGTTAAAAGCAATTTTGGTTAAACACAGCATTCCATTTTGATATCTACTAGGCAAATGTTGAGAGGAAATTTTTCCTTTTACATGGAAAGTGTTTCCTTTTTCATGGTCTTCTCCAATAAAAAGATAGGCATATTATTGCCTTTTCAGATCCAAACCATTATTTTAGCTCACGATTCCCAAGAAGGGGACTCTGAGAGTGAGATTTATGTGCCTGAAGTTTATTGAGTGACCTCAGGAGTGACAGTGGTAGGGAAGTAAAAGCACCAGGGCTGGGTGGAGGGAGGCATTGATCTGTGGTACAGTCACAAGAGAGGCATTAGCCAATTTCACAGGGAACTGGAAGAGGCCTTCAGAGTTGCCTGCTTTGAGGGCTATCTGGGTGAGGGCTATCGCTGGTTGATGTCTTAGTTTTGCTGTAAAGCAATACCTGAAGCTGGGTAGTTTATAAAGAAAAGAGGTTGGTTTGGCTCACAGTTCTGCAGGCTGTACAAGAAGCATGGCACCAGCATCTGGTGAAGTCTTCAGGAAACTTTTGCTCATTGTACAGGGGGAAGGAGGAGCCCAGAGTGTAGAGATCACATGGCAAGAGAGAAAGGAGAGAGGTGCCAGTGTCCCCCAACAATCAGCTCTCACGAGAACTGACGGAGTGAGAATTTACTCATTGCTGTGAGTGCAGCACCATGCCATTCACAGGGGATCTGCCTCCATCACCCAAACACCTCCTAACAGTCCCCACTTCCAACACTGGGGATCAGATTTCAGCCTGAGATCTAGAGGACAGATATCCAAGCTATATCAGGTGACTCTTTTAGGCTCTGGGCAATTCCTGAAGATGGAAGGGTGACTCATTTGAAGACCTTCAGCCTCCAAGACTCCTCTCAACTGGGGGAATGAGAGGAGTGCCTCGGGCCTGATGCAGAGTTATCTGGGTTGAGAGCCACAGTATTCAATACTGTCCATTCCCGGTGCTACTCAGAATCCCTTGTTTTGTATCATACATTTTTAGAACAGCTCTTCCAGGATTCTGGTTGGTTGCATTTCCTGAGAAACATAGAAGAGGAAGGACATGGGATAAACTATAGCCCCCATGGTAGCTACTGGTCTTACATCTGCTACTGATATTCATCATCTCTCTCCTCCACCACTCATCCTGGATTCACCTCACTCTCAACTAGTGTTTCTGGTCTAGGTGACCTCCCTGTCACCTAGACCAGAAGGGGACAAAGACCCTTACCTCTCAACAGTCTGATTCCCTGGTCTTGGCTGCTGCAGTTGTCTATTTATATTAAAATTGTTCATAGCATTACAAAGGATGCCCCAGTGGATTGCCTGGTTACCAGATGTATTCTTCCAGCTTCTATTGTCAGAGAACAGCTAGACCTGTGCCTAACGATCAGGATCAATTACTCTTGCCAGGATGCTAGCTCCTTTCTGTGCCTGCTAGTCTCTTAACACAAAAATCCTGAAGTAACTGGGTGCAGTGGTAGCTTAAGGTTTAAGAGCTTCCTGTTATGCCCCATGGTGAAGAATTTCTCCATCTGGGATTTAGAGCCTCAAAGCCCAGAGCCGTGGGGACCTCCCCAAGGAGGCCACCGTAGGCATAGCCACCACTGCTTCTACTCACTGGTTTCTGTATTTATGTATTTTTGTCATGGAGATAAATCACCATGAAATGATTATAGATTTAGTGAGTATACGTAATGAGTCTGGTGGATGGTGCTCATAGGATATTTTCTCAATGCTGAAGCCAGTGTTATATTTTCAGAAGATTATTCCATCTCTCTGTCAGGCCTGCAGTTTCTGGATGGCGTAGGCTGGGATAGGTCCCGTGGATATCATGGTCCACATGCACACTTCTGCACCTCTATGCTATGAAATAATGTCCTTGGTCCAACACATTGTCGTGCAGGATTCTATGTTCGTGGGTCAGACATTTTGCAAGCCCTGGCGTAGTGGTGCTGATTGAGGCCCTGAAGAAGGGAAAGTTACGCCCATACCCAGAATATGCACTGATTCCAGTCAAGTTGAGTTGCCGTCCCTTCTAAAGTGGAGGAGGTTCATTGTAATGAGTTTGCCTCAAAGAAGCTGGTTGTTCTTTCTGAGGGATGGTGCCATATTGGGTATTCAGCTTTGGTGTCTTTTGCTGATAGGTTAGAAATTCAGCAGTGGCAGGAGCTGGCTCAGTTTTGGTGACTGTACACCCGTGCTATTGGACCTACATATAGCATCCATCACTCCATCATGGGTAGTGCACTTACAAGCCCATTGCACCATCCATCAATGGGATGGCTCATGACACAGTATGGCATCTGCGTTATGTCTAAGTTTTTAGTTTTTAAAAGGGGAATGCTCTGGTAGGAATTAATGTGCAATATCAGCATTCTTCACTCTTTGCACTTACTTTCTTATGTTCCTCAATATTCTTCTTCCCAAGACCTCCTGTTTTCCTCCAGGGCCCTGGCCAACCAGACATGCCATTTACCACTGCCTGTAAGTCATTGTGTATTCTTATGCCAAGCCATCTCTCTTTTTGCATAAATGGGATGCTTCAGTTGCTCCACGCGATGTTATGCCCATGAGGAGGATTTCTTACTTTTCCTGTCTCTAAGGTGTACTCCTGAGTAGGCTTCAGTGCAGAAGTAGTTTACTTTTGGCCTGAGTGTACATACCCAGTTGATCCGTGCATGAACCAGTCTCAGCATTTTCCTCCTCTTTGAGCTGGTCATTCAGCACTCCCATTTTTCCATGGATGAGTTGAATGAGAGACTTGGTAATGTAATAATAGTGGATACTGTAGGTGACCTGAGCCACCTACTCATGCATGGCTGGTACTGCTTGTTCAGATCTCAGATGGTCCCACTTACTGTAACATTGGATTGAAGCTGGGCTCAATCAACTTTATGGCATAGTGATCTGACAGAACTCAGCTCATGACACCTGGTGATTCACAGACAGGTATTCCTCCACCAGGGCACAGTAGCCTGCCAGAAAATACTTTTGAAAGGTATATAGTTCCCTCTTGCAGATACCACAACTTTGTTTCAGAATCCTAGAGCTTATGTTGCTTTTCCTGTTTGTGCTTGCTATAAACACTACAGGGCATCTTTTTCCCTTCTCTAAACTTCTAATCACATGGAGTAACAGGGAACCTTTCATTACAGGCCTGACCTGGTGCGACACTGTTTCCTGCACCATTCTAAGCTGGCAGCATTTAATGTCCTCTAATAAATTGATCACATTTCTAAATGTGGAATATACTGCCTCCAGAACCCAGAAAGGCCAATAAAGTGCCGTGCTTCATTCTTAGTAGTTACAATTATGAAATGCAATATTTTTTTCTTTAGATTGGAGAGGATATTCTAGTATACCTTGGACCACTGAACCGTAGAAGCTTCATTGACAGGTGGGACCCCTGACTCTTCACAGGGTTTATCTCTCACCTTCTTTCTCACCAGGACCTCCAGTGTACCTCCCACTTCTTGCTCATTTGCTTTAACGTGATGCCACTGATATGGCGGACCAAATGATGTTCTACAGAATGTTCACGCATTCAGGTTCCTTTGCATTATATCAGATAACATTCAGAAGAGTTGAAAGCCCTAGTACATGTCTGTAAAAATGTACTGTTAAAACTGCAAGCAAATGCGAATAGTTTTGAATCCTCCTTTCAGGGAGGGATGAAAAACATTCATTTGCCAAATCAGTGGCCACATGTCATGTACTTAAGGCTGAAATATTCCAAAGTTGGCACAAGGGCTGCAAATAGAGTACACTGGGTTGAATTTGTGATATTCAGGCACCATTCTCCAGTCTGGTTTTATAGGATCTCAACTGGTGAATTAAATGAGGATATGCTGGGGTACACCACCTCTGCTTCCTGCTTCCTTTAGTCTTTAAGGGGGCACTTAGATAATTTTGGAAATATAAACACAATACCATTGTCACAGCTTTTAAAATTAATTCAATATAAATTTAATACCTATGACGTCTTGAAAATGTGGCATTGATTTTGATTTGGTTATGGCTGGAAGGATGGTCTGAGGGTTTCACTTGGGCTTCCTCTTACACAACAGACCAAGAAACCAGTCCTGGGATTGTGCCAGTTTTCACTTACACAACTGATGACAAGGGAAATTCATCCTGATGGATTTGTGGAACCAGTGGACTCTCTGAAAACCAGCCCTGGTCTAGGACTCCTGCTTTTTGTTTGTTTAGCTGGACCTCATGCATATTTATTTATTTATTTATTTATTTTTCTGAGACAGAGTCTCACTCTGTCACCCAGGCTGGAGTGCAGTGGCATAATCTCAACTCACTGCAGCCTCTGCCTCCTTAGTTCAAGAGATTTTCCTGCCTCAGCCTCCTGAGTAGCTGGGACTACAGGCATGCACCATCGCACCCGGCTAGTTTTTTTGTATTTTTTAGTTGAGACAGGGTTTTGCCATGTTGGCCAGGCTGGTCTCAAGCTCCTGACCTTGTGATCTGCCCACCTCGGCCTCCTAAAGTGCTAGGATTATAGGCATGAGCCACCGTGCCTAGCTTGTATCTTTATTGTAATAGAGGACTGTTAGATACCTGGTTCTCTAGGGTACCAGGTGCTGCTTCATACCTAGGGTATACATGTCAACTTGTACATTTGTCCATTGGTCTTTAGAATATTTGGACATTTCTCTCTCCTCAGTGTATAACTACTGAAGTAAATGAATGTAGGTCCTTTCAGTTAAAGACCAGAAAAGTGTTACTATAGACTCTTGCTGTGTTGTAAGATTCTTCTCCTGGGAACTTACCCTTTCCTTCAATCAATGGATTCCATCTTTGAAAACTGGCTTAGGTCGAGAAACAGAGCAAAAGATTATGACTTTTTATTGCAACATCTGCCCTCATCTCTCTCTTGATCATCCATTCTTGGTGTCTTCTGATTCTATTAATTGAGGAATATCTCTTTTATCTGATAATCCATGATAATCCATGAACCACGTCATGCTATGTTAACCATTTCCATAGCTCTCTAGGTCAAGCTCCCTTGGCTACAACTTCAGTCTTACAGTAAGTGCACCCACTTTGTTTTGATGGTTAAGTGCTGTCACATAATCCATATTATTTTAGAATTCTGTAATTCCAATGAATGTCAGAGTGCTCAATCTGTAAGGCATTTCCTAGCATCAGGGCTAACCTATGAGGGAGAGCCACCTCTGAGCTTTCCAACAATGTTGTTACTCTTCTCACTAGCCTGTTTTTTACTTCTTTGGTAAATAGAGTGTCCTTTAGGCCTCTGGCAGATCATAGTCACCTGATGGGCTTTTCAGCTGTATCTTGTATAGCAGCCCTAGCCTGCTCAGTTCTGAGATTTGATTTGCCTCTTCCTCTGTCACAGCAATTCAGGCATTTTTACTTCACTTAACATGGTTCTTTTTTTTTTGCTCAAGTTTTGAAAAGCCACGCCAGTGTTATCATCATCTTCTAGGGTTCTTGATAATGTGTTAAATCCTCTATTGTAGATGAGTGCCCCCACAATGGGAAATTCTTCTTTATCCAGCTCTAAGTACTGCCTTCTTTATTGTTCACCCTCAGGATCCAGTCCCTTGACACTCTCCCATTTCTGCGGGTACACATTGGTTAGGTCCTGCAGCTAGTTCTTTTGAGATGTTATGTTTTTCTCTCTTAGCAGCTTCTTCCCCTGCCCTGATCAGGCACATTGCTCTGGAAAGATTGTTAGATCATTTGAGATACCACCGGGAAGAGGAGATGTAGCAAAACCCTGAAGTGAAGTCAAAACTCTTTCTAGAGAGCAGATTCCTTTCTTTGTCTAAGGCATATATTACATGCTTATATCACCTTGACATAAATTCATGAAGCAAGGAGGGGCACAATCTGAGTAATTCTGGGGAATTTTAAAGTCTCCTTCTCAGTTGTCTGGGAGTTAGTACAGTGAAATAGTCTATGTTTACACAAAAAGGAAGTGTAGCTAATTCTACTAGCGAAAGAGCATTTTCTGCTATCAATGCTCAGGGTTAAGAGTAAAACCAACTATTTCTTGTAATGTCACACCATCAGCAAGATTATCGGTTAGATGGCTTAACTGATTTGTCATTGGTAACTCTGTTAGCATCAATCCTATCTTTCAAAAATATTTAAACTATTTTAACTAGTCTTTTCTTTTTGGTTTTAAAAATCCCTGCTTGGCAAATATTATTGGCATTAAAATGATAATTTTTATTGGTAAGGTTATTAATTATGAGTTAATCAGAGATAGAAATTAATTTTCATGGTTCAGCATTATCATAATTATAGCTAGTTGTATCACTAAGATAATACTTTCATAAAGAAACCTTCCTGGTGTTTTAGGACAAAGATATAAACCCAGCAGGTAAAGGTCCATATATAATTTTGACCTTATTGAATATAACACTATCTGAATAAAGTATTTTTGTCCTAGAATCAGGATAGTCATAGCAATATGAAATATAAATATCATAGCTAAAAATAGTAAATGTAAATTAAAATGTAAATCAGTTGCCATTGTTATAGGTGTCTCTCTCAATTCCAAGGTCTTGGGTTAAGTTGTCTAATTCCATGAAAGCATCTGCTTCTGAAATGAAGATGTCATGGAAGTTATGTGTGTTTTTTTTATACCATATGATACATTTGTGGTAAGAGTTGTTAAGTTGTACTAAGAATCTTGTGCCTTAAATTTTTGATGTTTTTCCCCAGAAAACTGAATGATCTGTAGCTTGTAGCAGGAGCCTTCAGATAAATGAATGGAAAAAGCAAAACCTTTCTCAGGATGATGGGGGTGATTGGCTTTGATTAATAATATATTGTGATTACCAACAATATTAGAATAGAGGAATTTAATAAAATATCAATCTATCGGCATGAATCCATGGTTCCCTGGGATAAGAAAATATTATGGACAATAAGGGCACTGAAAAACTTTCAGAGCCTTTTATTAAATCCATAAATGGTACTGTAATTAAATCGAGGAGACAAGCATTTAGATTTTTCAAAGATGATTTTAATAAAATAACTATCTAGAGTCACATAACTTTTAGAACTGTCAAAAATTATAAAGATATTGTTTATTATAATCCAATATATGTTTACATTTTGAAGATCTTAAGTATTTATAACAATTTTAACTTAAGACTAGTAAAATTTGTATAGAAAATTTAGGAAATTCAGATAACTTAGGTTTTCTGTGAGTACATAAACTCTAGTTTTACAAAATCTAGAATACTATGTTACCATTTTTACACTGTGGGAAAATTAAGTAAAAGGCATATTATCAAACCAGCCTAATTTTCAAGGATTCACATTAATCATGTTACCAGGCAAGGGTACACATACACGTATCTGTGAAAAGCTGGGCTGAATAATTTGTTGAAGGGAAAAGCCAATAATTTGTGTATGTATTAGGGTTTTGGTTTTTGGTGGGTTTTACTAGTTATAGACTGAAGGCTACACTCTGGACGAGATGGAAATAGTCTATAAGTCAGTAGATAGTTGGTTAAAACAAATGCCACTTTTAATCAGTCAAAAAAGTTTTCAATTAGGTTGGTGTGGGTCTGTACCTGGGTTGAGTGAAGGTCTCAGTTGCGTATCTGCTTCTACTTGTGAGATGCCTCTACTGGTGAGATGCCGAAACATCACAGTTGCTTATCAACTTTGGTGGGTTGAAAATGGTTACATTGAAACCCCACAACCAGTCTGAGGTCTTCTAGCAAAGTGAAAATGGAAACATTTTCTTTTATACTAGTGAGTACCAAATCACTATGTTATTCTGTCCCATAGGCTACCTTTATAGGTGGTCTAATAGTTTTATTTTAAAATTTTAGTCTTATTTTGCTAGAAATTTAACTTTGCCATTATTTAAAGATATGATGAAGATTTTAGAAATGAAATATAAAATGTGTAAAAGTACTTTTAAAAAAAATCATAGGTAGTATTTGTGCAGAAATGTTTGGAGTTCTGTGTTTTAAGATAAATATTAATGAAAGCAAATTGAGTCAGTCTAATTTGATAATTCCATGGATTTGTCCTTTGTAATACTTTATGAGCCTTGAACATGCTAGTGGATATGGAGAGGTTTATTTTGTTGTTTGAAGTTTTGGAGGCAGGAGGAATATTAGCTCTTGTGTTGGATCGAATCAGCCCATGGTCAGAGTATTCTCTCACCCCTAACAAAGTTAAATACAGACATAATGAAATAAATTCAGCTTATTTTAAGTCAAGCTCTTTTTTTCTAGTTTCAGCCAAGGCTGTAAAACTGAGTGCCAGTTGGTACCTGCCCTAGATGGCAAAAGAAATCAGAAGGCAACAAAGCTTTAGTACTCAAAATAAATCTGGTTTAAACTTTATTCCAAAGGCTCAATTTGATTGAAAAATCTCAAAGAACAGAGAAATGACCTTATTCCTCAATGTTCTTGGTATTTTTAATTCTGAAGTCAGTTGGATCCAAAGCATCTGGCCTCCCATCCTTATTTTCCTCTTTGACAGTGCTGAACTAAACAGCTCTTTAAAAATCATAGAATCAGTTGAACTTCAGTCAGGGCATCTGTCAGTACCATAATAGCAGATTTGGGCCAACATTTAAAAATGAGTAATTTGGAATCTGGTTCTTTTGGCATGCTGAGAGCCTGGCCAATGTCTTCCCATAGCAGGTGGTTTATGGGAACTTGATCCATGAAGGCTCTGATGTGCTTCTATTTAGGTCTCTGCGTTCGATGATAAGCCTGAAGCCATGGTTGCTGTGAGTCTGTGAGACCAGAATCCAAAACAAAGCACAGAGTCGATTACCCCCGGGCTCATTGCCCAGGGTCCCTCTACAATACTGCATAAGCATAGTACCCAGTGCCCCAATCGTGATTGGCCTTGTTGTTTGTTTCTGGTATTACTCTGCCTGTCAGTACCACAGTGAATTGTATCTGTTCTCTCCCAGAAGCCTGAGGGCTAATATTTAGTAGTGAGGTGGGGCTGAATACATTCACCCTGTATCATTAGTAGAGCATCACGTAGTTACATATTAGACACTAGAAAGCTTTCTTAGCAAGATGGTAGAAGAGGTTCCTGTTGATAGATCTTGGCAATAAAAGCACTCCTTAGTTTTATATAAAAACACATTAAATGCACAAATAAGTAAAGTGCTTTAAAGACTTTTTTTTTTGTGTGTGTGTGTGTGTGTCTTTTTTTTTTTTTGAAAGAAAAAGAATAAAGAAAAGAATAAAGGAAAGGAAGAAAGAGGAAGAAGAAGAGGGAGAGAGAACAGGGGTGTTGCTTTATTGCCCGGGCTAGAATGCAGTCTAAAACTGGGAATGCCTGTAATTGTGTTTAATAATAGAGACATTAAAAAAAAAAGAGGGAAGAAAATAATTAACAAGCAGCCAACCAATATTTCATTTAAACCTGTAAATATGTGTGATGTAGTACTGATAAGAGTGTATATTTTGTGTATTTAAAGTGGAGAGTTCTATGAATGTTAATTAAGTCTACTTGTTCCCGATTTGAGTTCAAGTCCTGAATATCGATGTTAACTTTCTGTCTCATTGATCTATCTAATATTGATGTTGAAGTCTCCCACTATTATTGTGTGGGAGTCCAAGTCTCTTTATAAGTCTTATATATCTGGGTATTTCTGTATTGGGTGCGTATATGTTTAGGATCTTTAGCTCTTCTTGTTACATTGATCCTTTTATCTTTATGTAATATCCTTCTTTGCTTCTTTTGATCTTTGTTGCTTTGAAATCTATTTTATCAGCAAAAATTGCAACGCCTGCTTTCTATGTATTTATTTTAGCTCTCCATTTGGTTGGTAAATTTTTCTCCATCCCTTTGTTTTGAGTCTTTGTGTATCCTTGCATGTGAGATGGATCTGGATGTAGAATACCAATGGGTCTTGGCTTTTTTTTAAATGCATGGCCTCATTTGATGCTTATAACCACTTAGTGTTATAGGAGAGGTTTGTATTATTATTCCCATTTTCACATGAAAGAGGAAGTTAGAAGAGTTAAAGGATTTGCCTAAGATCACTCAGCCAACAAGAAGATCCAAGAACGATTCTGAGCTTTGCCATCTCTCTTCAGCTCCTGTTTGATGCACAGCCATCTGATAGCTAAGTGGAGGGAATGGTGTCCTGCATTTAAGACTTACAATTATACGTTTAAAACCATAACATTTAGCAGACCTCTAGTTATGGCTGCTACTGCTGTCATGCCATGAATTCTACTGTATTGATTTTTAGCCATGCAGCATTTCAGTATTGTAGACTTAAAAATGAATATTGCAATTGTACCATCCCTGCAGTGTCTGTAGGGTTTAGGTTTTTTGTTTTGTTTTGTTTTCAGACAGAGTCTCACTCTGTTGCCCAGGCTGGAGTATAGTGGTGTAATCTTGGCTCACTGCAACCCCCGCCTCCCGGGTTCAAGGGATTCTCCTGCCTCAGCCTCCCAAGTAGTTGGGAACTACACGTGCCCATCACCATGCCCAGCTAATTTTTGTATTTTTAGTAAAGACGGGTTTTCACCATATTGGCTAGGCTGGTCTTGAACTCCTGACCTTGTGATCCGCACACCTCAGCCTCCCAAAGTGCTGGGATGACAGGCACGAGTCACCGTGCCCAGCCTGTAGTGGTTAGTTTTTTTGCCTGGAAGGATGCTGTGAGGAGACATATTTTCAGGTGGCTTGGGTAAGGCTTATAATGTCTGAATAGCATGAAGTTTGTAATTAGATCATGAGAAAGTAGCAGCAACTTTTTGTTCAATTAATTAGAAAATATCATGACATGCCTATGATGTTCAAAGAACTATGCCAAGTTGCTAAGAACTATACAAGGACTGACCCCCTTAAAAGAGCTTATAATTCCTTTGGAGAGATAATACATGTGCACACAAAATAAGCAGCCACATAGGACAGCTAATTTACAATGGCAAGGGTAGATATAGATGGCAAGGCCTGTGTGAGGAGAGATCACGGTGAGTTGAGGGGATTTTGGAAGACTCTTGTAGATTTTTTAGTGGAAGCAACATTTAGATACTGCCTATGAAATGGGGGTAGGTTTCTAGAAGGTATGTTGAGAATGAGAAAAGAGCCAAAAATAAATAAATAAAGTAAAAGAACTATGAAAGAATAAAGCATATTGTGGATATAAGTAGACCTGTCTCATTATGGACGGGAATTTATAATACAAAGTGGAAGACAGATGTTGAAAAATTGATGGAAAGATTATGGGTGGCATGAAGAGTTTATTCTGTTAATCTGTAAGGAATGAAGTGTCATTTAAGTATTTTGAATGGGAGGCAGAAACTTAGAAAGCATCATTTTACCTGGTGGCAGTGCCCAGGATAGAGTGAGGAATAAAGGGAGAAGCAGACTGTCAGTGAAGGGACAACTTAGAAAATGGAGCAAAAATCCAGATGGGAGGTGACCATCAGCAGAGTGTAATACTGAGCTGGACAGAGACACTTGGGTCATACCTTAGCTTCTGCTGCTCTTTTCTTCCTTCACACAGTAGTCACAAAGTGTAGCCGTAGCTCTCAAGAGGAATTTTATCTATCTCTTTTTTGTTCTCTGAAAAATGGCTTGGGGGATTATGAGGACATTTTCAAATGGCTGCAATGTGAAGTCATTTCTGCAGTTTTGGTGCCATCTTATTTCATATTGAACAGTTTGGCATCATCTTTGAAAAGACCTGCATACCTAACCCTTTGGCTCCCTAGACTCTGTGTCCTCTTGTAAGCTATTCCTGTTAGGCAGTTGCAACTCTCAGGTGCTGGGGGCTGTGGGGGCTGTTGCTGGCCCTGCAATAGTAAACACATGGACATCAAACCTGATGCAGTGCTTAAGTCCATGTGTGTGTGTGACACATGCACTTTTTCTCTTGGGGAAAAGATACTGTCATTGACAGAAGAAGAAATAGCAAGAGTCATTATCTGGGAGAAGAGGAGCATATCAGGGGTCCTTAAGACCACCCCAGGTTCAGTGATTCACTAGGAGGACTCACAGGACTCAGCCTATAGTGCTAACATCTATAGTTTATTACAACACAAAGATAAAAAGTGAAATCAGCAAAGGGAGGCGCTCATGGAGCAAAGTCTGGAGGAGGCCAGGCACAGGCTTTTAAGAGTTCTCTCCCAGCAGAGTCACACAGGATGCGCTTAATTCCTCCAGCAATGTACTGTGACACACATGTGGAAGGAATATTGTCAATTGTCTACCTGTTGAATTACAGACTCAGTGTCCAGAGTTTTTATTGAGGTCTTTTCACATAAGCACCCTCTGCATTGCACATAATAAAATTCCAGACTTTCAGAGGAACAGCAGATACTCAGCATAAACTACATTGTTTGTGCAAAAAGTTTCTTTTTTTTTTTTTTAATTTTTAATATAGAGATAAGGTCTTACTCTGTTGCCTAGGTCTGTCACAAACTCCTGGCCTCAAGCAAACTGCCTACCTCAGCATCCCAAAGTGCTGGAGTTACAGGCATGAGGCACTGTGCCCAGCCTGTGCAAACAGTTTAGGCCCAGTGAGACACTCTTAACTGTGCTGGGAATTGGAGAACCCTCCTGAAATCCAAGTTCCCAGATGCCAACCAAGGACAAAACTTGCAAGCAGCTTTTCTTTTCTTTGTATTTTTTAATTATTATTATTTTTTGAGACTTAATCTTGCTCTATCAGCCAGGCTGGAGGGCAGTCGCACAATCTCGGTTCACTGCCACTTCCATCTCCCGGGTTCAAGTGATTCTCCTGACTCAACCTCCTGAGTAGCTGGGATTATAGGCACGTGCCACCACACCCAGCTAAGTTTTGTATTTTTAGTAGAGATGGGGTTTCACCATATTGACCAGGCTGGTTTTGAACCCCTGACCTCAGGTGATCCTCCCATTTCAGCTTCCCAAAGTGCTGGGATTACAGGTGTGAGCCATCACCCCCGGCCGCAAGCAGTCTTTCTAAGGAGTCTCAGGCTTGCTATGTTAACTTTTTTCTGCAGAAGGAGTGAAAATATCACTTAGATTTTTGAGAATGAGATATTGATGGATACATTTTTTTAAAACCCAGGAGAGTCTGATGTTAACATCATGTCTCTGAAAGTGGTATTTGAGGTTGGAGCAAAAATAGTGAAACCAGTCCTGGTCTTCTGTGCACATACAGATGACTGGAGAGGCGGAAGAGAACTGGAATGGTGTATTAGGAAATCAAGAGAGAAGAGAGGCTCAAAAGGAGAAAATGCCCAGTGGCATACAAAGTACTGCAGATGGGCAGGGATTATGGGCACAGAAAAATGCCACTGGGACATCATTTAATAATGTGGTAATTGATTTTCAACTTAAAATTGTCTGTACATCTTAAGCAAGATTTATTTAGCCAGTGCTTTGGATAGCTTTCCTGGCTATTACATCTTTCTGTTTTCTTTTGATCACCTTACAAAAGCTCCATTTTAACATTTTTTCTGGTTGCTTTGAAATTTTTGTTTGGGTTTAAATTTCACAGGCAGAGGGAAATGGATGAGCTTTGGGAAGGCTAAAAAAATTCTTTGAGCAATACTACATACTTCTCTCTGGCCATTATTTAGGGACAGCGGCAGCCAAAATCACCTCCTCCGTTCTTGATAGAAAAGTAATTCAGCTTGTTCCTTTAAGAGGACTGGGTTTACCATTTCGTTGATTTCATTGCTGCTTCCTGATAAAGAATAAACATTAAAAGCTGCTTGTTTTGAGTGCAGACATCTCAAGGGGCTTATGAAAGTGGCTGAATTTACTACTATACCCTTGGACTTCTCCCAGACCCTGACTTCTAGTTATTGTCTCTCTGATATTTCATTTCTTTTTTTCTGGGTTCTTAGGTGATGAAGTTGTACAGAACCTCTGAGATGAATGATTATTGTTATACAGCACCATGTGAACCAATAGTGGCTTTTCCTTTGCTTATAATAAAAATATATCAGAACTACATTTATTTTTTCATAAAGCTTTTTTTGGTGTGTCCGACTTTGAGTAGTTTGTGGTCTAAGAAATACCAGCACCTCCTCTCTCTCACACTCAAAACGCTTCGGGCATAGTCACTGCAAGCAGAAAGTGGAGAGTGTGGTGCTCCATGTGGCATTTGCAGTTCTCCTCACCTTCAGTGACAGTTCTGGTCTTAGTCACTTCACTGAACTTCAGGAGGGCAAATGTGTGCTGTAACTGAGGTGGTTTTAAATTCTCTGTCTCTTGTCCTAATATCCCAGGGCTTCCAGCAAAAGTTCTCCTTCCACAGTAAAGAGATTGTGGCTATCAGCTGTTCCTGGTGCAAGCAGGCGGTAAGTTTGACATGGAATAAAGCAATGGCTCATGTTTTGTCAAAATATGCTTATGTCATTACTTGAGTTCCTTCCGTAAATAGAAGGCATTCCTAATTTAATGTATTGCTTTTCTCATATAGGGCCCTTGGAGTAAGAAAGACAAACTGAAGCTATGGAACAATAGTGTAGATGAGCTGGGATACACTAGAGAGAGAAATTAACTTCTGTATTTTATATACATTGAGATTTGGAGTCAAAGACTAGAAAATCCTCCCCTAATTCTAATACTGGGACTAGAGTTGAGGGCTTCTCACTCCTAGATCACATTATCCCCCCGACCCCATGCCTCTGTATTGTTGAGAACTCCTCCTATGGTAGGAAGGTGCAACATTAGAAGCAAAGACATGTGTGACATAAGAGGTGTCCCACCAACACAGGTGGACAGGAATCCTGGTTCTTCTGGTTTTAATGTGCGTGAATTTTTATTTTGGGGCTAAGTGTGAGGACAAGAAGAGTGGTTCTTGTATGCTTTTTTAGGTTTGGATGTTGTCTGTATGCTCATTGAAATGTAGCTTTTTCTCACATTTGAACATATATATGCATTAGGATCTGATGGTAATGTCCCTATTTACTTTTCTTCATCTACCTTTTTTTCCCACTTTACTTGGAGCCTAATTCCTCTGTCTCTACCAGATGCTACATTTTCTTATTTGTTTGCCAGTGTGCCTGTTCTTTCTTTTACCGGATAACGTATAGTCTAACCCTGGTATTGGCACACTACAGCTCATAGGTCAAGCCTGGCTGCCGTCTATTTTTGTAAATAAAGTTTCATTGGAATGTAGCCATGCCCAGTTACTTCTATATTGTCTGTGGCTGTTTTTGCATTTATATATTGTCTACAGGTGCTTTCATGCTACGGTGGCAAAGCTGAGTAATTGCAACAGAGGCAGATGGTCCCATAAGCCTAAAATATTGACTCCCTCTGCCTTTATAGAAAAAGTTTGCAGATGCCTGCTATAATCTCTCAATCTCCCTATTCTTTTGAATAAGTTGGAATATGTAATCCCTTCCTTGCACAGGGGACCTGCAAAGAAAAGGCTGTGGTGTTTTGGTGAGGTTAAAGGTTTGCAGAAAACTCATACCACTACACACATCATGCTAAACTAGCCACACAGGCCGTAGGGCTGGCACAGACTCATTTAGTTGAAACATACGAAATTGACATTTCATGGGTGAAAACCATTTAAATGTTGGCAGTTCATGCAGTTTAATCAAATAGTATTCCTACCCCCTACATGTCAGAAGAACCTGCTGTCACTAGCTAGGAGTGCAGTGGTCTGGAAAGCTCAGTGTTGCTGCATCACGATCCTGACATATTTTTTATTCCTGACATTTTCATTTATTTTCAGTTACTTGTTACACAAATAATTATTGCACATCTGTTCAAGAATGTGTGCACAAATATAAGACCATCCTAGTTCTTGAATGAAAGTCTATACCATCAAGGCAATATCTCCATTTGCAGTCCAGGGTTCCCCAGTGCTACTACCTTTGCTCCTGGGTTTCCTATCCTGGTGGGGCAGCCTCCTGGGCAGTGGTGTGCTAGGACAGGCTGCATCTGCTCCCACCTTGTGCAGCCACCAGGCTGTCTCTCCAGGTTCAATTAATTTGGAAACTCAATTCCACTTGAACATGTGTGCTTTTTCTGTTAACCTATGGTCCACTGAATCACGACAAAGGACAGCTTTCACCTGACCATGGTGGTACAGCTTTGGTCAGCTCCACCTATCTTTGAATTTCCCAATTTCCCATATTGTAGAAGGTGATTTTTGCAGGGACGATAGATACAAAAGATTTGAACACAAATTACAGGGGTGATATGTTTTAACAGTCCAGGTCAACTGCTTCTAGGACATTTGATGTCCAACCAAGAAACAAATAAGTGACCCTTAATGGTGCAGGAGAAAGAATATTTTGGGACCTGGGTTTCCTGGGTTGGGGTTTTGATTCCACCATTTAAAAGCTGTGTAATCTTGGATGTACCTCTGAGTCTCTAGAGTGGAGATCACTCAAGTATACATTGAGAGGCTTGACATAGGCAGTCTCCTCGATCCCAAACATTTTAGAAAGGCAGTGGTCATGCATTTGAGAGTTTATTTGAATTGCCAAGAAAAAAAAAAAGAGCAATTTAAAACAATTTTGTATTTTTAAAATACAAAATTATTCAGGCCAGGCGCAGTGGCTCAAGCCTGTAATTCCAGTACTTTGGGAGGCCGAGGCAGGCAGATCATGAGGTCAAGAGATCGAGACCATCCTCGGTAACATGGTGAAACCCTGTCTCTGTTAAAATTAAAAAAAAAAAATTATCTGGGCATGGTGGTGTGCACCTGTACTTCCAGCTATCCTGGAGGCTGAGGCAGGAGAATTGCTTGAACCTGGAAGGCGGAGGTTGCAGTGAGCTGAGATCACGCCACTGCACTCCAGCCTGGTGCCTGGTGACAGAGCGAGACTCTGTCTCAAAAGAAAAAAAAAAAAAAGGTATTCAAATGTTAATAACTTAATAACATTTTCTGGTATATTTGTTTGCAGATCACAAATAACTGGTGGCAGGCAGAATTATTAATTATTTTATTTTATACACAATGGCTTGATTAATAATTAGCCACTAGATCACAGCAGATCTTGAAGACATGCAGAAATGAAGACAAAAACCTCTCTAATGTTATGTAATGTAATTAGGGTGGCCATATTTGCCAGTTTTTTTTGAGACAGTCCTAATTTGTCTTTGTTGTTTCAATGTGATGATTATCAGTGATACTTTTTACTTTTAAAATTGCTCCACTTAAAATGATAAATTATATAGTTATGTGAAGTAAATCTAACAAGAAACTTAAGTTACGTTTTTAAAAATCACCATGATTAAAACTTAAAGCCTGTAATTATTGTGTAATGCTGATTTTAGTTTCCTTTTTTAGAAAAATGAGTGTTATTGCACATCACTGTCACTTTATAGTCACACAAAAGATGGTTGAAAACTTGACTGGTCTGAGGTCACCAGTCTGAGTGTCACTGTTGGGATATAGAGTTAAGACCTTAATACTGTGGTATTGTTATGATTGCTAGCCTATATTCACTTCCTTTCAAAAAAAATCACTTTAGACTTGCCAAGAGTAATAGGCTCATTGTATTTTTTTTTTTTAGCAGCCCTAGACAAACCCAACAGAAGCAATCTCTTTGTACTTTGTTACCTCTGGAATTTTCAGCTCTGTAGAAGAGACATCATGCTTCTCTTCTGCCTTCTCTAAACTGGAAAGACAACCTGGGAGGATTTGTATCTATGATAGGAAAAGGAAAGGCAGGTGGTAGGCACTGCCTTTCTGCCTGTTCATTTCCTTCTCAACATTACCTTAAATCAACCAAATCCATGGCCAGCACAGGTCAAGGGAAATATGTGCGAAAATTTTGTGTGAAATCAGGATTAATAGAACCCTCCAAGACTCTAACACTTTTATGTAAATATTCCATTCAACAATTAGAAAGTTTTAGCAGGCTTCATCCTGCTAGCCCGATTTCTTGTTATCAATGTTATAAGTTTGTAAACCGGAATAAACTCAAAGTCTGGTCTCTAATCTCCTGGGGCAGGCTGGGTGGTGATGAGGAAAGCATGTCCTCCGTGTGTATGTGCCCATTGTGCATGTGTGCATGCATATGTGTTTTTGTGCATGCAATGAGAGTGTGTGTGTGTGTGTGTGTGTGCGCGCGCGTGTATGCATATTTATCCCTTCTTGCTGCAGCATTTCTCTTTGACCAGAATTGTTTACTGGGCTGTTTTTCTCTTCAGTTTCACAATAAGGTGACCTGCTTCATGCTGCATCACATTGAGGAACCCTGCTCCCTGGGGGCTCATGCTGCTGTTATTGTCCCGCCCACTTGGATCATTAAGGTGAAGAAACCTCAGGTAACTGCCAGGACTCTGGTGCTGCTGGGCCAGTGCTGAGAAAAATGAACTGCTGCTTCTTGCTTTTCTCCCGAGACTAGTCTTTGGGTTCTATGACTTCGGTTCACTCATTCCCAAGGCCCTATGCGTAGCTTTCACAGTTCATCCCATTGACCCATCTCTTTCCCGCACTGGGCTCTCTCCTGGAACCAGCCTCCCTATCCTAATGAAATCAAAGTTCTAGAGCAGGAATGTTGCTTCCTCATTCATGTGCTAATGATATTCTTGTTGATAGGTGCTCTCCCAAGTTTCACTGAGTACTAGTGGTAGGTATAGCCGATTCTTATACAACTGTGTTCCTTTCCAGCCTGTGCATTTTCAGAGGGTCTGTGCCAGGGCAAACTGTACAGGCTTCATGGTTTGGTTAAGATTCCTGCCACTTCCAACCTGGAAGGCAGACTGTGAGTCATGACCTTCCTGAATACACAGGCCTGCTTAGAGAGCAACATTCTTTCCTTAAGGGAAAGTAGTATTTATTCTCTTAATATCTAATCTCTTTCTGTGTTCTCCCCAGTGCGCTTCCTGTCCTTGTGAGTCTCTGTTTCAGTATTCAGGGAACCCTTAGTGGTTTCTTGACAAGGTCATAATCTTTGAAATGAAATGTTTCTGCCTTTGTACTGTACATCTTTGACAGTTGGCGTCAAATTCTGGGATGGCAGATTTTTAATGCTATGGGAAGAGAGACTGTACCTCCCTTAGGGTGCAGGCACTTCAGGAAATATGTGTCAAATTCAATACCTTTAAGTGATATGGTATTCCTACTTCCTGTGGTCTGCAGACTCATCATGTAATTCATTCTCGTTGACTCAGGTTTATTTAAAAACTAGTGGATCAGGGATACTGTTTTGCTTTGGGTGTTTTATATAAAGTTTAGCCTCTGTTGATGAGTAATGTTTAGGAATAAAACTATAGTCTATGGAAACCCTTGGGATATTTTTTTCCAGAGGCAAGTATAGTATCTACATATTAAAAAATGAGGAGCCTAGTACTTCATTTTATATTTTAGAACCAAATACCAAGATATGTTAAATGAGCTACCCAAGGTGACAAAACAAATTAAATATAGTATTGCTATTTGAAATTCAAGTGTACTGAATTCCAGTTTTTATTTTTAAATCTCTTTAACGTTTCTACTTCTAAATTTTTTTCTAAAATTTTGTAATCTCTCCAAGGTTTTATATTAAACATTCATTCAGTTAAATCCACAGCTTTCCATTGAAAGCCTCGATTGTCTGAGGACGGCTAGTAGTCATTGTAATAAAATACATGATCCTTACTCTTACGAATCTTATTATAGAGGGGGAGCTTCATTAAGAAGATGGGTTTTGTTCTGCTTTGTAAAAATGGGTGATATTTAGGTCGGTAGAGGAGAGAGAGAGAGTAGCAGGCAGGATAATGGCATACATGCACGGGTACTATGTCCAAAACTATATCCGTGGAATTATGAGTCTAGTTTAACTGAAGTGCAGAGTTTATGCAGAGAGTAGATAGGAGATGAACACACAACTGCTCAGGCCTGACTGTGGAGGGATTTTTTTTTTTTTTTAAATAACCGTGAACTTTATCCTGAAGTAGAAGAGTTCCTTTTAAGCAAAGGAATCATAGAGTAAAATGAAATAGTATTTTAGAAAGAAACAGCTAGCAAGAACGTGTAGAATAACCTAGTGGCGTGGGAATTTGAAAGTCTGCGGACACACCAGTTACGAAAATCAGAGATAATACCAGTGTGTAGGGCAAAGTTTACTTTTCTAAACCTTGAGGAACCGTTTTTCTTATAGAAATTTTCAAGCAAATGAAGAAAGAGAAAAGATGATAACGAATCGTATAGCCACCAGCTTTTCTGCCATTCATCCATCTCCTGCCACATCCTATTTTCATTTTGTGAATTAACCTTTTCCTTTTGAGACTCACATGCAGCTGTAAGAAGTAATACTGAGGAATCACTGGCACCTTTCCAAAGTTTCCCCTCAGTATTGTAGTACAAAATCACAACCAGGATATTGACCTTGATGTGGTCAAGATACAGAACATTCTATCCCCACAAGCCTCCCCTGTGGTCCCTCGTCAGAGCCACATCCGTTTCCTCCTGCCTCACCCCATCTACCCCATCTTCCTGGTAGTGGAACCTCCTCCCTTTTCTTTATTTTGCTGGAATACTTTAAAACAAATCTTAGACAGCATACCGCTTAGTCTGTAAATGCTTCATTACGCTTCCATAAAAGGTAACATTAAAAAAAACCCAAATACCATTATCTCAGTCATATTATGACTTAACATTTTTTCCTGTTGTCTCAAATGTACCTTTTTTTTTTATTATTGTTTTTCAAGACAGAATCCAAAGTTCACAACTGCCTTTTGTTGACCTAGTTCTTAAGTCTCTCTTAATTTAGAACAGTGTCCCCTTTTGTCAGGCCACTTACTTATTGATGAAATTGGATTAGTTTACCCATAGGATTTCCCATATTTTGATTTTGGCTGATTCTTACCATGTATCCAAATTATTTCTCTTATTGCCCATATTTTTTGTAAACTGCTATTTAGACACAAAGACTCAATTATATTTAGGTTTCTTTCTTTCTTTTTTTTTTTTTTTGGTAAAAGGGATACACTGGCAGTGCTGTGTATTTCTATCCTGTTGCCATCACAGGAAAGGATATCAACCATTTCACTCTCAGTGATGCTAAGATACATCAGTGGGTTCAGGAACTGTCATCCCAATGCATCTATCATCAAGTTCACCATCAGCTTTTCATCTATTATCTATCAAAGGTTTTTGCCAAAGTCTATTATTGCATTAGGGGTTGCAAAGAGTCAATTTCCAATTTTTACTCTTTCTAGCTATGATTTTTCTAAAAGAGACCTTTCCTTCATCCCAACAAATACATGACACATGTTTGAGAATTTGCCTTTATTTGTAAGTTTTCAGAATGATAAGCAGATGCCTTAGCAACCTTTATAGGCTGTAGTAGTGCTTTTCTTGGAGAGTATCATTATGAAATTACTTATTATGTTTTTATGTGTTATGTGTTTCTCAATACATTGTCATCATTCTTCTTATGTTCATATTGTTTCACCTCCAACCACTTGTAACCTCTTCCACGTGGTGTCTGTCTCCATTTGTTATGAGCCATGAGGTTTTGAGAGCTTCCTTGGTTTTAGGAACAGTACCATGTCCCAGGATCATTTAATGCATTTCCTGTCCATACCTGGAATCAGCCTTTCTCTAGAGTCTTGGTTACATTTAATGGGATATGGGATTTATAGCTCATAGTCTAGATGCAAAGTCCAAATTCATTATTCAACATGTACCTTTTTATTGCCATCTATGATTCAGGACAATGCAATAATAATAATAATAATAGTAAGAGGAGCTAACATTTATATGTGTGAGGAATATTTTCAGCATTTTACTTTCAGTACCTTATTTTATCATCATAGTACGCTATGAGCAGGTATCCTGTTATGCTCACTCTATAACTGAGGCTTGTGAGGCACAGAGAAGTCAAATAAATTACCCAGGGTCATATAGTTATTAAATAGTTTGAGATGGGACTTGCACCCAGGTATTTTGATTCTGCAAACCAAGCTTCTATTGGTATGCCACACTGCCTCTCAGTCTTTTGGTAACCAAACCTTGGTTACCAAAGCCAACCTTGGTGAATCAGATTTTAAAAATTTTAGTAGTCTTCCCTCATGTGGGCTTCAAAACCATCAGGTAAGTTAGCCAACGAACCATAGTCTATTTAAAAGCTGGTGTATGGTGAGCTTGTGGTGACAATGCAGCAGTGGTCAAGAGCTTTCTGACTTTTGAGCCAATACTACCTGGGCCCATAATAACCTTGCTGTAGCCATTTTACTAATTTATATAATATTGAACAATTAAACTCTTCTGTTGAAACTCTTCCAACACCACTGTTAAATTCTATAGCTATTAAAAAAAAATAACGAGGAAGAAAACAAGGAGAAAAGTCATTGTGTCTGTGATCTGATCATAGATGACAGTAAAAACTATAGTTTATAGTGTGTAGATCATGAGTGGCAAGCTATCAGCCAGGACTTGGAGGTAGATATATGAGGGAATTCATGTAAGACATTGGGAAGTAACTAACAAATGGAGAATTTGGAAGGTAGGTGGAGCATAGCAGAATAAAATGTTTTTCCAAATTTGAGGATTCATATATGTGTATATACACATATATATGTATATGTTTCTATACTCTACTGTACTGCTTCAAAAATAAATAGTAGAGAAGACATTCTTAATTCAGTTAATGTTTATTTAACTACATTCAGAAATGCAGTTGTTTGCAGTAAGAGGTCCAAAGATGAATCAGACCTGATCCATTTCCACAAAGAGTATACTCATTAGTGGGAATATGGCTAGAACTATCTAAGTCACTGGGCAGAGTGTTTGTGGATTTTGAAAGGGGAATTCAGCTGTTTGTAAATCCCTAATGAAAGAGTGCCTCCTCTCTCGGAAGGTTTATGTTTTGGTCAGTGTGCATCTTTGGGAGAAACACACAGGATGCTGAGAGGAAGGGACCAGACAGATTGGTTGAATCAGCCATCGTCAGCATCCAAGGTGGCCTATCTGTCCAAGGTGGAGAGTGGTCAGTGCTACCTAAGATGTATAAACACAGTGTGAATATGAAGCAGGACTGAGAAGTTTCGGTCATGGGGATCGGGGTAGGCTAAATGGAAAATATGCCATTTTTGGTTGGCCTTACAGGATGTAGGCAGTGTCCGTGAAAAGAAGGCTGAAAAGGACAGAAAAGTTGTAATCCCAGCACTTTGGGAAGCTGAGGCTGGTGGATCACGAGGTCAGGAGATCAAGACCATTCTGGCTAATATAGTGAAACCCTGTCTCTACTAAAAATACAAAAAAATTAGCCGGGCCTGGTGGCATGTGCCTGTAGTCCCAGCTACTCTGGAGGCTAAGGCAGGAGAATTGCTTAAACCCAGCAGGTGGAGGTTACAGGAAGCTGAGATCATGCCATTGCACTCCAACCTGGGTGACAGAGTGAGACCCCATCTTAAAAAACAAAAACAAAAATGCTGATAGAACTTACTGAAAACAGTTAAGATGGATCTTTAAATAAAGTCAGCTTTATTTGCGATGTTTGCCTCTAAACAAATGACTCTAGAGAGGAGGAGTAAAGGAAATCTATCCGAGTGTATCATGGTCAGGAGACATGGTTTATAAAGAGTTGGAATTAAACCACATACTTCATTTTTATTGCATGTGCAACTGTGGAATTGGTGGCTGTGTGAAACCTTGATGCTAAAGTGGGTGAGGGCTGCTTGGGTGAATTGCTGGGTTTCATCACCTCATTATTTAGAGAGATGAAGAAGTTATTTTATAGAAATGAAAAGATAATGGAAGGTAGATGATTTTAAATAATTCAAATTTTAAAAATACCCCAATTTTAAGACTCAAGTTGATATATTTGAAGTCCAAGTTATTTAAGTTGCAAATATCAGTGTTTCTCTTTTGGAAAGGAAATATTACTAGATGATATTTTGATTGGACAGGCAACTTAAAGATGTTCAAGTGCCAGTGCACACACTTGGAGCTGATGGAGTGAGATTTATGTGAATTTTTTGTGGAATCAAGTTGTAGAAGACCACAGCTGAGAAGGCTTTCACAGAACCTGTGTATCATGAGATGTCACCATTAGAAAATATATTTTGCACTTGATCCCCTAAATTTTCCAAATTGTCACTTTCTTATAACTTTCTCACTAATCTCATTGGGCTTCTTCTGTCTTCTAAAAAGAATATAAAATGGATTCTTCATTCTTTTTCCTCAGTATAGCCCATTGTGACTCCATAGTACTCACTAGAACAAGCTGGTTTCTTTGAAAGAATGACAATGCTCAATCTTTTATTGTTTAGTTTGTAGTAACATGAGTAATACATAAATATGCTCCCTGTAAAAATTCAACCTTTCAGATAAGAGAGTCGCCTTTCACCAACATTTAAAATGATAAATATCTCCCCTGTCTCTTTCTGTGATATATGCTGAGTTTTTACTGTACATTTACATGCATGGAAATGCACCCACAGAAAAGACACAGAACCAGTTTGAGTGTAAGGGTGTACATTTTTAATAAATGACATCATTCTTCACATAATGCTTTAAAACTTGACTTTTTTAGTAAGAAAAAGATTCTTGGGGGCCGGGCATGGTGACTCACACCTATAATCCCAGTACTTTGGGAGGCCGAGGCGGATGGATCACGAGATCAAGAGATCAAGACCATCCTGGTCAACATGGTGAAACCCCATCTCTACTAAAAATACAAAAATTAGCTGGGCATGGCAGTGCACGCCTGTAGTCCCAGCTACTCAGGAGGCTGAGGCAGGAGAATTGCTTGAACCCAGGCAGCGGAGGTTGCAGTGAGCCGAGATCGCACCATTGCACTCCAGCCTGGGTAACAAGAGTGAAACTCCGTCTCAAAAAAAAAAAAAAAAGAAAAAAATTCTTGGGGAAAAGTCTATATTACTATGTGCAGACTTAACTCATTTTTAAAGATGCTGTATATATTCCATGCTGTGGATATAGCCCAGTTTATTGATCCATCTGCCTACTAGTGGAATTGTTTCTAATGTTCTTCTTATAAATAATGCTGCATTCATTCCTTCCTAGCTCTGTATGAGCTTTCCTTATAATAGTTCCTTTTTTTGTTTATCTCTCCTGGTTGGATAATCTTCTTAAAATGCTGGGAACCTATGAAATGTAATAGCTAATTTTGTGCAATGACCAGTAATATCCTGTAAATTAGCCTCCAAATTGCCCAAACCGTTTCCTTTGGTGAATTCTCAAGCTTCATTACTACTTGTGATTTAGTCAAAAAGGCCTAGTTGGCGCTGCTGGGACCCTGTCTGTAACATTTGGAATAAGTTTTCTTTATTCTCCTGCCTGCCTATCCTCAGAGCAGCCTTTGTTCCTTGGCACAATGGGAGCACAGCAGAGTGAGAATGCTCTTTCACAGACTACGTCCATGACTTTCTTTCCTACTGTCTACTAGAGTTTTGTCCAGTATATGATGGGGGAAGACTTTATTTGGGATGACAAAGAAGGGATACAGATCTCTTCTCTTGAGATCTGTTATTATAACCAGTCATTTGTGATCTTATAACCTGGAAAAGTCCCTGAAGACTAATAAGAGGTAGTTAAGTTTCAGTCACAGTTGAGTGATTTACCCGTTAAGTATTTCTTAATAGCCCAGAAAGGAGTCATAAGTATGATCAGGATTTTATTGATAGGATCATTTATTTCTGTGGCAAGGTAAAATTATCCTGGTATGAAGTACAGGAAAACAAAAAGCCTTTTTCTTTAGGTCTTTAACAAAAGAGCAGGCACAGAATGTCTAGAGCAGGGCGACTGCTGTTGGAATCAGAAGAATGCAAAAATCCAAGTAAGGGTACAGCACTTCACTGTGTTTTCAGTGTTGATCTTGCAAAGTGAACACTTTGTGTCACTGAGTTAGCTGCCCTTGTTATAATAGAGATGTTTTGTTTTCGAACATAAGTGTTAAAGGTCTCTTGAATATATCACCAATAATTCTACGCAGTCACTTCTTGATGTAATTTTAACATTCTCATGAAGCGTGCCATTGTGTTGAAGTTTCTCAACAATACTGACCCAGGCAGGATAAGGGATCCTGTAGATTATCAGGAGTAGGTGATTTAGTCATGGTCAAAACATATCCAAAAATCTGCCTTCAGGCCCATCTGTTCCTCACTCAACCGTGGTGCCTTCTAAATGAAGGTATATACTTAGAGATACATATTTCTACAAAACTAGAAGGAAGCCTTGGGATTTTGAGGTGTGCTGTGAAATTCTTCCTATTTATCTTTTGTGTTTGACTATCCATAGGGCTGTAAGCTTACTCAGAGGTCACATAGATGCGCCCAGGTACTGTAAGTCAACCACTGTGTTTGATCTCTGCCCTGTTCTTGTTCTGTGAAGTGAAGAAGGCCTCAGATGCATTTGGTTTGGTGAGGCTCAGAAACACTTGTATTTGTTACCTCTGTGTTAAAAAAAAAAAAAAAAAGCCTGTTTTGTGTGTCTGTTTCCTATAAGAATTGAGTTCTTTGCCTGCTGTTTTCAGACATCAAGCCTTATTTTAATGTGTTTTTCTAACTGTGTTCCCCACATGTGCTTAATCATCAAAATCGCCTGAAATACTGTGAGTTCTATGATCAGACAAGTTTAGGAAATAATTCTTAGCCTGATGTGTTAGATCTGTGTCTTGGAGTTTAATTGCTGAGTACTGTCAGGGACCCAGGCTCACAGCATGTTCCTGTAGGCACCTGGTGTCCGGCATTGCTCTTGGCAGTAAATGAACTGAAATACAAATAAGTTAGGATGCAAGCATTCACTTC
Organism: Cebus imitator; assembly: GCF_001604975.1. NCBI lineage: Eukaryota > Metazoa > Chordata > Mammalia > Primates > Cebidae > Cebus > Cebus imitator. Next base: position 1,161,816 of record NW_016107634.1, read on the forward strand.
CCAAGGATCCTTTCCCATATCAGGAGAGGCTCAGTAAGTGCTGTGAATTATAGTAATATTTATTCATTATTTCAACAATGATTTGAGTGCACGCTGTGTACCAGGCATTTGTGCTAGGTGCTGGGGACACACGGCTGAGAATGAGGCATTATTTAGAATGAACTAACATGTACTGAAGTGCTTATGGTGGGATGGATACCAAGCTAACTGCTTCACATACCTTTTCTGGTTATAACTTCACAACTGTCCAGTGAGGTGGGTATTGTCACCATCATTTTAAAATTAAGAAACTACTATTTTCAAAAGTTTGACTTGGCCAAGGTCACTGATCTCATAACAGGGAGAGTCAGAGTCCATACTAGACGTATATTCCTGTCTCTGTTCATCTTCTGCTTAGCACAATCTATGTATCTCCTCACTTCCTCTTTCTACTGCCATCACTCCATGATAGAATTGCCTGGTGAACTTTTAAAAAGCATCCTTGCCTGGGTTTTACCCCAAACAGATGAAAAAAGAATAGTCAGTGGGGCCCAGGCATGAGCATTTTTCAAAGCTCTCTGGATGATGCCCATGTGCAGTGATAGTTGAGAAGCATTTAGAGCATCGTTAATTGACCCCAAATACATACTGCTTCTGCCAGCCTTATGATTTCCAGCATTCTTCTTAGATCATTTGGCTGATTAAACAATTAATGCTTCCAAATCATTTTTCTTCCCTTTTAAACAGTTTAAAACAGAAATCTATCAAAATATAGCAAATGCTTTCATAATGCAAAATGTTCCTCAGTGAGGGACATGATAGAAGACCTCTTTAACTGGGAATTCAGAAACTTGAAGATCTATCTTCAGGGGGAAGTATAGGCAACAGTAAGTAATAAGGAATGACCTGGGGTCTAGAGCACCCATGAACTCCTGGATCTCCCTTTTCCTGGTGTGACTCTGAGATGCTGAAATCTTTTAATCTAATGGGAAAAGAAAACCTTGGGACAGATGGTAGTTGTTGAAAATTTCCGTCATCCCTGGTGAACACAGGTCATAAATCAACTTATATATTTTTTCCAAATCCAAGTCAAAGTAAAATAAAAGCTAAATAGTTAGAAGCTTACTAATTTGGATGCCTTAAGATATGTACTTTATACTAAAGATTATTTTGAATGCTCAAAGAAAAAAGAATACATTAAAAGGTAGAAGAATAGGCATTTACATTTCTTCAAGCTGTTTGACAACTTTACTCAAACAATGCATGCATATATACTTATATAAACTTTTAAGAATTCTGCATTTCTTGCTGTCAATACTTTGTTAAACATCTATTACGTGGTCAGTAATATCTTGCCTTTTAAAGATAGCAGTCTAATTAATCATCGACTCTTTACTAATTAAATCTGTTTTTATCTTGTGTTTAATCAGTGAGTTGTGACTGATCCCTATGACAGGTTCTTCTCAAAGCATCTGTATCAAAAATTAAGAGCAAATGGTTAGTTGGAGTAATCACAATATTGTGGTTTATACAATTGGTAGAAAGAAAAAGATCAGGAAAGTAAATTATGTGTGTGTTGGGGGGGCGTGATCACTGTATTTCAACAAGTTTGAGGCACTTTTATGAGAAGAAAAAAAATCAAGGCTACCAGGGGAGGGAAAACTTTTTAAACCATTAGGTCTTTAGAGAAAGAAAGAACAATGACTTCTACCTCACTGTCATAGTGATTGAAGGTGAGTATTATCTTTGCATTTTACAAGTCAGACATCAATACTGATAGGACAGTTGGGTCATAAATTTCCATTAGGGTCAAGAATCATTTTATGGCTATTACTAGAACAGATCATTACCAAAAGAGTAAACTGAGAAAAAAAAAAAAAGAACAAGAAAGAAAAATAAAAACATGAAAAATGGCCTCCTTTTTTACATTTCCACATAGGTGATCTCCATACGAGGAGATGAACTTGAACTTGGTTGGGCGGGAGACGAACCTGGTTGGGCGGGAGACTGGAGCCCCTCAGAGAATTTGGGATTCTTCCATTTTTACTGGGAGGGTTGGCAGGTATAACATGTGTTGTTATGTGAGTCCATGAGAGCCTCTGGGGTTCTTACTCCCTTCCTCTCCGTGTGGTGGAGAGTCAGTCGCTTACTCTAAAGCACTCGACTGATTTCTGTCTGTGGCTTACCCATGAACAGTGGCTTGGAAGTGTGAAAGCATGAGAAGCATGCAGTGGAACAGCATGCGCTGCCGTCATCTTCTACTTGGTTCTGCATGGGAAAGCCCCCGGGCTGGCTGCCTCTGAGCTCAGGTGTTTCTCTCTTTCCCTGCAGAACTCCCTGAAGGCTTCAAATCGAAAGAAGAAGAGAACAAGCTTTAAAAGAAAAGCCAGTAAAAGAGGGATGGAAGTGAGTGTGTCAGAGTTTTATTCTGAGGAATTTCCACTTTCTTTCCGTAGCCTCCTTTGTCCTGTGAGATCTGGTCCAAGCTGATTTTTCTGACCTGTCTTCTACCACTGCTTTCTCCTCACTGCACTCTAACTACAATAGAATTCTTCCTGTTCTTTTAAAAAACAAACACACAAAACCAACCTCTGTGTTTGCCTGGAAATGTCATCCCCAAGATGCTTATGATGAAGATGAAAGCTAGTATTTCTGGAATATTTGGAGTTTACAGAGTAAAATAGAAAGCCTGTCTTAATTCTCTGGAGCAAATGATAACTTGAGATATTTTCTTCCAAGCCTGATGTGGAAGTTGTGTTAAGAGTCAGTCCTGTGAAACAAAATGTAGGGTTTATTGGGGTGGTGGTGGTTTTCCACTTCCTTTCTCCTACCAGTACTGCTTGCTTCTTTCAGCAGGAAAACAAAGGTCGTCCTTTTGTGATAAAACCCATCTCTTCTCCTCTCATGAAACCCTTGCTTGTATTTGTGAATCCCAAGAGTGGAGGCAACCAGGTGAGTAATTTTTCATAATTTTTAACTTAGCAGTTTTGATAATTTCTTGAAGACACAACTCTCAGTGCCAATGAAAATAATACCACTAGGCTCCCAAGCTTTGGAAGACATCCAGTTTCTCAGGAACAAGTTTATTGCTTCTCTGATAGCCTTACACATTACAGTGCTAGGTAAAACCTAGACGTTCTATAATTTGTCTGCCTGCTCCCATGTAAGACTATAACAGAGGTGCTTAAGAAACCTAACTACTGACTTTTTCCTTACAGATTTTCAAGAAAGGCTATTCCAGAATTTCTCTTAGTTCATATGTTTCAGGATTCCTCAATTCTTGTAGTTAGGAGGCCGTTTATCAACTTATTTTTATTCTTTCTATTGCAATTTAGATACAGTCACTTTCATCCCTATCCTCAGAGAAGAGAAAAGGATGATTCATGAGTCATGATAATTATTAGCAAATACCACCAACACTATAGAAAATATCCACTTCTTCAGGTTTCATTTGGTCCTAGCCCAAATCTGATAGCACAGATATTTATATCATTTGAGAATAAAGAAGTAGACTTAGAAAAATTAAGTCTAAAGGCATGCCTAAAGTGGCACTGCTCTTTAAAGGACAGAATTTGTTCTTGATTTCTGGTCTTTGTCACTTCATCCAATTCTCTTCTTACTCTCTGAGGCTTCTTATCAATACTTTTCTATTGTCTTTAATTTTCTGTTATTTTCTTCTGAGTAGGGATGAGAAAATATTTTCCTTATCCACTATATGTATTTTACATTTCGAGACAAGATTCCTGCAAGTTTTTTTTTTTTTTTTTTTTTGAGACGGAGTTTCACTCTTGTTACCCAGGCTGGAGTGCAATGGCAGGATCTCGGCTCACCGCAACCTCCGCCTCCTGGGTTCAGGCAATTCTCCTGCCTCAGCCTCCTGAGTAGCTGGGATTACAGGCACGCGCCACCATGCCCAGCTAATGTTTTTTGTATTTTTAGTAGAGACGGGGTTTCACCATGTTGACCAGGATGGTCTCAATCTCTTGACCTCGTGATCCACCCGCCTCGGCCTCCCAAAGTGCTGGGATTACAGGTTTGAGCCACCGCGCCCGGCCTCCTGCAAGTTTTATGATAAACAACTGGAGATTTGAAACCCTTTAGTCATCCCATAGAAGCAAAGGAAGTTGTATAATTAGGATTGATCCAATGGTCCAAGATGATCTTCTTATTACTAACCCTTGAAATGAAGTTTGGTTTTCCCTGAACCATACCCACTCTCTTGGACTAGTATCCCTATGGTCTATCAAAGGTTAGAGATACAGTTGGAAACCATGGAACATGGATATGTAATTGGTTCTATGATTTTGGCCACCTGAGCATCACATATCAAGTATATTTTATCATGACAGTCCACATATAAAATACATATGTTAAATCATTATAAGCGCTCTTTCCTAGGGCACATAGAGCTTGTAAGTTATCTGTTTCTTCTTTTCTTTCTTTTCTTTTCTTTTCTCTTCTTTTCTTTTCTTTCTCTTTCTTTCTTTCTTTCTCTTTCTTTCTTTCTTTCTTTCTTTCTTTCTTTCTTTCTTTCTTTCTTTCTCTCTTTCTTTCTTTCCTTTTCTTTCTCTTCCTTTTCTTTTCTCTCTTTCTTTCTTTCCCTTTCTTTCTTTCTTTTTCTTTCTTTCTTGCTTTCTTTTCCCTTCCTTTTCTTTTCTTTCTTCTTTTTTTTTCTGGAGGTGGAGTCTCGCTCTGCTGCCCAGGCTGGAGTGAAGTGGCATGATCTCAGTTCACTGCAACTTCTGCCTCCGGGGTTCAAGCAATTCTCCTGCGTCGACCTCCTGAGTAGCTGGGACTATAGGCATACACGGCCATCCTCATGTGATTTTTTGTGTATTTATACTATTGTATAATAGTAGAGAGGAGGGTTCACCGTGTTGCCTAGGCTAGACTCGAACTCCTGACCTCATGATCAGCCAGTTTCAGACTCCCAAAGGGCTGGGATTACAGGTATGAGCCACCATGCCTGGCCAGTTATCTATTTCTTTAAGGAGCTGATGATCCAGTTAAGACATAGCCTTCCTATTCCAGTCTCCGTATAAATTATTAATGACAGGGACTTCAGAGATTATCTAATATTGCTTCCTATTTCACTAAATAGAAAAGAGGTCAAGGAAGCTTAAAATGAATTTTCTAAAGACATCTTGTTTTTTAATGACACAAAAGGAACAAATGGAAGATAACTTAAGCAACATTAACTGCATGTGACTTCTAAATTGAGTGGCTCAGACTGCAAGTGTTAATGGAATTTCAGAAGTAAGCGGTGACTTGGTAGTGATAAGGGAGTGGCGTCATGGACATGGCTGAAAACAAAGATGGGTACTACTTAGTTACGTAGAAGAGAGAAGACTGGAAGGACTGTCCTTTTCTCACTCTTTACTGTGGCAGATTCCTGTTCATCCTTCAAGACTCAGTAGCACCTTTCTGAACCATTTCTCAAGATCAATCATCCCGTCCACTATGCCCGGATAGCCCTTGGTACACATTTGCATGATATGAACTACAGCATAACAGCTCTATGTGCATCTTCACTGTTAGGATATAGGTCCACCATTAAATCTGTGATTTCTAGAACATAGCACATAGTTAAATAATTGTAAAATATGATTAGAAGAACAGATGCCATGATGCTGATTATTCATTGTGAGGACAATATGATGAGTGGTGCATGCATATTAAATTATTGGAAATGTGATTACATAAAGATCAGAATGATCCTATGGAATCATGTCGTCAAAAAACAGGATATTTAAGATTGAAGACTTTGGATTTATGCAATGGAAACTAGTCTTTTTTTTTTTTTTTTTTTTCTGTTTAAAATATTTTAGTTTTGCCGGGCATGGTGGCTCACGCCTGTAATCCCCTAGCACTTAGGGAGGCTGAGGCAGGCAGATCATGAGGTCAGGAGTTCGAGACCAGTCTGGCCAACATTGTAAGACCCCATCTGTACTAAAAAAATACAAAAAATTAGCTGGGCGTGGTGGTGGGCACCTGTAATCCCAGGTACTCAGGAGGCTGAAGCAGGAGAATTTCTGGAACCTGGGAGACGGAGGTTGCAATGAGTCAAGATGCTGCCATTGCACTCCAACCCAGGTGACAGTGCGAGACTCCGTCTCTCTCTCTTTATATATATATATATATATACACACACACACACACACATATATACTATGTATACATAGTATATATAGGTACACACATATATATACTATATATGTGTATATATACTATACATATATAGTATATATGTATACATATATAGTATTTAGATGTATACATATATGTAGTATATATGTACATATATATGTACCTATATATATGTGTGTATATATATATATTTTAAAAAATAATCTTTTGGTTTTTGAACAGAGGAGTAATATGGTGGAATCCAATGTGCATATGATTCATTTGGGAATCCCGTTAAAATGCAGATTCTCTTCAGTAAGTCGGGGTGGGCCCTAAGTTGCTGCATTAGTAACAAGCTCGCAGGTACTGATATTGCTGCTCAGAGAACCATACTGGTTAGCAAGGGCTTACTGTGTTCAATAGAAAAATATATATTTTTGGTCAATCCTGAGTTTTGCCTTTTAATAATTTACTTATTCCACTCACCTACTTTTCGATATAAAACATTCCTGTCCCTTTCCCTCTTTGAAACTTAGGCTTTAGACGTTTTCCCGTTTTTAAACTTGCTTAGTTTTCTATTTTTCGTGTAAATTACTGGACAGTAGTGCCACCTACTGGCAAGAAAAATAGCTTTTTTTTCTTCGTATGATATTTTACTTGTGTAAGGAAAACATTTTGAAGGAATGCATTGGGATGAACAGATACAGGGACTGCCTCTATGTCTTTCTTTTAAAAAATCCAATATTTTAAAACTCTGATTTTTTTTTCTAAATTGATACATTATTTTTGTACATGCATGTGGAGTACATATGCTATTTCAATATGTTTATGACATCTGTAATGATCAAGTCATGGTGTTTAACACATTGATCACCCCAAACATTTATCATTTCTTTGGGTTGAAAATATTTCAGATCTTCTAGCTATTTGGAAATGGGCAATATACTGTTAACTTATTGTGTCACCTTATTGTGCAAGCACTAGAACCCATTTCTTCTATCAAATTGTATGTTTATACTCACTCTCCAACCTCTGTTCATCCTCTGCCCCCACCACACCCGTCCCAGCCTCTGGTAACTATCATTCTGCTCTCTATCTCTGTCAGATCCACTTTTTAAGCTCCTCTACGTATGAGTGAGAACAGGTCAGTTTTTGTCTTTCTGCACCAGGTTTATTTCACTTAACATAACGACCTCCTGTTCTATCTTTGCTACTGCAAATGACAGGATTTCATTCTTTTTCATGGTCAAATAGTATTTTATTGTGCATATACACCACATTTTGTTTTATCCACTCATCTGATGAACTCCTAGTTTGTTAAATCTCTTCTTTTAAACTTCACAGTAATTGTCTCTTTGTTTTTCCAACACTCTTAAGGTAGAGATGACACTGGGTGTTTTGCAAAACTGTGGAGCTTGGCAGCGCTGCTGCTGTCATATTATTGAGATCCAAATTATTTGAGGAATCAGGGACCAAAATTTCAACCTTTTTGTTTTTGAGACAGTCTTGCTATGTTGCCCAGGCTGGAGTGCAGCAGCATGATCTCAGTTCACTGCAACCTGCACCTCCCGGGTTCAAGCAATTCTCTTGTCTCAGCCTCCCAAGTAGCTGGGATTATAGGCATGTGCCACCACACCAGGCTCGTTTTTGTATTTTTAGTAGAGATGGGGTTTCACCATGTTAGCCAGGCTGGTCTCAAGTGCCTGACCTCAGGTGATCCGCCTGCCTCGGCCTTCCAAAGTGCTGGGATTGCAGGCGTAGGCCACTGTGCCTGCCCAGCCCAAAATTTCAACTCTGAATACCTCTTTCTGTGGAAAGAGATAGTAAGTGGAAGATAAAGTTTACCCCAATGCAGTCCCCTCCTATGTGTGGAAACTTTGGAGTACTAGAGAAATAGGCCTCCTCTCTTATACTTCTGTTTGTTTTAATGTCAAAACTTACATTTTTCTTTGATATCCTGGACTCATCTTTCTGAGTTTTATGGAATCCTCTGATAACTCTCAGTGTTTCCTGCTTTCACACTGTCTCTCCCTCACATTCTCTCATGACTTCCTCTCCCAGCGACCTAGACTTTAACTTCAGGGTAAAGCAATGTTCTGACCTCTAGGATGATTCTAGCTGACCATTCCTGAGAGCTGAGGGATCCAGACCCTGGCTTTGCACACTGTTTGATGTGGAATCCTAGGGTAGAGGTATGGCAGTAGTTGGATCCTTGGATTGAAGATCCCAGGGTGTTTATCAGTAGGGTGATCGAGGAAGAGGTATCCAGTCTGTGGTCAGATGCATGCCGGCTGAGTTTACACCACAACCTGGGAATTGGCTTTCTCAGACCAGGGCCACCCCTCCTAAGTCAGGGGCCAGTCCCACCAAGGTGAGGAGAAGGGGAAGAAAGAACGAGTAAATAACTTCAGATGAAAAACCTGAGGCCCAAAACTGTTTCTAAATAACTGGACAAACAACTTTAATGAAGTAGTTACTTTTTTGCAGCACTGGAAACTTCTCAACCTAGTGATAATTCAAGGATTACTATGTCTAGATAAAAGTTTAGGCTCCTAAGGTTTAGAGTAGGCAGGGAAGAGGGCAGAGGGCAGTCGATAGATGAGGACCCTTGTCAAAATCTAACCTCAAGATCTTCTTGTCCAACCAGTCTCGAGAGAGGGAATTGAAACAACCAAATGACGAATCTGTGAAAAGTCCTGTTTCTGAAATCATAATATTGGTGGGAGGATTGGGCATCTAAGACCCAAACTAGCTCCTGTGATAGGTCTGTCTCCTTAGTCTGTAGCAAGAGGAATGTATAAAAAATGTTGGCTGGGCACGGTGGCTCATGCCTGTAATGGCAGCACTTTGGGAGGCTGAGGCAGGTGGATCCCCTGAGGTCAGGAGTTCGAAACCAGCCGGACCAACATGGAGAAATCCTGTCTCCACTAAAAATATAAAAAATTAGCTGGGTATAGTGGTGGGCGTCTGTAATCCTAGCTCTTCGAGAGGCTGAGACAGGAGAATCACTTGAATCCGTGAGGCAGAGGTTGTGGTGAGCAGAGATTGCACCATTGCATTCCAGTCTGGGCAACAAGAGCAAAACTCTCTCTCAAAAGAAGAAAGAAAGAACGAAAGAAAAGAAGGAGTCAGTTCGGGCTGGGCATGGCGGCTCACACCTGTAATCCCAGCACTTTGGGAAGCCCAGGTGGGTGGATCATGAGGTCAGGAATTTGAGACCAGCCCAGCCAATATGGTGAAACCCCATCTCTACTAAAAGTACAAAATTAGCTGGGCATGGTGGTGCATGCCTGTAGTCTCAGCTACTTGGGAGGCTGAGGCACAAGAATTGTTTGAACCTGGGAGGAATAGGTTGCAGTGAGCCGAGATTATGCCACTTCACTCCAGCCTGGGGTACAAAGAAAGACCCCGCCACAAAAAAAAAAAAAAAAGATCAGTCTGAAAAAACAAAAGTGGTCTGACTCTCTGAATTAAAACCTTTCAATGACTCATTGTTTTCCATAAATTAAAGCTCAAGCTTCTCAGCATACATTATTTAAACTACAACTCACTTCAGCTGTCTCTTCTCTTGCAACTCTCTATATCATGGTTCAGAAAAGTAAGTGGAATGTAGCTTTTCCATGGCATGTCTTGCTGTTTCACACCTTTTATGCTTTTACCCTGAAACTTCTTCATCTATTTGAGGCGGAAAGAAATAGTTAACTCTACTCATCTTTCAAGACACATTTTAGATATTTTACTTACGATGCCTTTTAATCTCTCAACTTGGGCTTAGAGTGTTTCCTCTGGGCACTCAGCCTCTAGACATATGTATCAGAGAAGTTCCCATCTTTAGTGAATTAAATTATTTTATATTGGTCTCCTTCCAGTAGATTCTGAGATCCTGATGGTACATTTGGACAGAATAGAAGCTTAATACATATTTATGGAATAAACGAGGCATTCTGTTTGGATTGTTTGAAGCAGTTTGAAATAATTATTTCTTAAACACTTCTTCTCATTAATTTATTTTTCTAAGCCAGGCGCAGTGGCACAAGCCTGTAATCCCAGCACTTTGGGAGTCCCAGGCAGGCAGATCAACTAAGGTCAGAAGTTTGAGACCAGCCTGGCCAACATGGTGGAACCCCATCTCTACTAAAAATACAAAAAATTAGCCAGGCATGGTGGCAGGCACCTGTAATCCCAGCTACTCAGGAGGCAGAGGCAGGAGAATTGATGGAACCCGGGAGGCAGAGGTTGCAGTGAGCCAAGGTCGTATCATTGCACTCCAGCCTGGACAATAAGAGCCAAACTTTGTCTCAAAAAAAATTTTTTTTTTTCATCAGGTCTTTCTTATTGTCTGGGCAATTGTTCTTTTTGTAATCTTGACTATGCCTGTGTGATATAAACCAAGACTTAGTAACATAGCAGAGTTTCAGCCGACTCTAGAGTTATGGTACTTCGATGAAGATTCATGTGCTGTTTGAACTGACCCATTCTTGATTGCTTCTCCACACCCGTGACAATTGTCATTAGGTTTTCCTTTATCAATAATGTACAGAACTTTCTTCTGTGAGTGAGATCATCTCTGTCTTATTCATCTTTGTATTCTCCTCCTTAAAACTGTGCCTGTCAGTTAGTAGGTGAATGAATGAATCTTGTTCAATCCACCCACTTTTTGGGAATCTGTATTCTCCTGTTGCACCCCCTCCCCAATACCTGCAGCTGGGAAGAGTAATGTTTTAAGTCCTTGGTAATACCCATTCTTATAATATCTAAAAAAGTTCTGTGGTCAGTGAGGTATTTCTACAACAACATCCGTGGATTGGGATTGGCATGCAAGCTGTTTTTTTCATTTAGAGACAACTAGACTCTTGCACAAAAGTTGTGGCTTTTATGTTTGGCATTACAGCATGTGATAACTATGAGAGTGTTGGAGACTTGTTAGTGAGTGACAGGTGTCTAAATGAGTAGATTTAATCTTGCTATTGAGGAAGAAACAAATCACCCTTCTCCCGGTGAATTAATATTTGTCAGACCATTCAGTTACATTTAGTAAATGACTCATATCAAAGCCTTATACTAACTTAACCTGGAGGTAACAGCAGAGTTAATAGAATTCATTGAAATGTGTGAGTTACATCTTTTTTTCTCCACCCACTAGGCGGAGCATTTTTTAAATGCTTTCTTTTAGACACTTATCATGTTTGCTAATAAATACTATATTTTGATAAGAAGATTACTTTTTAATAGATGTGATCATATCATGCCTGAATGTCAACTTCAACAGGGTAGCCATGCATGGCTATGCAAGTTATCTCTACACAATTGCAGGCATGTTATTCCAATGGACTGCAGCAGAAATGGCATCTCTGTGGCCACTCAGATCTTTCAGAGAAATTCAAGATTAAGAAAAACAACCTCTCAATGATTTTTCTTTCTATTTTTTTGGAAGATGTTAATTGCCTAGTAATATCTGCATAATAGGAGAAGCTGAAACTGAGATGCACACTCTGCTATAGCAAAGGTGGAAGGGGGTAATTAACATCAACAATTCAAACCACTCTAGGAATCTAAAACTGAACAGTGAATTTTCTAGGAAGTCAGTTGGAAATGTTTTATAAATTAATTGGTCATTAAAATAACTCTTGTGTTACCTATTAAACATAAAAGATTACTCGACATAATCCCAAACACACTTCATAGCAAGGCTCAGCAAGAGAAGAGGGAAAATGATCCGGTATTTAGTGTGTATATATATCTAAATCTATGTTTGAATTTGATAGGAAGCAAAATATGTCACTTGGTGAAACTGAAGGATTTGTTGTAATTACTAGATAGAATGTGATTCCTAAAATTATAGCAAGCACATGGTAAGGCAGAACTTTTAAATTATAGGTTTGGCTGATACATGCAACAAAAGACCTGTATTGGCCTATGTAACAACAGAAGTAACAATGTGATAATTATAAGCTATAATTTAGAGTGTGAGCTCTAAAGTGTAATTTAATGAATAGATTAACAGGCTGCAAAAAAAGAAAAGGATTAACATTAACAAAGGTCTGTTTTGTGCCACATACCATGCTAGAAACATGACTGTTACTGATTCATTTAATCCTCATATTCATCCTGGCAGGTGGATATCCTTTCTATTTTATATACTGCATTTTGGCAAGGTTAAAAATGCTCATGATTACTCATTTAGAACACTGAGGCTAGTTTGACCTCAAATCTCACACTGTTTCTACTATACTAGGATGACTGTTAAATACAGCTTGTTAGATATACAAACCTAGGAATATTTTAAGAAAGAACAATTTTTATATCTACTGAAACAATAATATTATGAGCAACAAACTCGGCTCGACTGGTCAGATATTATTTTCTATGGGTGATAAAATGAGGCACTCTACTCAATTTTAAATTTATTTTGGTATCGCTTGATAAAAAGATTCTTCTTGCATTTTTGTTTGCTCAATCGACTTTAAAAATGATCTCTAAAGTGACCTTATGTCTGCTATAATGATCATCTCTATAAATGTCACAGTTACTTAAAATTCCCCAAAAATGTTCATGTAAGAGACAGGTGTTTGGCTTAAACAAACCAATATAGGCATGGAGATTGAAAATGTCAAAGTAAGCTGTGATCTTACTAAGGAAGTTATGTATGTATAACTTCCATATGTATGTGTGTGTATATATATACTGGGAGCCTGGGATACTTTTGCTTCAGTTAGAAAAAAAGTATTTCCCTAGAATTATATTAATACTTAGCTAATACTGCCCATATTTTATATAATACAGATAAAAATCTATACAATAAAGTGAAAATTAATGTTAAATTACATAGGCTGATGAATCACTTTTCTATATGGATTTTCATACATTAAGTAATAATAGTAAAACACATATTATTCATCAAGCACTTACTGCATTTTGAACACTGTGATGTACTTCTCAAAAATTATTGCTTTTAATCCTTGCAAGAAGTCTGCAAACTGGTCATTCTTGTCTGTGTATTAAAGAAAAGGTGGGCTGAGCTTTAATGAAATTAAGAAACTTTCCCAGTGTTACACAGGTTAGATAAACATCTAACCCGACATTCAACCTATGTATATCTATGGCCAAAGCCAAGGATTTTAACTACTCTTCTATATTGTTTATAATTAGATATTATTTTGATTATTTATTCATCATTTATTCACTCGCTTATTTTTATTTGTTGAGACAGAATTTCACTACTGTCACCCAGGCTGGAGTGCTATGGTCCGATCTTGTCTCACTGCACAGTCTGCCCCTTGGACTGGGATTAAAGGCATGCACCACCACACTTGGCTAATTTTTGCAATTTTCGTAGACGTGAGATTTTGCCATGTTGCCCAGGCTGTTCTCAAACTCCTGGGCTCAAGCCATCCACCTGCCTCGGCCTTCCAAAGTGCTGGGATTATAGGCATGAGCCACTGTGCCCTGCATATTATTTTAAATAAAAAAATTATTAAAAAAACTATTTTTTAAATGAGCAGTTATTATTGGGAAATTTCTTCCTATTATTGCCTTTTTATGTATTTGTTTACTTTTTACAGGGAACCAAAGTCCTGCAGATGTTTATGTGGTACCTGAATCCACGGCAAGTCTTTGATCTCTCTCAGGAAGGGCCAAAAGATGCGTAAGTTTCTAAATATTCTCCACGGCCCGTATGTGTTTTAGGCAAGTGAGAACTTTCTGCTTCAGTATCTGATTACCTTGTGAGGTATTTCCTGACCATGTCATCTACCTTCTCACCTGTACTCTCCTTCCTTTAAAACTTCATCTAACGTTCTCTCCTACTCTTTAATGGGTTGGTTCCTTTCAAAACATATCTTCTAGGCTGTTAACTCACCGAATACCTCTAGTGTGTTTGTTACTTACGTATGTGTAACTGTAGATTGTTCTCAGCAAATCTGTGAATTGAGAAGGGACTCATTGTTTTTCTGTCTCTTCATGTGCAACTTTTGAGATGCACATTAATGGGAATGTATGTCTGTGGAGGGTAGAGCCATCTTTGTCAATATACATTTGAACTGGAGGAAGAGTGTGTGAGAGTGTGTGTGTGTGTGTGTGTGTGTGTGTGTGTGTGTGTGTGTATCAGCTGATTATACCTGAGGTCTCTGCACAAGTGTGGTGAAGATGGATTAATCCCTGCTCAGTTCCTTTTCTGAGCTTCTCAGAAATCTCATTATCTGCTTTTGTTAGAAGTATGTAAAATAAAGTCTAGGTTGTAGGTGACCCATATCCTTTTCTCCCCTTTGGTGGAGAGGCACACAGTGGGAAAGACCAAGGACACTTCTGCTATTCTCTGGTTTCCTGGTACCCTGTTTGAAACTCATCTACTAGGATAGTTCAGATATTATCTGATAAATATTACAACATAAGGATACCAGCTATTTTTTTTAATAACTAACAATATCAGAGGAAAAGATTATTTCTAGAGAAATAGTATTCTTATATAAAATAGATAAGTTACATATTTTAAGCATGCAGGAGATTAGGAAATATGAAAATTAGTTTATTTTCTTAATGTATAAATTTCTTTGCCAGTTGAGTTTGCTGTAAGATTCTCTCTCTTTCTCCGTGTGTATATGTATATAATGTACACATATATTTTAATTTTTTTTCTGTACTTGATTGTGCTAAGGCAAATCTGCTATCCTGGGATGTGCCATTTTAGGAACTTATTTTTCTTAAGATGTTATCGCTTTAGTTAGACCCCAGAGAGATACTTCATACGTGACCATAAAGAACATGGTAGGACAGGAAATATTTTCAGGAAAAAAAACATAATTTGTGATCTCAACAGGTGATGTTTTCTAGATTACAGCCACTAGCAGCTTTACCTAAGCAAAAGATTGAGCAGGGGCAGTGTCCCTGCATTTTCCTGAGAGTCAACAGGAAAGACAAATGATCTTATTTCAAGCAGGCAAGTTTGAAATAAAGAAAATCAGTCAATCTTCCCACTTTGGGTTGGAGGTGTAAGTGGTGTGTAAGTGACTGAGCTGAGAGAGAGACTGGACAGAGTTGTAGACGTGGTAAAAATGGTAGTAGGGAAGCCTCCCATCTTGCTGAAAAAAATTTCTTACATAAAAGAAAGAGAAGGAAGTCAAAACGAATGAGGAAAATAATGTTGACATGTAATAGAAATTATGGGAAATAAAAAACTAGGACACCCTAAAATCCCTTAAATTCCAATGTTGGCCATGCAAAAATAATGCCTGCTGCCTACACCTGTTCCACTTGTGGGAGTCATTCCTCCTGTGGTTACTTGGGACCTATGATAGCATTGTCATCCTCATGATTATACATTTTCTCCAGTGGACACCACCCTCACCCATGTTGTTCACTGTTTTTCTCTCTGCTCTAGCCAGTGAAATGTTCTTTGTTTACTTTTTCTTCTGTTTCCTCTACAGGCTTGAATTGTATAGGAAAGTCCCAAATCTGCGAATTCTGGCCTGTGGTGGGGATGGAACGGTAGGTCCCTGAAAGAGAATCCAGTTCTCTGCCAATTCTGTCTTTCTTATTGTTTTCTTGTGGCAGTTCTTTTTATTCATTCTCAGTCTTTCCAATCCCCTAACACACATATATCTCTCAGGTGAATCAAAGCTCCTAAGAGTAACAGGGGACTTTGTTATTGTCTTCAAGAATATATACTTGATCCTGCTAATGTGTGCTTCGCTCCCTCAACTATGCTGTATTATTTCCCGTTCCATGAGGTAGGGTTGTGGTCAAATCATTCAAATGAAGATTATAGATAGTTAAATTCATTTTAAAATATAAGCCGACCTGTTTCCATTTCTTTTTATTTATTTACTTACTTATTTTTGATACGGAATCTCACTCTGTTGCCCAGGCTGGAGTGCAGTGGTGCCATCTTGGCTCACTGCAACCTCCGCCTCCCGGGTTCCATCAATTCTCCTGCCTCAGCCTCCCAAGTAGCTGGAATTATAAGCACCGATCACCACACCTGGCTAATTTTTATATTTTTAGTAGAAATAGGGTTTCACCATGTTGGCCAGGCTGGTCTTCAACTCCTGACCTCAGGTGATCTGCTCACCTCAGCGTCCCAAAATGCTGAGATTACAGGTGTGAGTTACCACGTCTAGCCCTTTCCATTTATTCTTAATAACTTGGTCATAGTAAGGAGAAATGCATGAACACAATTGAATTATTGCATTTTTTTTACTAGTAGAAATACAACTCAGAATATTTACTATCGTTTTGCCTTAAAGATTATTAATTGGTCCAATTTTTATTTTTTTTGTTGGTATATTTTACATGTATATGGGGTATGTGTGATATTTTGTTATATGCATAGAATGTATAATGATCAAGTCAAGCTTTGGAGGTATTCATTACTTAGAGTATCATTTCTATGAATTAGGAATATTTCAAGTTTTTTAGCTACTTTGAAATATATAATACACTGTTGCTAACTGTATTCACCCTACTCTGCCGTTGAACATTAGAACCTCTTCCTTCTATCTGTCTGTATGTTTGTATCCATTTATAAAGAAAAGGTGGAGTTGAGCTGAAGGTTAATATCATGGATATATTTTCTCCTGTTTATTATACCTCATCTGTTTTCTCCATTTGGCCTCTACTTACGGTGATAGGTTTAGCAAAGCAAAGAATTGAGAATTGTGACATTTATATTGTGTTGTCTGGTTCTTTTCCTTCTGGATTTGGAGTCTGATCTCATAGGATCTATGACTGTATTATGAACTCTCTTTAGCTTCTCTCTAATTTTCCTAATTAGAATGTTTTATCCTCAAAGGTAACAGTAAGATATTCTCTCTCTTAGCACATATACACGTAATATAGGATTGGATACACATTATATACCAATAA
The DNA here is from genome assembly GCF_001604975.1 of Cebus imitator. NCBI lineage: Eukaryota > Metazoa > Chordata > Mammalia > Primates > Cebidae > Cebus > Cebus imitator. Next base: position 1,178,781 of record NW_016107634.1, read on the forward strand.
AGGCAATGAAATAGAACCATGATTTTTATTGGTCCCTCAGATGCTCTGTGGAGAGTAAAAACAATGTTCAGTTGGGAAAATAGTCTTTATCTTTCTTCAGGATTCATATTACATATTATTAGCTTATAAAATTCATTGTCATGTCTTACAGCAAAGAAGCCAAACCTATTTAATGTTTTTAAACCCAGTGTTTTTCAAAATTATTTGGCCATGGATTTTTTTTTCTCACGCAATACCAATTTCAATTGATTTTAGTGTTCTAGGGAGATATATTTAGGGATATACTAGGGGAAAATTTCCCAACTTTCCTTAGTAAGAATTTCATCCAAATGGACCCTCTGAGGATGGATATATACTGTGTTCTTCCTAACTTAAGCATCCCCAGCTTAGTTATCTTTAATGAAAGAATAAACTCATTGTGACTCCTTACCATACCCATAGTTATATTCCTTATTTTACCATCTACTTGCCTTCTCATATAACTTCAGCATCGCGCTCACATCTTTTCTCCTTTTCTAAACCTCAGTGACAAAAACAGGTAAGTTGAGGATGTCATCCTTCCTTTATCTTAAATCCACATAGGCTATGCATAACATCCCCAAATCTTGGATCCCCAAATCTTGGAGCATTGGTTGCTCCACCTCCCAGGCCTTCCCTTCTTCATGGAACCTCCCATTCCACCTCTCCCTCCCTCATTCTCTCTCCTTTCTTCTTCCTTTTCTTTAGTCAGCAGATAGGTGGAGAAAGCATGTGCTAGGTCATGTAGTCTTGAAATATTCTCTGCAGTTAGATGAATGTTTGAAAGCATGGGATTCCAATGAATAAAGGTTAAAGAGGGAAGACAGACAAGTCCACACACTGTGAAGCATATAATTATGGGGTCTGAGCCAAAGTCCAAAAGGAAAACAAATGAAAAAATAGAAGAATAGGACAACCACCAGTCTGTTCTGTCAAGTAAACAAACCAAAAATGGAGTTTCAAGAAAGTGGCAGTGGTAACATTTTTAAGGAGAGATTGAAAAATTACCACTGAATATGGAGTTTCAAGAAAGTAGTTTCAATAGAGTATTTGAGACAAAACCCAGATCATGAGTAAGTGAAAGTTGGTACCGTCTTAATAAATTCCTTATGGCTAGATCTAATTACAGTTTTGAGTGCCTGTGATCTCTCTGCTGCCACTGTCAGCCTCCTGACACGTAGACTACCTACTTCCCCTACATTTCATATCCAGTCTTTTCAAGCATTTCTTCATTAAGGATACCATAATTTATAAGTATTCCACAAGGCTATTTTTTTTTAATGTGGTAGGTACTTTTTCCTCTTAGGAACATTGTGTTTTAACTTCAGTTTTTACCTCCTTTGATGTAACTCACAAATGTACTAGTCATTTATACTTGGGTATCACATGACCACTTGCATTCAGCATGCCTAAAATGATGGGAGTATACTTGCCCTAGAGTTGGTGCATACTCTTAATCATTTTTATCAATGGTAACATCTGTAGTTAAAGTACTCAGAATCAAAACTTTGCTTATCTTGTACCTTATGTAAACCAAAGTTTTATTTAATTTACCTTGTTAAAGTAAGATGTTTTGTGAAAAACATGAGGTTTATGAAATGTTTATCAGGATATGTGATTGATTTTTTTGTTTTGTTTTGTTAGGTTAGAAAATGAAACTTTTAATTGTAGGTAGAGGCAGAGTTTATATAGAGGAAACGGCCTGATGAATTCATGAAGAAAACTGCTGGCTTTAGGCAAGTGGAGTATAACTCTGAATTCAGGTATATATCTGACATAAAGTATCCAGCCTTTAGTTAGTGAGCATATCTATCACTGTAGAAGCTGTCAGAATGCACCAGTAAAGCGACACAGCCCAGGGAGAAATCAGAAATGGAATATTTTTGATTGACTAGGATGAGCCTATATTACCCCTAACCATATTAGATTAAGTGTACAAAGTATTATTTAAGGTATAGAAAGTTTGCACTACTTTGGAAAAAAGTACTTAGGCTTTAATATTAGCTACTAAGTATATTATTTAAAAAATACAAGGAAAGGCCAGGTGTGGTGACTCATCCCTATAATCCCAGCACTTTGGGAGGCCAAGGCAGGCAGATCACAAGGTCAAGAGATCAAGACCATCCTGGCCAACACGGTGAAACTTCGTCTTTACTAAAAATACAAAAATTAGCTGGGCATGGTGGTGAGTGCCTATAGTCCCAGCTACTTAGGGGGCTGAGGCAGGAGAGTCGCTTGAACCCGGTGGAGGAGGTTGCAGTGAGCTGAGATCACGCCTCTGCATTCCAGCCCAGGGACAGAGTGAGACTCTGTCTCAAAAAAAAAAAAAAAAAAAAAGCAAGGATAGGCCAGGTGTGGTGGCTCATGCCCATAATCCCAGCACTTTGGGAGGCTGAGGTGAGCACATCACTTGAGGTCAGGACTTTGAGACCAGCTTGGTCAACCTGGTGAAACCCCATCTCTATTAAAAATGCAAAAAATTAGCCAGGCATGTGGTGCACGCCGGTAATCCCAGCTACTCAGGAGGTTGAGACAGGAGAATCTCTTGAACCCAGGAGTTGGAGGTTGCAACCTGGATGACACAGTGAGACTGTCTCAAAAACAAACAAACAAACAAAAACAAAAAACAAAACAAAAAACGAAAAATACAAGGACGCAGAGGGATACATTCCCCAATAATGCACTTGCACTTGGAAGTGGAGGTGAGAGAGGTGGTTCCGCCCCTATTTCTGTGACTTTGGCAGGTTCCTTAGCCTCTTTTGAGACTTTCTAAATCTATGAAGAAATGCATTCAGATCTCTAAGTTTCTAACAGCTGTAGCAGTATAATAATATAGACTATTATTCAAGAGAACTTTAATGCAAGCCATATTTGTACGATTTTGAATTTTCTAGAAGGTACTTTAAACAAAAAAAGGTGAAATTTATAATATATTTTATCTAAAATAGTATCATTTCTATATGTGTTAATTTATAAGCATTGTTAAGATAGCTTATGCTCTATTTGTATAGTCTTCAAAATCCAGCATATATTTTATGCTTAGAGTACATCTAATTTTGATTGTTTATATTCAAGTGCTGGGTCACCACACGTGGCCAGTGGCTGTAGGTGTAGTCTCTTTGTTACTGGCTTGCACAGTTTGGAGGTTGTCACATAGTTGCAGCTGTCAGGTGGTCTGATCCCATTTTTTGATCTCTTGGCTGCAATAAAATTCAGCTAACTCAAGAATGAGCTCAAACCTTCATGTTTATAAATGAGAAACAGCCTGTCTTTGGTCATGTGGTAAATTTGTGTTTTCTCACTTCCTTGGCCACGTTGATACCTATCCAACTCCCGGTGAGTGTCACCGTGCAGAAGTATTGAAGAGCACACAAACTGATCCCCTGAGGCTCACATACCCTTATTATGGCTCCTTAAGGTGTAACCTGTGGTCCCTACCTATCTGGCTTCTGACTTTGATGAACTTGGCTGGATTTGCAAACCTGCTTTTATTTTAATTCTTTCCAAAGGCCTGAAATTAAATTGACTTCAGCCACCCACTTCATGCTTATTTCTTGTTCTAATGGCTTCCCTAGATGAAGACATCCCAAATGGTAGGCACCCCCATGCCCTGACTCACCACAGCCAATGCAAAGAAGAAAGTATTATTTTTCCTTTAATCAATATGGACAATCATGTCATCCTAAGCCCCTTTCCCCATTCAGCCTCAGCCTAATTATAGTTCATCCTCTCTCATGAGTAAGCACACAGTGTACCCTTGGTGTGGATTCTACATTTAAAGAAAAGGTCATACTTTGACTTTTATCTTGATTTTTTAAATTTTAAACACATTTCTTTTAACACATGTTGGCTTTATTAAGTACAAACATACATTTAAAAAAAGGAAGAATCATCGTGCATATTCAAAAGGGTCCCCTAGTCATCCAATACTGTGTGGTCATTTTCTTTCAGAGTTCAGCAACACTACTCTTGTTTTCCTTTGATTTCCAAATGTGAGTGTCCTTCGCTTTTTGGCCTGCATATACGACAAGGCAGTGCAATGTGCATCTGCTCTGTTGGAAGAAAATATCAATTCGCTGTCATCTCCTCCCCCCAGCCACCTCTCATGTTAGTATACTGCAGAATGAAAATATTGCTCAAGATGCGCTTGGTAAACATTCAGTGACAACGAATGCTAAAAACGGACAGATGGTGGCAGCATTGGCCAGCTGCTGCTGTGCCTGGCTGCTCAGGGACAAAGCGGAGGACCTGGTGTTCTCAAGCTGTCAGCCCTGCTTTTCCTAAGAAGGAAGGAAAGGACTCTGCAAACTGGAAGATGATTACGCCCAATCAGGATAACTTTCTTCAGTGCTGGCGGAAAACATACTAAGTGCGATATGTAAAAATTAAGTAAATAATTTAATTGAAAGGGTACAAGGTGAGCTTGTGGAGATGATTTGGGAAAATACTAAAGCCCTGGCAGAGTTCCTGCCTGTAGAACCTTTCAGTGTGCAATCTGGGCTTCAGGCAGAAACAGGTTCTGGATTGCTGCAAAGACAGAGCTTCCAGAAATAGCTTTAGGATCTTTTATTAAGTTTTTCTCTAAGGACAAAGACAGAGTATTTCCCAAGACTTTTTTATGTCTCCTGCTGCTGTAAGTGTGTATTTGTTTCCATTTTGTATTTTATAGACCATTTTTACTGCAGGGCAGCTTGGCTTTTACTGTTTGTTCTTTAGAGTCTGCAAAAGAAAGCCTTCCTGATTTGATGGCCAAAGGTGGGACTGATTTGCAATCTCCAGGCCCAATTTTAAGCGGAGAAATGGGAAGAGGACATTTTGCTTTTAGGAAACTGGGCCTTTATGGATGAAGTGAGAAAAGAGGAAGAAAAATCTAGCTGAGTCATAGTAGCTAACTTTAGTTTAGCATTTGCTGTTTGTCAGGCCCTCGCTAAGCAATGTCTACACGTGTTGATGAAACAACTCTGAGAGAGAGGCACTATTATTACTTTAGCTTTACAGAAGTGAAGGGAGCTTAGAGAGATTAAGTGACTTGCCTAAACTCAACCAGCCAGTGTGTGGTGGAGCTGAGGTCCCTGCCGCTCTCTTGGTGCCCCACACTTCTGCACTGTGCTGTCTTCTGGGGACACTGGCTGTTGGGGAGTGCTGATAGAGCTGCTGGCTGAGAAAAACTATTCAGGAGCTATGGAGGAGTGATACAGACCCATCTCCGTCAGAGAACTATTAGCCTAATGTTGGTTGTCTGTGGGAGAATTTCAAGACAAAACAAAATCTGTTCTGTGAAAGGCAGGAGGCCTTTGATGACTCCAAAAGTGGTGGAATGATGAAATGCAAGATTTTCCGCTTGTCTTTAGGAGACAATGACATATTTGATCATTTGGCTACAGAAGAAAGGAGACAATATATTTATCCAGTTCATAAAGCAAATTGGTTGATGAGAGGGGAAGCACCTTTACATTCACACCCTCTGTACTTGTCCTGTTCTGCAGAGACCAAGGGTAAAAGGAGAAGAGATGGTGAGGAATCCAAGGGCCCTGTGGGCTCTGCCTTTGTGAGGAATCATAGCTCAGTATCACGAAAACTCCTGACAATCTTCTCTGAGAAAACAAATAGGAATGTAGCCTGGAAGATCTGAATGAGGGCTGTTAGAAGACACAGCATCGGCTGGGCGTGGTGGATCATGCCTGTAATCCCAGCACTTTGGCGGACAGATCACTTTCAGCTCAGAAGTTTGAGACCAGCCTGGGCAACACGGCAAAACCCCCTGTCTCTACAAAAAATTCGCCAGGTGTGGTGATTTGCACCTGTACTCTCAGCTGTTTGCAGGGGCTGAGGCTAGAGAATCACTTGAGCCCAGGAGGCAGAGACTGCAGTGAGCTGAGATTGTGCCACTCCAGACTGGGCAACAGAGTGAGACTCTGTCTCAAAACCCAAAACCAAAAAAACCCAAAAAACAACAAAAAAACCAAAAAAGCTCCCAAGAAACCACAGCATGGATTCATAGAAGTTGTGGGGCACGTCACGTACTTCAAAGTCATTTGGAAATAGTTTGTGTTCCATGGGCAGAGAATTAACCCCCTAATGTTCCATCCATTTTGGTATTAGCATTCCTCTTGCGATGTGGAATTGTTTCTTTGCTAGCTCATCTTCACAGAAAGTTGTTTTATTTGATTTTTACTTTTCTCTGTATCACTTCGGTTTCTAGTAATATTGAATGTTTGCAGAACTTTCAGACAAGAGCTGGGTTTTTCATAGATTCCTATGGCTCCATCCTGGGGAGATGACAGGGGTGTGTCAGTGGGCTTGTAGGAAGTCAGGTCAAGCACTTATCAGAGTGAGGCTTTCTGGGCTGCTTTTAGCCCTAGCAGGTCTCACCTTTCTGTGGGTCATAACCTCAGACTGGTTTTCACATTCTGCCTTCCTCTCTTCCTCCCCACTAAGAGGCAGCCTCACTCCAGGACAGCTGCCAGTTGGTAGGGGACGCACTTTTATTTTCCCATTTTTCAGGCAAAAGCCAAAATCCCAGCTTCCTCTGCTATCTGCAAGACCAGGAGCCAAGCTGATGCAAGCCTTTACCCCAGCTCTGCCACTTTGTATTTATTTCTGGCCCATGAAGCTATGTCTTTCTTTTCTTTTCTTTTTTTTTCCTTTTCTATCATTGCTGTGTCTGAGTGAAATAGGATATTGAAAGTGTAAAATCATAGCATTTTCTTTACCCAGAAAAGAAAGACCTATTTCAAGCAAGCATAAGAAAAATGTCTAACTTAAATTTACCTGAAAGAAAATGGGCTGCCTTGTGAATACAAATCATAAAGGAGAGGTTAAATGATCATCTCTTAAGAGGAGTTTTTGAGAATGGCTTCTTCTTTCTTTGGATGGGGTGGTGAATTGGATTTCTGCTATGTTCTTTTGTGGGTCTGTGAGTCTGGCTGTATTCAGGGCTGTTGTGTCTGTAGTTGGTGATCCCAGATGGTTGGGCTTTTTTTCTGAGTGTTTATGTCCTTTTTATGGCCTTTAAGACCCCTTCTTGCAGTTTATTAGAGCAACCTACTTTTACTGTGTTTAATTTGTGCTTTTAGCAGCACAGAAGCAATGTCAAACACAAACATCAGAACTAATTTAGTATCAGGCTTTTCTGTTTTGACTTCAGTAGCAAGCTTTGTTGGTATTGCACATAAAAGAAGAGGCTAAAGAAGCTCTGGGTTAGAATCTAAGGCTCCATCTAGGAGTAAGTTCCCCAGGTAGGGAAATGGACAGACTTTTGACATTTATAAGTCTGGGTTTTTAGTTATCATGTTGGGTGAACTGTGTGATGTGCCTTTTTAGAAGGTAAACACAATGTTAGACGTAATTGGTAGACAAGCAAGTTTTACATCCTGGAAAGTCATCTTTGTGGAGGAGAAAGAATTTTGGATGGAAGTCAGAAGAACCAACATTGCCTTGACTCTGACACTTCCAATCATTTAGTCTTGAGAAAATTACATGATTTTTTTGCACCTTAGTTTATCAATTTGCAAGCTCACTGAATTCGATTAAGCAGTGTTTAAGGTTTCCTCATCTCCACAGATTCCAAAAATCACATGCCACTGCTTCCAGGAGGGTCTGGCCATATCCAGCAGGGGGCTGAGTTCTTTATGTAAAGGCTCCCTACAACTCAGCAGTTAAGGGGTTGGCCACTGGTGTTAGGTGCTCCTATTTTTGGAATGCCATCTCTACCGTGTCAGCCATGTGATACTAATGAGATCACTTACCCTTCCAATTCTCTGTTTCCTTAGCTGTAAGATGGAAATGAAAATTACATTAATATCTATCTTACAGAGAATATTTTAAAGTTTAATAATTCATTAAAGGACTTTCCTCAGGCATGGCGCATAACAAGGCATCAGTATGTCTGTCTTTGTGTTACTGTGAACTCTGAGAGCAACTTTTCTGCCTTATCTGTCATAGCCTAGCTCATTTATCTCTATTTCAGTGGCTTAGTTCTGGGTTTTACATGAAGTAGTCTTCAATTAATGAATGCTCTAGTGTTTTCAAGAAGCATGACTCATACAAATATATAATGAATACGTGTCAAAAAATTTGCTTAGCTTTTTAACGAGGGAACCTGCAAGATAGTAAAGCTGATTTATCAGAACTAGAGGAAAAGATTTACGTACTTCATATCAAATAATTTTTCTAAATTTGAGACAAAAGTGATAATGTCCTATGAGAGAATAAAAACTATAACCTTTAAAGCAATAATTTCTTCTTGACATTAGTCTCTCTATAGGACAGAAATCTATGTTAACCTACAGTTTTAAAATCCTTAGATAGGCCTGTGAAACATTATTTTAGTATGACATTATAAGGACATTCAGATTTCTTTTTGCCATTTCCAACTTTTGGTCAATTTTTCTAATTAGCTATAAGACTAAACCCAAAGTATTATTTATCTTAGAAAAAGATTAAACAGGAATAAGATTCTAGTATGTAAGTATCAATTTCCTGCCTAAACTTATCATAGGAACTGAGTCTGTCTATAATTATGTTTTCTTAATGTTTCATTAAGGAAAATAGAGGGATATTTAGGAAAGCACTATGAATTTCCAAGATGATACTATAGAGAGCAACCATTTAATAAGTACTTACATGGGCCATGTACCATGTTAAGTGCTTTATGTACATTTTAGTTTAATTAGTAAACAATCATGTGAGGTACATATTATTATCCCCCCTTTGAAAAATCAAGTAAATGAGTCTCAGTGAGGTCAAATAATTTAATCAAGGTTATGCAGCCAATATGAGTCAGAACTGAAATTCAGTCTGATTCTGAGTCTTATATTCCCTCCTGTGCCCTGTCATACTACCAAAGTCTTAAACTCTAAGAAATTTACAAGTGTGTTTCTAGTTAAACACACAAATGAATGGGTTTTGTTTTACTTGTATGGTAGAGCATGTGCAAAATGGTTCTTTTTCCTTTATTTTGAAACTGCCTTTGATAAGTGGTCTTTCTGTTCCCTACTCACTGAATTAAAACATACATGTTTTAAAGAAAAATAAAACCATTCTGTTTAGTTCTTGAAAGCCTCTGTTTCTCCAATTGTTTTCTTTGTAACTTATTTATCTTTCTTATATCTCTTCTGGCCCCCGATATGCCTGTAGGTTGGCTGGATCCTTTCTATCCTGGATGAACTACAGCTGAGCCCTCAGCCTCCTGTGGGGGTCCTTCCTCTGGGGACTGGGAATGACCTGGCTCGAACTCTCAACTGGGGAGGGGTAAGAACTGTTCTCAGGGGCTGCGCATATCATCCAACAACAAACCGAATTTCATATCCACTGATGTTCTAATGGAAATGGATGTACTGCTGCTGCTGTCCAAGGATAAGTTAGAGCTGAGAATCAAAGTGTCCTTGAACCCCTATTTGATCTGGTAGCTTCTTTAGTTTGAACTTATAATCAGCTAGAATGGAAAGGAAAGCTTAGTGTGAGAGAAATTGAGTGATTAGTACACAGGCTTGAAGCTTTTTGAGGTATCCACCAAAAGACAGTGGGTGAGTTTGGCCTTGAGTCTGCATGTAAAAGGATCATACAGACTTCAGTTAATCCAGACTCTCAGCCCCAGCTAGGAAAGCAAATCTGGCTCAACTTTAGATGCGTCATTTGGGACAGTTATAACTTTTTTTTTTTTTTTTTTAATTAGTATCACTTTGGCTGTATACATACTTATCTGCCCTTTCCACAATGAAGACAGCTTCAGGCAAGCTTGGGGGAAATTGTTCTGTTGTCACTAACCAGCCATTTATTTACTTATGTATTTTATAGTGCTAAGATACTAAGGAGGCACAATATATATAGATGCATTGTGTAATATACATACACATATACAGCCCCACCAACTTTTTATCTGCTCATATGAGAGCATTATCTGGGATTGACTCTGTGAAAATTATATTCAGATGTTTAGCAGATATTAGTTGACCCTTGGACAAATTAACATTCCATAGGTCTTTTTTTTTTTTTAAAGTAGGCAGTGTAGAAATAAAAAGTATATTTACATGGGACAACTAAGGTTATTATCAGTGTTAACTTCTACCATCCAAATCAGTGCCTGGAGTATCCTACTGAGGACAGTCTATCATGCTGTCAGTAATGGATCCTCAAGGAATAAGTAGCTCCCTAACAGGGCCATTCCTCAGCGAGTCTTGCTTTAGGTCATGGGAAGAATGGTGTCCCCTAAGGAGGTCAGGGAGAGGTGATTGCGAGGGAATGTTAATAGAACAGCATTGTCAATCCCATCCCTCCTTGATTCTTTCCCTGCCTCTCCAAACACATTTGTTCTGTGTTTCCTCCAGGCTCCTCTGGTGAGAGTAGTGGGGAGTCCTATTTTTCACTCTGATAAAAGCAGCCATCCAGCCTCCCTTATGGCCCTTAATGTGTACCCATGACTATTGGTTCTTACTGCTGACAAAAAATATTCCTCAGCTCAAATCAGCCAGAGCTAGTGTTTCTATGTATCTTACTCACAGTATTGTCTCAAATTCTAAGTACCTCAAGGTAAATAATTTGCTCTCCAAGCCTTGCTAATTACAAATTAAAAGAATATAGCAGCAGGGCACTTCCTTGCATAAAATAGCATTGGCTTTACTGTCCTCCTCTTCAGACGGCAATGAATATGTTCTCTGATTCCTCAGGGCTACACTGATGAACCTGTTTCCAAGATCTTATGCCAAGTGGAAGACGGGACAATTGTACAGCTAGATCGCTGGAACCTCCACGTGGAAAGAAATCCTGACTTGCCTCCAGAAGAACTTGAAGATGGCGTATGTAAGGTTAGAGAGTTTTTTGTTCTGCAGGAAGGAGCCCTGGAGCATCTGCCTGAGTTACAGGAAATAAATTCCTGGCTGGAGAGTCATGTGCTGATGAATTCCTATGAGATAATGTGATAGTGTTTGAGTTGATGTCTACTAGTGCCATCAACCATTAGGTGGTAATAATACCACCTAACGATTCTGCCCCATGGACCTCTAAAGATCTAGATTTCATACCTGCTTCCAGAGCTCAGGGAACTCTTCTCTGTCTTCAACTTCTACACTAGAAAGGCATGAATTCAGTTTTAATCATTTGTGTTAATAGCAAATAACCTATGATAATATGAAAAAATATGTATATTTGGAAGCATTGGGCAGTTGTTCTTTCAGTAGAAATAGAACCTCCTGAGATTTCTAGCCGGATATAAAATATATCTTATGTTTAGGAGGTATTAACTATGCCAATTTTATCATTTGGGTGGGACTTGAAGATACCTAAATGAATGTGTTTGACTTCATGTTATTTAAAAAATAATTTTCACGTTTATTTTAGATTGAAGCTGCCCATGTGCAAGTTTGTTTCATGGATATATTACATGATTCTGAGGTTTGGGATATGACTGATCCCATCACCCAGATAGTGAGCATAGTAACCAAAGGTTTTCAATCCTTGCCCCTGTCCTTCCCTCCCCACTCTAGTGGTCCCCATTGTTTATCGTTGCCATCTTTATGTCCAGACTTCGTGTTTTCTTTCAGTGACTGAGCTTTTATTTCAACTGAAAAGCAAAGCATGATATATTAATAGTTGTAATTAGTACTGTCAATCTTCAGTTGATCCTTTGGTTCTAAGTTATGGCCTCAATTTCAGATAAATTTGGTAGGCTGCTGAGTAGTCACTTCCCTTATATTACTTTCCACCTTCTTTCTGTGATTGAATTTTCAAACTCTGCATGCGTAAGAATCTCCAGGTGTGTTTGTTAAAGTGCAGATTGCAAGGCCCAGTCCTCAGAGATTCTGATTAAATAAATGCAAGTTAAGGACCAGGCATCTGTACTTCAAACAGTATCCCTATTGTAGTGAACCATGCCATTTATTGAAGCTAAGATTTCATGGATGTTTCAAGCATATAATAGATTAAACCCCATATCATTTTAGATTTAGATCAAACCGACACCCATTTATTTATCAGCATCATGATCCTGAGCAATTTAATTATATATATTATAGTTTAATAGATGTTCAAGTTTCTTACTTGGCTAAATCAGATTAAAACATGTTTTACTCCATCTTTATCATTTCTTCACCTAAACTATGATCCTGAAGTTAATAAGATTTACAGTAGATATCATGATTGCTCAGCTGAATTCAAGTTAAATGTCACAATGTTGTTTAAACAACAAGTATCGTCTTTAGATGTGATACTTTTTTATAATGGATTTGACTTATAGAAATTGGATAGAAAACAGCTAAAGTACAAAGAAGAGTACTATGTGGATATTTTAAATTCCTTTTCCTACTGAGCATGGAATGGTTAGATGTGCAATAGAAATCCATATTTAATTCTCTTCCCAACAGCTTAAGAAATGGAAAGACTTCTGGGCGTAGCCAGGTAACACAAATCCATATAATTAATGGGATTTTTAAAATGGGTTTTTAAAGAGATGTATGGGAAACTGGGGCAAGTTTTCCTGGAAAATATAAATAACTTAAAAACAGACTAAGTTGGGATATGATTTAGGTGATGATGACCAGATGTTCTTCTTAGTGATCAGTAGATGTTAAGACGTGGGTTAGAATTGTGGCCAAAAGAACATAAATGGTAGAGGAGATGAACACGTCTCTGCTTTTGGCAGGATCACCAACCCATGCTGTCATTACTAAGAGATGGGATTTTGTTTAAGTGCAGGAACTGGATAGTCTCAAATAAGAAGGCTGAAGAGTAAGACATGATTTTGGCATTGTTCTATGTGTTTAGTTTCTCTTCCTGTTCTTCATTTAGTTGAGACCATTTCTAAGGGCTCACTTGGACTCTGAATCATTATATAGGCTTTGAATTCATAGCTTCCAGGTGGGGCCATTCCTTACTTCCCTTAGAGACCAAGCCAATCCAATTTTCTTTTTTCTGCGTTTATATCTCTCTTGCTCTCTCTCTTATTTCATTTTTTCATTTTTTTTTCCTCAATGAAAGAAAGTTCTACCTCTAGTGAAACAAAATCTTGCTGATCAAGGGGCATATGAGACACTGTAAAAAACTTACTGGTAAAATCTTGAGGGTTAAAACACTTATCTTTCAGAGAAGACAGGTACAGTTCAATTTGGGACACAAACCGGATAATTAGCTTCAAACATTTCCTGTCTTTATTTACTTTAACATTTACCTGACACTTGAGTTGCAGAAGGAAAAGGGGAAGAACCAGCCATTCCCATTCTCACATTTTCCACATGCTTTCCTAATTATTCTAACATTGAACTGAAGCTTAAAATCACATTAGTTTTGCAGTTTTAATGCCGGATTTGAGGCTGCAGAGTTCTTTTCACTCAGCTTGCAGCGGTAACAGCCAGAGACCCAAAGGACTCTAGGAAGAAAAAAATTAAAGCTTACATGTGCGTCTGTGTGTCTGTGTTTTCAGAATGGTCATAGTAAAGACGTAAGGGTTTATAGATGAAATGAGAACTTGAATAATACTAATATGTTTTTTTGTTGTTGTTTTTCTCCACTAGGCCAGCAATAACCAACTGGGTCCCATTGCCCTATTTTTTTATATGACTTTTGTAATTAAAAAAAAAAAAGTCAGTGTATGTGTGCATAGAGAGGGAAAATAGGGTAAACAAGTTAAATATTCATTTTACATTACAATATTGGTTTGTTGAATATAAATTCTTGGAAAAATATGCATCCACTGATTAAGTTCATTAGACATTATCCTTACAATTGAATTTACTTTCTAAGTTTGCTTAGTGAACTATTCTTTGTAACTATTGCAAACATATATCCCTCAGCTTAACAAATTCCTATTACTACAGCATCTATGAGAATGGTCCTTATTTAATAATTTGTGTTTATAGCTCTTATTTCTTATCCTGTTTATAATTCTTGAGAAAATTACTTGATTTTAGCTTTCACTAATGATTAATCCAATAATTTCCTGTTCTCTCTACATAAGCACCCTCTACTTGAAGTCATGGCTGATCTGTCTCCTAGGGACTTCTTCAGAGCTAAGGGTCTGGCTTTAGGTTTTATTCTTCTCTTTCTGCCTGGCCACACACAGTTTTGCTTCTATCTTTGTTTATCATTGCAGCTCCCTCTGAATGTTTTCAATAACTACTTCAGCCTTGGATTTGATGCTCACGTCACACTGGAGTTCCATGAATCCAGAGGTGAGGACAACGTCCCATTTCCATCTCCCAGGGAGGAAGTTTCTAGCAGGTGTTTTGCTTGTTCCCTTTTGTTTGTATATCACTTATGTGTTTACAGTGGGCTTCAGTGTTGTTTCACTTTAACCTTCAGGTTGACTCTGGGAGCTAGACAGGACAGGAACTTCTTGCAAACGGGACCCTGAGACCTAGTTGTCCAGGGTCTCAAAGATAGTAAAGGACAGGACTAGATGTGTGTTCCAGGTCTTGGGATTCTTTAAGTTCTACTGAAAATTCTGAAGTGAGTAAACTACTAAGAAGTGATAGAACTATTACTGAAGTCACTAAGGTACTCTTTAGCTTCACAAAACATGATTAAAGTGTAACACTACATAATAGAGCCATTGAAATATGGTAGCAAAAACAAAAAGTCCTCTCTGTGTGCATTAAAGAAAGAGCAGGCATCTTAGAACAATAGAAGAGCTATAGGTAGTTTAGGTTCAAAGAATAGGATGTAATGGTGATGGGATTAATTAGGAAGGTACTAGGGATCCCCACTGGATCATACAGAGGTGTGAATGAGAGCATGTTGTGATTTCAGATACTAAAAGAGATGGAGTTAAGATTAGGGGAACAAAACAATTTTTGAAAGAGAAGATGAAATAATAATATACTATTAAAAATTTCATCAACATTTTCCCATGCAATTTAGAACTGAGAAAGTTTAGGGTTTTGACTTATGTACTTATGTACTCCCAATTGATCTCTCTTTCTGTCTTTATCTCCCTCTCTCAACTCTCTTCTTATTAATATAGCTATACTATATATCTATGTCTATGCCTGTATCTATATCTGTACCTAGTTCCTTCTGAATATATTTATATATAACCAAAACTATGCTAGGATGTAGATTAGTAAGAGACTTGTGAGATGAAAGTCATAAATGAGGAAGTATTTTACATTTTTTCCTCCAGGTTATGGAAGAAAGAAAGTGGCTTTCAATCATAGCATTTGAAATAACAGAGTACTAAAAGCTAGAATTCACATTTTTAGATTCTGGTAATAACACGTGAAGATTCTGATAATGCACTTATGAGCTGGAAGTCAAGAGTGGTGCTACAGGATTAAAAACCACTAGGATATAAAATACAAGCAAAGAACAAATCTTTAAAGTTCCTTACTGGATTCAGCAATGTTAGTAGACTTTGACCTTTCTGGTTTCACAAGGTTTTGAGAGGACAGGCTCTGTAAAGGTCAAGTTCTTTGCCAAGCAAGAACGATAGTGTTTGAAGAGAAAGCCATATAGTTTGCTATTCCTCTTGGATTAGCCAGAAAGGATAATTGCTATCAGGACCTGAAATACCCTGAGTCAGAAACACTACCACTGTCACCCTCCCTGCCTTAGGCAGTTCTTGGGTATTAGGTATGCAGAGGGACCTACCTTAGGACCACCATTTATGATCCGTTACCCTTCCTATATTGAAGGAGAGTTAATTTGGAAAGTAAATGGGGGATTTTAAACTTCATTTCTTACCCCTTTTTTTGTCTCATACAAAACTTCTTAATAATACTTGTAAAGAAACGCAGTTATCACTAATACATAAATTTCCATAAATAGGCATGAAAAGAGGTCTAAATGAGTACGTGGCCAACAATGAGCTCATTCAAGTGAGGCTCATATTTAGTCTAACGAATCCAGAAGTTTTTCTAATGAGTCACTTCCTTGTACTATGATGAAGTTTCTATGCATCAGAGTGAGAAGGGAGCTGGAAGAGACCCTTACATGGAAAGACCAGGCTTAGAAGAAAAGTCTTTTGGGGAAAGTGATTTGTTTTCTTTTATTTTAAGCTGTAGGACTGTTTTAGAGTAGAATAAGCAAATTGTTGTGTGTATGAACATGTACATTTATATGTGGGTGACTATAAAACAATTGTTTAAACGATGTCAAGCACTAATCTTTGTATAGTTTTTTGCTAAGGCTTATTGTGTTCTGATGCAGTTTGAAATGGAATTGTAAACATTTTCCCTGCACTTAAATCAGAGCCTTTGAGGAAAATCAGCCACTGAAGGGCTGATAAGGGAAAAACTATGTTGATTAAGAATAATAGATGTAATATTCATGCTGGTGAGATAGAGATGGTAAAAAAATAAATATCTATAAGATATTGAAACCAGATTTTGTTGATATACTTAGACAAGAGGTATGGACTTTTCAGTATCTGTTAATCTGCTATTTTTACATTAAATTGAAAAATGTTTGTCTATGAAATATGTAATTAAGCAGCTAGGTTTTTTTTGTTTTTTTTTTTTACTGTTTCTGTTCATTTCTATTTTTCCCATATTTATACCTAGTTAGTCAAGAAATCTTAAGCTGTAGAAGGAAAAACAGGATAAGCATCACCACAATTTTAATTGTGGCAAGCTTACTTATTTTGTCAGTGGGCAGCTGTTCTCAAACCAAGAAAACTCACAGCGAGACATTAAACTGTTTTCCGACACAAGCACTGTTTGCGGCTTCGTGTATCATTTGCCATAAAATACCTGGAGGCTAACGCAAAGGCTCGTGAAAGCCGTTATGAACACATAAGCTTGGATAGTAGAATCTACGAGGTATTAGCCAAGAAAATATAACACTTTTAGGTTGAGAGTTATGCCAATACATCTACATAAAATGGGCAATTAATACAAATCTCATTAAAGAAGAATTTTTAAAAATTTAACTGTGGAAAGAATTTTTAGCACAGATATAAATATAGCCCATCAAATGGACAGTTCTCAGCATAACTAATATATTGTATTTCTTTTAGAAGGAATAATTAAACTGACGTTAATTCCATTTTTTATATCTACTTTATTCCAAACTCAAATCAAACTCAAAACATGTTTAATTACATTTGGAAGCTGCATACCTAGTTTATGGAAGTCATGCCCTCTGAAAGTCAAATAATCATTTCTTCACTTCCCTCCTCATTTTCCTGTTATCCCAGCCCAATATCCCTGCAAACCCTCCAGTTTTTACAGAGCACCCAGAGTGCTTCAGTCTTTTGTTTTGTTTGAGACAGAGTCTTGCTCTGTCGTCAGGCTGGAGTGCAGTGGTATGATCTCAGTTCACTGCAACCTCTGCCTCCCGGGTTCAAGTGATTCTCTTGCCTCAGCCTCCTAAGTAGCGGGGACTACAGGTGTGCACCACCACACCCAGCTAATTTTTGTATTTTTAATAGAGATGGGGTTTCACCATGTTGGCCAGGATGGTCTTGATCTCTTGACCTCATGATCTGCCCATCTCGGCCTCCCAAAGTGCTGGGATAACAGGTGTGAGCCACCACACCCGGCTGCGTGCCTCAGTCTTAATGTGCTTGAGAATCACCTGGAGAGCTAGTTGAGCCCCTCCACAGATGTGTAGACTACACACTGAGTGGTTCTGATTCAGTAGGTCTGGCTAGGGCCTAATTATTTGAATTTCTAACAAGCTCCCAGTTAATGTCAATGATGCTAGTTTGGAGCTAGGCATTTATAGTCTGGGCTTACTGTCCCTGTAGCACGGGGCCACTGTACTAACTGGCCTGGAACTGGGGGCAAGATAATAACCAAACCATGGGATCGACTGGATCTGTAGGATAGGAGGGAGTTGGGGAGGAAATAGAAGTGCTAATCTAAGTCACTACCTTTAATGAGGTTTCCATAACAAAACTACCTTTCCTCTTTCACAGAAGCAAATCCAGAGAAATTCAACAGTCGTTTTCGAAATAAAATGTTCTATGCAGGGGTAGGTATACGTTTTATTTCATAATCACTACATATTACTTAGTGCTAATTCATTGTGAGTAATAAAGTTGTAAACTACATTAGAAATACTAACATGTACATCTCATTTATATGTGTCTATATATGGTTACTGTTTAATGTCTGGGCTTAAGAATGAAAATGAGGTGTATTTCCTAAGTTAGTTGTCAGAAAGAGAGTTGGTGTTCCTCATCTTGAGCTTTTAAGCAAGCCCTGAGGCTTCATGTTGCACAAGAGAGGATGCTATTTAAAGAGTGATGTGAAAAACAAACATCAAAGCCAATGTAAGAAATGGGGGAATGTTGCAGACTGAGGATGTATGAAGAATCTTAGCTAAGTATGTAGTTTTCACCAGGGAGTGCACTTTGACATTTGGATAAGAAATGAGCAGAACATGGTATGTTTTTCATGGAAGCATACATGAGATTAAAGGTGGTGCCTTCTTTTTCCTTCTTTTGTTTCCCAGGCACATTCATAGAAGTAAATGCCATCCAAAATATCAGTAAAGTACAGTTTTAATTTATGCTACTGGATGGGGAAGTTTAAATAAAAGGCATTTGGAAGCTGCATATATAATTTATGGAAGTCATGCCATATGAAAGTCAAAGCAAATAAGGAAACCTTAGTGGAAAGACTGTATCAGGACTTAATGGACAAGTAGATTGGTCAGAAAAGGTAGTCAAAATAAACCTTCAAATGACCCTCAGAATTGCCTACTTTTTCACCTTCATCCTGTGCTCTTAAATTTTGTAGTGGAACTATGAATTATAGCTTGGAAACAAAGAGAAAATTTGCAATTTGACAACTACTGCCCTGCTTTACTTTGGATTCTGCAGAAAAAGAACTTGTTTAGAATTTTTGCATACTTTGGAATCATTGGAATCTAGAATATGGAAGCAAGGATTTGGTATACCGCGTAATTACGAATTTCTTCTTCTTTATTTCCTTGTGGTATAGGCAGCTTTTTCTGACTTCCTACAGAGAAGTTCTAGAGATCTATCCAAACATGTTAAAGTTGTCGTAAGTATTGAATACGCTGACTTATTTCATTTGAATATGAATATGAATGCCACAAAAAGTAAACTCCGAAATACTTCGTATACATAATCACTGGACTATACGGAACTTTAGAGATCATTTTGTGTAGTGCATTTGACCTACACTTATTACATGTCAGGCACTGTCTTAGTTGCTGAGGTTGAAAAGAAATGAAAAGACTAGTTTTACTTCTGAAGAAACTCACAGTTCAGTTGTAAAGAAGGTCACATAAGTCACTTCAGAACAATAAAATAAATATTCAACTGTGTATACAATATGGTTGTGGCACAAAGGCAGAAGTGACAACTGGCTACGGTGGGGTCAGGAAGACCTTTATCAAAAAAAAGATGTTAGCTGGATCTTGAAGAATAAATCAGTACTCTCCAAACAAGTATCTTTATTCCAGGATAGTCTGAGGAGTCTCTGTGTTAGCACAAAGTGTTGATTTCATTGTTTTATGGAGACTCACTCTTTGACCTGGTCAAGGTTCCTCACCACTAGTTGAATTATTTTTCTGTGTGCTGTTTCTTCCTGGGTATCTATATCAGGTTTTGGAAATATAATGCTTGGGGGCAAGGGAGAGAGAAATTTATCTTTCTGTAGGTGACACATTCAAAAATAGAATAAAATCAGGTATTAAGAAAGACATTAAATGTTTCCTTATAGTAACCAAGTTAAAGAAGGAGCACACATGGCTTTGTTGCACATAGTTGTATAAGTAAATGACAGAATGAGAAAGAAGAGGAAAAACATATATGAATGGAGAAGAAAGGGTGAGAATATAGCAATGCTTGAGTTTATCATGGCATAAGTAAAGAATAAGAATAATTTTGATGGGCCGGGTGCGGTGGCTCATGGCTGTAATCCCAGCACTTTAGGAGGCGGAGGAGGGTGGATTGCCTGGGCTTGGGCGTTGAGATCATCTTGGGCAACACGGTGAAACCCTGTCTCTACTAAAATGCAAAAAATTCGCAGATATGGCAGCATGCGCTTGTAGTCCCAGCTACTCAGGAGGCTGAGGCAGGGTAATTAAACTCGGGAGGCAGAGGTTGCAGTGAGCCAAGATTGTGCCACTGTATTCCATCTTGGGGAACAGAGAGAGACTCTGTCTAAAATAATAATAATTTTGACAAGTGAGAATGGAACAAAATATATACATGGAAATAGAGAAAAATATATGATCTTAAGCTAATGAGAATTTAAAGAAATATAAGGACCATGAAAATATAAAAATAAAATGGGAAATCACCAGTAAAGCATGTATAAGATGTGAATCTCCTAAATCAGTTGAAACAAGAGACAAAGCCCTTTACCACTGCTATTAACAACCCTTGGCATCCCTTTCAGATACTTAAGTTATCATACAATAAAAACAAAAAGCAAATATCTTTTAGTGGTGGAGACTCTTGAAACTGAAGTATTGCCTTCTTAAAGCTAGATGCAAGAACACATGGGGTCCGTTGAACTATGAGGATTATTATTTCAATAAAATTGTGGCTATTAAATTTAAGTAGCAGCAACCTTACATTAAACTTCCCCTATTTCTTCAGCTGCCTGCAGCCTAGCCACAATTAAACACATTTTCGAGTATATTTTACATTTACAGTCACATCCACAATACCTGCCAGGAGACCCAGTGAGCGCTGGCCAGTGGCCATATGGAATAGCAGTGCACCATTCCAGTCACCGGATTGATCTCAAACTCAACTGCTGGAGAGTTTTCTCTCTCGTATCTGGCAGTAGCCTTGATGATACATGTCTCATGCGTGGGTGACTTAATAGTAGAGTCTGAAAGATGCTTGCAGAGAGGCTAAAATGGCAGCAAATAACTAGGAAAGATTTGATATCAGTCTATATATGAAATATTTAAAGGTGGAATATTTATGTAAGTTATATCTTCTCTTAGGAGGAGGAAAAGAGTCATTAGAAACTAGGTGTGAACACTTGGGATTTAGCTAGGTCTTCCTTTGCTAGGTATTTGACTTTGGGGAAAGTATTTAACCTTTCAGAGGAGTTTGCTTTCTTCATCTGCCAAATAGGCATAACAAGACATGTCTTTGAGGCAATGGTTTTTGACCATTGTGCTGTGACATAGAGGGACACAAGGATATTTTTGCAATGACATCATTCTATGTTTTCTTGAGTGTGAGATGAAAGGTTGGAAGGTTAGTGAGAATTATTGGATGTATGCACAACAACAGACTGTCTTTGTCACAGGGTGAAGTCTTTCTAATGTAATAGCTAATAATGTCTCATAGAGATAAAATATGTATTTGAATACTAAACTGAGAAAATACAAAACGACAGTAAAAACCTACATATAGCATTATTTGTTCCACTTTCCATATTTTCTTCTTGTTATTTATCAGTATATGAGCTTATTCAAAGGAACATATTTTGCATGAAAATATGTGCCTTTGTATGTAAAGTTGGGAAAAGTTGAAAACTGCCATTCTAAAGGAATTATACAATTTATTGCAATAGTATATACAAAAAAAAAAAACCTCTGAAAAGCAGTATATGTTGTAAGGTATGCATTTTCATATGATTTGATGAGTTCCCAGAATCACTAACATGTTTCCCAGGAAGAAAAAGTAGAAAATTTAAAAATGAATTATGTTCTAAATACAATAATATTTATTATAATCTTTCTGCAATGCAACCATAATGCTTTGTATACTATTAATGTATCACATCCTAGGTTTTGGAAGTTTTAGTTGCTTACAACATGCAACTTTGACATTTACAATGTATACTTTTTTTTATTAATTGGCATAGTCATTTATAAACTCATTTCAAGTTCTTAAGTTGGAAGGTGTTACGTTCGCTTAGTAGTTGAGAGTACTGGAAAACCATCTTTAATGTCTAGAATTTGATTACTAACTAAATTTTATTTGAAAATAGTTTGTTTAAAATTGTAAGATTTATTGGAACCAATTATTTGAGAATACTGATGAAAATTTGGCTGTATTGAAATCAACTGGGAAAAAAAATGCAGGTGCTTGAGACAACTTGAACGCTAGCAAAACGATTATGTTTAGATTGAAACTGATCCTAAAGAACTCTTTCAAAATTTGCAGGGAGCTTGGGAATGCTTTGCTCCTCTCTCCAAATGAGAAAGAAATGGCGAAATTCTGTGATAAGAGTATGAGGAAAGCAAATATGAGAGCAGGCTTTATACCTTTGATGTTCGAAAAAGTCTTTGGTTCTGATGAGAGTTACTCTCTTTTGACTTTTGTCACTAGTGGGAAATTAGAAAGGAACATGAAAGAATTTTCCTTGATTTATCAAATGATGATAACCTTGCAGAAGCGCTACCTGATCAGGGAAGCCACGGACAAGTATTGTTGAGGCCAAACTGGCCTGAGACCCGTGATTCCCAGGGCCATGTCTAAACTCCAGGAAGGCAGTGAATCTTAGAAGTCCAAAGTCTGTACAAGATTAAATTTGTAAGAACAAATCACAAATGATGATAATAGTAGTTTATAATAGATATCTTTTCAAAAGTTTGTGGTACATATACTTTTTTAAAAAAAGTCTTCAGGCCAGGCGTGGTAGCTCATGCCTATAATCCCAGCACTTTGGGAGGCCGAGGTGGGTGGACCACGAGGTCAAGAGATCGAGACCATCCTGGTCAACATGGTGAAACCCCGTCTCTACTAAAAATACAAAAA
>NW_016107634.1:1203226-1204668 GCF_001604975.1 Cebus imitator
ATCTTGGCTCACCACAACCTCTGCCTCCTGGTTCCAAGTGATTCTGCTGCTTCAGCCTCCTGAATTGCTGGGACTATAGGCGTGTGCCATCATACCTGGCTAATTATTGTAGTTTTAGTAGAGACAGGGTGTCATTATATTGGCCAGGCTGGTCTCAAACTCCTGATCTCATGATCTGCCTGTCTCAGCCTCACAAAGTGCTGGGATTACAGGCGTGAGCCACCGTGCCTGGCCCCTGTGAGTACTTCTTATTTTGCTTATGTATTAATGGTAACTGCTTCCCACTTCATTTCTCTGTCTATTTTCTACTGGCATGCATATGTCTTCCTTTAAGACCAAATTCTGAAACCACCTATAGAAAATTCATGATGTATCATGGAAAACAGACATACATGAATCATAGTAAGAAATATTATAAATAATGAATGAGGAGAAAATTGGATAACACAGGATACTTTTGTTGCAAAAATATGGCCCATTTTAATAGCTTGGTATTTTGTAGATGATAAGAAGTGCATTTTCTTTTCCATTGGAAGATGTGTACCAAGAATGGAAAACTGTTTTTATGTTTAATAAACATTAGGTCTAACTTCAGACTAATTCCTCATGATAGTCGTGAGAAGGATGGGACATACTTACTTCTGTCTCTAATCTTCTCTTGCAGATATTGTGCTGGCACAATGCCCTGGGGAAACCCAGGAGATCACCACGATTTCGAACCTCAGCGTCATGATGATGGCTATATTGAAGTCATTGGATTTACCATGGCCTCTTTGGTGAGCAACACAACTCTTTTGTTAAAACGAAATGTATTTGATGTAATGTATAAGTCACAGACTACACACATCACATAATTAAAATGAAGTGTATACATTAAATAATTAAAATGAAATTTACATATTGAAATATATTGATGAACTACATGTAGTCACAGAGTCTATTCAGTTCACAGGACTTTAGTATAACTTTTTCTCCTGCTTTGTCAAATTACAAACTTTATGAATTACAGAGTTGCTTAGGAAAAAACAGAAAAAGTCATCATTTATGTCACTAAGGAAACTGATGCACCTTTGTTTGAACCTCAAGAATAAATGAGTATCACTTTTTATTTTTCCTGATTAATTTTCTACCAGAATGAAAAGTTTTCATGCCAATTAAAAACATTACACTGGGCTGGGTGCAGTGGCTCACGCCTATAATCCCAGTACTTTGGGAGTCCAAGATGGATGGATCACCTGAAGTCAGGAGTTTGAGACCAGCCTGACCAACATGGCAAAACTCCGCCTCTACTAAAAATACAAAAATTAGCCAGACATGGTGTACATGCCTGTAATTCCAGCTACCAGGGAGGCTGATGCAGGAGAATCACTCGAACCCAGGAGGCGGCCGAAATTGTGCCATTGCACTCCAGCCTGGGCTACAAGAGCAAAACTCTGTCTCAA
>NW_016107634.1:1206123-1209226 GCF_001604975.1 Cebus imitator
TTTTAAACAAATGTATAATTAGTATAATTCTTATTATACTAACTCATATATTTACTGTAATAATTAGAATATTACACTCATTATACAGGAGTAATACTGAAACTGGGTAATTAGTGGAGAGTCGGATGGTGGGCTTTTTGCAAATAGTGTACTAGGTTTATGAGAAACCAATTCTTGAGCTGAAGATAAAAAGGCAAAGAAGCAATCACTAGTACCAGAAAGAGAACTGCTTGGAAAGGGTTACCTGATAGGAGTGATATTTACAAAGAGGAAGCAACCAAACCTGTGCTCACCTGGCAGGGAGCAAGCCAGGGACATAAATACAGCGACTTCCCTCTTCATCTTGACCTCCAGATCTTCTGCTGGTCACTCTATCTGGAGAAGTCTAACCAGAAGCAGAAGATACATGAGCCTCTGATGCAGTCCAAATGCGTCAGCCTCAAAGGGCAGATAAAAGGGTAGGGAAGGCTGGAGAGGCAGCACAGGCAGTAAATGGTGGATACCCATCACTCCACTGTAGGTGGCCAGTCCACAACAGGAGCCTGCAGCATGCAGGTGGCAATGCATGATGTGACTGACTGAATTTTACCCGGAGAAGAAGAACGGAACTTGGCATTTTGGAAAAAGGAAAATTTACAAACATTTGGAAGTAGGAGGAATCATAGTGCTTTGTGGGAACTATAAGTAGTTTCATGTAGTTTAAACATAGGTGAAAAGAGAATGATCTCAGGTGGTGCTAAAGAAGTGAGTAAGGGCCAGATCATAACAGCACTGATCTAGGAGTGTTTATGTTATTTAGCATTCTTGGGGAGTTAGTCAAATATTTTTTAAAATAAATATTTGTATGTGAAGATTTCAGTATAAAAATAGACAAAATAATACAACAAACTGCCAAGTATCATCACTCAACTTTTATAATTTTCGATTTACAGACAACCTTATATTTGTCCCACTTACAGCCTCTTCCATTATATTATTCTGGAGCAAATCCTAGACATTTCATGCATATAATATATGTCATATAGACATCATATGCATAGCATATATATCATTTTATTCATCAATAGTTTGGAATGGACTTTTAAAAGATATTTTCTGTTATAAACACAACCACAATAACATATTATTAAAAAAAATGAAAATAATAGTACTTGAATATCACTAAATATTTACTCAGAGCTTGAATTTCCAATTGTCTCACAAAAGTGATTTATTTTCTTATGCAGTTTCTTTGAGTCAAAATCCA
This sequence comes from Cebus imitator, assembly GCF_001604975.1. Classification (NCBI taxonomy): domain Eukaryota; kingdom Metazoa; phylum Chordata; class Mammalia; order Primates; family Cebidae; genus Cebus; species Cebus imitator. The sequence continues at coordinate 1,207,370 of NW_016107634.1, forward strand.
AATAAAATTCACTCATCGTGATTGGTTGATATGACTTTAAACTCTCCTTAGTTTCCCCTTCAACTCATCCCCATTGATTTATTGATGAAACTGGTCATTTGTCCTGTCAAGTTTCAGAGTCTGGATTTTGCTGATAGGATTCCTGAGGCATTTATTAAAATGTGCTGCTTTCTTTCTTTCTTTCTTTCTTTTTTAAAAATTTTCATTTAGCAATAATTTCACCTCGGATAAACCTCATTGGCTACGATACTGCCACTGTGCAAAGCTAAAATGTGCTTCTTTCTTTCTTTTTTTCTGCATTTGATAGTTGGATCTACATATACTAGATATATTTTTCCCAAAATCTACTTTGAAAGCAGTATTTTATTTTTCTAAAAGAGAATATATAATGTCTGGTTTTCTTTCTCCTTTTTTCATGTTGGTGGATATTGATGGTCAGTGTCTGGATCTAGCAATCATTAAGGGTTGCAAAATAATGATATTCTAATTTTTTTTTTTTTTTTTTTGAGATGGAGTTTAACTCTTGTTGCCCAGGCTGGAGTGCAGTGACACGATCTTGGCTCACTGCAAACTCTGGGTTGAACCTCCCGGGTTCAAGCAATTCTCCTGCCTTAGCCTCCCAAGTACCTGGGATTACAGGCCCCTGCCACCATGCCAGGCTAATTTTATGTGCATATATATTTGTACTTTAGGTTCTGGGGTACATGTGCAGATCATACAGGATTGTTGCATAGGTGCATACATGGCAAGGTGGTTTGCTGCCTTCCTCCCCCCATCACCTATATCTGGTATTTCTCCAACGTTATCCCTCCCCACCCTCCCCACCCCCCATTGTCCCTCTCCTAGTCCCCCCCAACTGACCACAGTGTGTGATACTCCCCTCCCTGTGTCCACGTGTTCTAATTGTTCAACACCTGCCTATGAGTGATACCATGTGGTGTTTGATTTTCTGTTCCTGTGTCAGTTTACTGAGAATGATGGCTTCCAGATTCATTCATGTCCCTATGAAGGACATGAACTCATCGTTTTTTATGGCTGCATAGTATTTCATGGTGTATATGTACCACATTTTCTTTATCCAGTCTATTGTTGATGGACAATTGGGTTGGTTCCAGGTCTTTGCTATTGTAAACAGTGCCGCAATGAACATACGTGTGCATGTGTCTTTATAGTAGAACAATTTATGATTCTTTGGGTGTATATGCAGTGATGGGATTGCTGGGTCAAATGGTATTTCTATTTCTAGGTCTTTGAGGAATCACCACATTGTCTTCCACAATGGTTGCCCTAATTTGCACTCTCACCAATAGTGTAAAAGTGTTCCTATTTCTCCACAACCTCTCCAGCATCTGTTGTCTCCAGATTTTTTAATGATCGCCATTTTAACTGGTCTGAGATGGTATTTCAATGTGGTTTTGATTTGCATTTCTCTAATGAACAGTGATGAAGAGCACTTTTTCCTATGTTTGTTGGCCTCATAGATGTCTTCTTTTGCAAAGTGTCCGTTCATATCCTTCACCCACTTTTGAATAGGCTTGTTTGTTTATTTCTTGTAAATCTGTTTTAGTTCTTTGTAGATTCTGGATATTAGCCCTTTGTCAGATGGATAGATTGCAAAATTTTTTTCCCATTCTGTTGGTTGCCAGTTTGCTCTAATGATTGCTTTCTTTGCTGTACAGAAGCTCTGGAGTTTAATTAGATCCGATTTGTCTATTTTGGATTTTGTTGCCATTGCTTTTGGTGTTTAGCCATGAAGTCCTTGCCTATGCCTGTGTCCTGAATGGTTTTGCCTAGATTTTCTTCTAGGGTTTTTATGGTGTTAGGTCTTATGTTTAGATCTTTAATCCATCTGGAATT
>NW_016107634.1:1209666-1365460 GCF_001604975.1 Cebus imitator
TTGTGTCCTCTCTTACTTCATTGAGCAGTGGTTTGTAGTTCTCCTTGAAGAGGTCCTTTACCTCCTTTGTTAGTTGTATTCCTAGGTATTTTATTCTCTTTGTAGCAATTGTTAATGGGAGTTCACTTTTGACTTGGCTCTCTGTCTGTTATTGGTGTATAGAAATGCTTGTGATTTCTGCACATTGATTTTGTATCCTGAGACTTTGCTGAATTTGCTTATCAGTTTCAGGAGATTTTGGGCTGAGACGACGGGGTCTTCTAAATATACAATCATGTCATCTGCAAATAGAGACAATTTGGCTTCTTCTTTTCCTAATTGAATATCCTTTATTTATTTTTCTTGCCTGATTGCTCTGGGTAGAATTTTCAATACTATATTGAATAGGAGTGGTGAGAGAGGGCATCCTTGTCTTGTGCCAGATTTCAAAGGGAATGCTTCCAGTTTTTGCCCTTCCAGTTCAGTATGATATTGGTTGTGGGTTTGTCATAAATAGCTTTTATTATTTTGTGGTATGTTCCATCGATACCTAGTTTGTTGAGTGATTTTAGCAAAAAGGGCCATTGAATTTTGTCAAAGGCCTTCTCTGCATCTATTGAGATAATCATGTGGTTTTTGTTTTTGGTTCTGTTTATGTGATGGATTATGTATATAGGCTTATGTATGTTGAACCAGCCTTGCATCCCTTGGATGAAGCCTACTTGAATGAATAAGCTTTTTGATTTGCTGTTGTATTCTGTATGCCAGTATTTTATTGAAGATTTTTGTGTCAATGTTCATCATGGGTATTGGCCTGAAGTTTTCTTTTTTAGTTGTGTCTCTGCCCAGTTTTGGTATTAGGATGATGTTGGTCTCATAAAATGAGTAGGGGAGGATTCCCTCTTTTTGTATTGTTTGACATAGTTTCAGAAGGAACAGTACCAGCTCCTCTTTATACATCTGGTAGAATTCAGCTGTAAACCCGTCTGGACCTGGGCTTTTTTTAGTTGGTAAGCTATTAATTGCTGCCTCAACTTAAGTCCTTGTTATTGGTCTCAAGTCAAGGGTTTCAACTTCTTCCTGGTTTAGTCTTGGGAGGGTGCAAGTGTACAGGCATTTATCCATTTCTTCCAGATTTACTGGTTTGTGTGCATAGAGTTGTTTGTAGTAATCTCTGATGGTAGTTTGTATTTCTGTGGAATCAGTGGTGATGTCCCTTTATCGTTTTTTATTGCATTTATTTGATTCTTCTCTCTTTTCTTTTTTATCAGTCTGGCCAGCAGTCTATCTGTTCTGTTGATCTTTTCAAAAAGACTAGCTCCTGGATTTTTTGATTTTTGAAGGGTTTTCTGTGTCTCTATCTCCTTCAGTTCTGCTCTGATCTTAGTTATTTCTTGTCTTCTGCTAGCTTTTGAGTTTTTTTGATCTTGCTCATCTAACTCTTTCAATGTTGATGATAAGGTGTCAATTTTAGACCTTTTCTTGCTCCTCATATGGGCATTTATTGCTATGAATTTCCCTCTCGACATTGCTTTAAATGTGCCCCAGAGATTCTGGTATGTTGTGTGTTCGTTCTTGTTGGTTTTGAAGAACATCTTTATTTCTGCCTTCATTTCATTGTTTATCCAGTCAACATTCAGGAGCCAGTTGGTCATTTTCCATGAAGTTGAGTGGTTTTGAGTTTGTTTCTTAATCCTGAGTTCTAATTTGATTGCTCTGTGGTCTGTGAGACTGTTATGATTTCCGTTTTTTTGCATTTGCTGAGGAGTGATTTGCTTCCAATTATGTGGTCGATTTTAGAGTAAGTGTGATGTGGTGCCAAGAAGAATGTGTATTCTGTGGATTTGGGTTTGAGAGTTCTGTAAATGTCTATTAAGTTCACTTGGTCCAGATCTGCATTCAAGTCCTGGATTTCCTTGTTGATTTTCTGTCCAGCTGATCTTTCTAATATTGACAGTGGAGTGTTAAAGTCTCCCACTATTATTGTACGGGAGTCTTAAGTTTCTTTGTAGGTCATTAAGGACTTGCTTTATGTATCTGGGTGCTCCTGTATTGGGTGCATATATATTTAGGATAGTTAGTTCTTCTTCTTGTATTGATTCTTTTACCATTATGTAGTGTTCTTGTCTCTTTTGATCTTTGTTGGTTTAAAGTCCATTTTATCAGAGACTAGGATTGCTACCCCTGCTTTCTTTTGCTCTCCATTTGCTTGGTAAATCTTCCATCCCTTTATTTTGAGTCTACGTGTGTCTTTGCATGTGAGATAGGTCTCCTGAATATAGCACACTGATGGTTCTTGGCTTTTTATCCAATTTACCAGTCTGTGTCTTTTGATTGGGTCATTTAGTCCATTTACATTTAATGTTAATATTATGTGTGAATTTGATCCTACCATTTTATTGCTAGTTAGTTGTTTTGCCCTTTGGTTGGTGTAATATCTTCATTGTGTCATTGGTCTTTACCATTTGGTTCTTTTTTGCGGTGGCTGGTACTGGTTTTTCCTTTCTGTGTTTAGTGCTTCCCTCAGGAGCTCTTGTAGGGCAGGCCTCGTAGTGACAAAAATCTCTCAGCAATTGCTTGTCCATAAAGGATTTCATTTCTCCATTACTTATGAAGCTTAGTTTGGCTGGATGTGAAATTCTGGGTTGAAAGTTCTTTTCTTTAAGGATGTTAAATATTGGCGCTCACTCTCTTCTGGCTTGTAGGTTTCTGCTGAGAGATCTACTGTGAGTTTGATGTGCTTCCCTTTGTGTGACCTGACCTTTCTCTCTGGCTACTCTTAGTATTTTTTCCTTTGTTTCAACCCTGGTGAATCTAACTATTATGCGCCTTGGGGTTGCTCTTCTAGAGGAGTATCATTGTGGTGTTCTCTGTGTTTCCTGTATTTGAATGTTGGCCTGCCTTGCAAGGTTGGGGAAGTTCTCCTGGATAATATACTGAAGAGTGTTTTCCAGCTTGGATTCATTTTCCCCGTCATCTTCTGGTACACCAATCAAACATAGATTAGGTCTTTTCACATAATCCAATATTTCTTGAAGGCTTTGTTCATTTCTTTTCACTCTTTGTTCTCTTTTCTTGCCTTCTTGTTTTGTTTCATTGAGTTGATTTTCAATCTCTGATATCCTTTCTTCTGCTAGATCAATTCGGCTATTGAAACTTGTGTACGCTTCACAAAGATCTTGTGCTGTGTTTTTCAGCTCCATCAAGTTGTTTATGTTCTTCTCTAAGCTGGTTATTCTAGTTAGCATTTTGTCTAACTTTTTTTCAAGGTTTTTAGTTTCTCTGCATTGGGTTAGAACATGTTCCTTTAACTCAGAGAAGTTTGTTATTATCCACCTTCTGAAGCCTGCTTCTGTCAGCTCGTCAAATTTGTTCTCCATCCAGCTATGTTCCCTTGCTGGTGAGGAGTTGGGATCTCCTGGTGGGGGAGGGGCGTTCTGGTTTTTGACGGTCTCATTCTTCTTGTGCTGGTTTTTTCCCGTCTCATTGGATTTATATAGTTTTGATCTCAGGTAGCTGCTTGGGGAGGAAGGCTTTTCTTTGTTTGCCTGCAGAGGTGCTGCTGGGCTGCCACGGGTTCAGTGGAGCATCTGCGTCTTTTATTTACTCAGGAAAGTTAGGCTGGCTTCTACAATGGTGGCTGCCCCTTCCCCCGTCAAGCTAGATGTTCCTGGTGGCTCTCTAGGTGCGAAACTCTGGGGTGAAAGGTTTTTTCAGTCTGCTGGGCTTTGTTGAGGAGAGATGGTGGGGGGCGGCGGAACTCGTCCTGCCGTATGGGCTGCTTCCCTGTTTTTAGTTCCCCTTCCCTCTGTGGGGAGGGTAGATCCATCCAGTTGGCTTTCTGGCTTTGGCTCAGGTAGTGCTTCCACCTTGATGTATGCTGACAGCCGCCTGGGTGCCGGCTGAAGTTGCTGTTCTGCGTTGTTTAGGCAGCCTGCTGAGGCTTTTCAGACCGGTGAAGATCCCCTATTCTGTGGATTGTAGAGGTCTTGGGTGGAGCACTGTATCCAAACCGATGTCCCAGAGGGGGAGATGCCCCGGTCCTCTGGTCGATTGCGCGCTCCTCCTGGGTGGGACAGTACTCTGCCTTGCCTCAACTTGCCCTATTTGGTTTATACCCACTGTCCAACCAGACCCACAAAATGAACCTGGTACCTCGTTTGGAATTGTGGAGACCACTCGGTTTGTGTGTCTCTCTTGCTGGGAGCTGCTTTCTGGAGCTGCCTCTCATTCGACCATCTTGGGATCCTCTCGCCAGTTTTATATTTTTAGTACAGACAGGTTTCACCATGTTGGTCAGACTGGTCTTGAACTCGTGACCTTAAATTATCCACCTGCCTTGGCCTCCCAAAATGCTGGGGTTACAGGCATGAGCCACCATGCCCAGCCTAATATTCTAATTCTGTCCTTCTTCATTTACTACTTGAAATATTTCTATAAAGAGAAATTTCACTTCACTTACTATTTGATTACTTAGTCATATAGTTTGAGCTGGAAAGGCTGAATAAGTGGTTCTTTTTCTTTCTTTATACGTTTTCAAATACTGAGTTGGTTCACTAGCATCCTCCAAGGGTGACTCTGGTTTTAAACGGTCTTCAGTTTTTGAACAACAATCTCATGAAAGATTGGGATTTAGCTTCCTCTAGTATTTGCTTGGGCTTGTGACTACTTTGATGGTTGAATACAGTGGAAGTAACACTGTGTATTTTCTTAGTCTGGGTCATAAAAGGTCTATGCAATGTAAGGGAAATTTGAGTGCTAGTGATGATGTCTAATTAATAGGAATTTTTAAAATTCAAGGTAATACTTGGTTCAACTGTCTCTCTGCTTCCATTCCTTCAGTGTCAATCACACTCATTTATTGAATACTTACTGAATCCACTAATACTGCATCCCTAAGTGGCATGCTGCCAGGTAAAACTGTTGAGAAATGAACCAAAAGAAAAGCCCTGCCCTCAGGGTGTTCGTAGCTTGGTGTTTTCAAGGGGGACAAAGGAGTAAACAATCATAATCTGAAGTAGTGAATTCTAAGAGAAAGACCAGGGTGAGAGTGGAAAGAATTGAAATTAGAACAGTTTTTGTAAAATGGGGATGTCGGCAATAATTTCACAGAGGAGGAAGAGTCCCTGGGAGTGGAATTGCCAAGTGAACATGACCATCAGGGAATTAGCCTAAGAGACCACTGTATCCTAGGAGAGGTTTCCCATGGTGGCTTCGAGTGATGACACAGAGTCAATGAAGCTGCGGATGTGGAGAAGGACAGAGCATAGACAGAGTTCTTTAAGCTGTCAATAGGAAGGCTGAAAGATGGAGTGAAACAGGGTTAGATTTGTGCTTTAGAAAGGTTATGTGGATGACATTGTAGAAGACAACCAGAATTTACAACTGGAAGCAGGTAGACAAACCAGAATGCTGGCACCTGAGTCCAGGTGCAGAAATGAGAAAGCCTGGCTGAGCACAGTGGCTCATCGCCTGTAATTCCAGCACTTTGAGAGGCGGAGGTGGGCAGATCACCTGAGGTAGGAGTTTGAGACCAGCCTGGCCAACATGGTGAAACCCCATCTCTATTAAAAATACAAAAAATTAGCCAGGTATGGTGGTGGGTGCCTGTAATCCCAGATACCTGGTAGGCTGAGGCAGGAGAATCGCTTAAACCTGGATGGTGGAGGTTGCAGTGAGCCAAGATCTAGCCTGGACAACAGGAGTGAAACTCCTTCTCAAAGAAAGAAAGAAAAAGAAAAAAGAAAAGGCCTGCAAGCCTGAAGTAAGAAAGTACCAATGAAGATAGAAGGGGCTAGTGAATTCAAGACAGTTGTTTGGACATAGTAACTTACCGTGAAGGGTACAAAAGGAAGGGTATACTCAAATTCCAGGAGGCTAGTGTAGACATCTGGGTAAAGGATAAATGCATTAAATGAGATAGAAGACATAAAAGAGAGAATATCTCAAAAGAAATACACTGTTTTATCTGTTTTAAATTCAAAATCTCTGTAAGACATCTAAAGAAATATAGAAGTGGGCAATTTGAAATATAGAGTTTAGGAGATCTTTCTAGGATGGAGAGATTGTTTTGGAGAGGGAGGGGTTCTTCTGCCAAATCTTTTTATTCTCCTCCTATCATTTGTGGTAAAAAGAGAAATAATAGCATATGGGAGTTGGCCAAAAGGAAATGGAATACTAAAATTATGTAACTTATTTTTTCTCTTTACATCATGTGAATAAGGTAATCCATATACAGCATCAGCTAGCATCAAATGCATGATTGAATCTCAGATTCCAGTGACTTAGTTGCTTCCAAGATAGAGAATCCTATCTAAGAAAAGCAGAGTTAAATGGAGTTTAAGCTGTATGGTTTTGAACATCCTATGCTCTCTAAATGTATACTGGTATATATTTCTCTATTTTCAGACACATTTTATCTTACTGCTTGCTACTCACATAGTAGTCCAGTGTTGTGTTTTTTTCATTCAGGATGAAAGAATCTAATTTGCAGTCTTCAACTGTACATTTATTGAACTAGTATATTGATTATATTTCTAAGAAGGTAAATTATTTGAAAATTCAAACATTTGTTTAAGATTATTACATAAACAGAAGAATGTAGTTATTAGGGTATATGTGTATATATTTTTGCATATTTAATATAGCTGCTATACAATTAAAGACATAACTAGTAGGTCAAACTTTTTAGAAACAAACTATTTTCTTAGAAATTGTTGTATGTGAAGTAATTAAAGGCTATAAACTTTCAAAATCATGAAATACACCAATAAATATATTTGTGCATTGCTTATGATTTAAGTAAAATCCAAAAAGTAGAAAATTCATAGTGGCACTTTAATAAGAGAGCTTTGAAATAGAATTACTGGAATGTGAAAAAAGACTGTTTCTTTTAGACTCTTTATCTTGTAATTGCAAATTTCAAAGCAGAAGTCTTCAATTCATTTTACTGGTTGAAATGCTTTCCTACTAATTAAGATGACTGGGTGCTGGGTAACCTGATTACCTTTCTGGAGTTTACAAAGACCTTAATCAGACATTGTAATTTGTATTTATTTCTGCCACAATTTTCTGCCATTATAGTTTCGAAGGCCCTTTCATGTTGAGCTTGTTTCTAAGTAATTTAAAACTTCTCAAGACAATTCAAAGCATTATTCACTTAGAGGAATTGGGAACCTAATTTGCCATTCAGTATAAAATCCAAAGATTTCAGTCTTGTAAACTTTAAAGAAAGCATGGCCAGTTTTCTTTTTGTTAATTGGAATTAAAAAGTGCATCTTTCTTTATAGTTATGAATTAGGAAAGCAAGAGGTTATTCAGTAAGCAAAAAGTACATGGAGAAATTCTCAGGGTTGAAGTTTTACACTTATCATATATCTTTGTTTTAAGAAGAAAAGGAATATTAAATGTTTGTTTATTTTGATAATATACATAAGAACTAAAGTAAAAATATCTGTTACAATTTTTTACATTTTAAAAAATACATGAAACCATATTTTAAGGAAAACCTATACTACAAATGGCTACCTACTTTTTTATTGTATACATGTATCCTAATTTATGCAATAATTATTCTTTTATGCAAAATTTCCTTTATGAAGCTTTTAGGTTTCTGATATTTTGTATTGCAGATAATTCTGTAATTAACCTAATTGTTTGTAAAACTCTCTTCACATTTCAAATTATTTTCTTATGGCAAATCATAAGGAAATTACTGATTCAATGACATAAGCATTTTAAAGCCTCTTAATAAAAATTATAGAATTGCTTTTTAGAAATTTCATACTCTTTACTTGCCCAAGAGTGGTATACAGAGTTTCTGGATGAGAAGGGATTTACTAGACAGAGTTCCTGAGTCCCCATGACTGTGGTGGTGGGGGATGCTGGAGCCCCTTGAGACGCCAGGGTCACCAAAGGCCAGCCGGCTGCATTCCAGGTGCCATGCGACCACCCTGCCCTTGTGCTCTGAGAAGTGATTTAAATGCCCAGCAGGTGTTGAAAATGGGTTAATGGATAGAGACATAAATGATGTTTAAATATTATGCTTGATAAAACAGTCAGGGAAAAGAATAAACTTCCATCCCTGGAAGGAAATTAAGGAATTATATATGTTTTATTCAGATAAAATTCTGGAACAGTTAATTATGTCCTTCCAAACAACAACATTTGAGAGTAAGGAAGAGTTTATTTTTATTTTTACCTTTTTGTCTTTTTAAAAAAGAAGTTAACTGTGTTTTTTGCATATTTTAATGGCCTATTTATCTTTTATTGTTGAAATAGAAGAGATTTATTCTGGATACAAGTCTTCCGACAGATTTATTCATTAAAAATATGTTCTTTTGGTTTATACTTTTCCTTTTTGTGTTTTTAGTGTTTGCTTTGATCATAAGTTTTAAACATCCAATATTATGAAAAGGGATTAATTTGTGTTAGAGCTTTTTGTGTACTTCCAAAGAAATCTTTGATTATTTCCAGAAAGATTGGGAGGCCATTCTCCTATGTTTTCTTCTTGAAGATTTATAATTTTAGCTTTTATGTGTAAATACGTGATTCAGCTCAAATTAATTTTTGTGTATTGTATAAGATACATATTCATTCGTAAAAGATGCAGTTATCTAGTTTTTTTTTCCAGCACTATTTGTGGAATAAACTTTCCTTTTCTGTAAAATTGCCTTGGTGCTTTTGCTTGGTACCTAGATTCTATCCTGTTCCATTGATTTGTTTATCTTTATTGCCAATATCACAGTCTTAATTAATTGTACGGTAAGTCTTCAGTCTGGTAATATGAATCACTTTGTTGTTCTAACAGTGTTTTAATTATTCTAGGTCTTTTGGCATTTACATATAAGTTTTAGAATCTGTTATTATCTGTAAAAAATTAGAATTTTAATTGGAATTGAATTTAAGTTGTAGATAATTTTGGGAAAAATTAGAATATTAACAATATGAATGTTCCAATCCACAAACATGAATGTGATATATTTCTCCATTTATTTAGATGTTTAATTTCCATCAACAATGTTTTGTAGCTTCAGTGCAATTTTCAGGTTTTTGCACAACTTTTGTTAAATTTATTTCTAGGTAGTTGATATTTTTATGCTAATTTAAATGGTAATTTAAATTTTACATTTATTGTTAGTATGTAGAAATAACTATATGTGTGGCTATATACATATGCACATATATATATTTGTTTATTGGCTTTGTCTTGTAACTTTGTTAAATTCTCTTATTAGATCTAGCACAAGCTGGAGTAGAGTGGTGAGATCTCAGTTCACCACAATCTCCACCTCACAGGTTCAAGCGATTCTCCTGCCTCAGTCTCCCGAGTAGCTGGGACTACAGGCACCTGCTACCATGCCCAGCTAACTTTTTTGTATATTTAGTAGAGATGAGTTTTCACCATGTTGGCCAGGCTGCTCTCGAATTCCTGACCTCAGGTGATCTGCCCGTCTTGGCCTCCAAAAATGCTAAGATTACAGGCATGAGCCACTGCACCTGACCTCCAACTTTCTTAAGTAATAAGAACTAACTCCTTGCTCCTCTTTGACTCTTTTTTTTTATAGGCAGCCCTGCAAGTTGGGGGCCACGGAGAGAGGCTACACCAGTGTCGAGAAGTCATGCTTCTGACTTACAAATCCATCCCCATGCAAGTAGATGGGGAGCCCTGTAGGTTGGCCCCAGCTATGATTCGGATCTCTCTGAGGAATCAGGCCAACATGGTACAGAAGAGCAAGAGGAGAACATCCATGCCTTTACTCAATGAGTGAGTCTGCTCATGGCCTACCTTGCTTAACATGAAGACCTTGGAGAGGAGAGCGCAGAGCATGTGCATGGTCTGGGAACCTCACTGTGTTGGGAAGAGGAGAAACGTCCAGGAGACTCAGCAGTTCCTTGGTTTCTCTCATGGGAACATATAGGTTTTTTTTTTTTTTTCTCCCTGTTTATTGTACAGTTCCACATCCTTTTTTTAGGAGTTATTAGTACGTGAGACAGATGATTCCTCTTCACTGACCACTTGAGAGTGTATTTACTTGAACTAGCAGAAAATCATTGAGAGGGATCCTAGGGTGGTAAAGTGTGTTCAGGTAAATGCGTTTTTGTTTGTTTTGTTTTAGGGAAGCACACAGTTAGCCTGTTCTTGACCCAGGTCGCTTGAAGACTGTGGGTTTCTCCAGTAGCTGGTGGTGGGCAGAGCTGCTGAGTGGTTTGCCTCTATCCCCATTGCATCTCTTTCTGGCTGCCAGCGAATTGTTCCCTTCCTGATGTTCCCATTTTGGGGTCCTCCATACTCTTTTGCTTCAATTCAGTGTTGGCTCTCTGGGCAGTATCCTATTGTCCAGACTTAGCCTGACCCACTATTTCTACCTCTACACACATGACATCCCTCCTGAAGTTTTCCTTTCTGGGGCATGTTAATAAACTGACTTGAGGTAAGGTAATATTGACTAGATATTAAGAATACATATTCATTTTATAGTGTGTCTCACTCCAACTAGTGAATAAGTGTTTGTTTGGGGTTGGAGAAGGGGCTGGAGAGTGAAGGGAATTTTTGGCATCTTTTGAGTATTTCCTGTATATCACGCTGTATGCCTAAGGCCATTTCAGGGCTTAGCCTTTCGTCATTCTCTGTCACAGTGAGGGACTCTCAAAGGTGCTCCTCCTGTTTGTGGCCTGTAATGCATGGTTACCTATTTGCACTGAGTGGCTGGCTTCCTTGTGGTGCCTGAAAAGCAAGGGCATGCTTTGCCATACATTTCTTGAGTCAATATAACAGTATGCAGATGTGCCTAGAACAGCCAGCAACACAGTTACCCTCACTCACTACCAACAGTTACTTCTCTCTCTCTGTGGCGACACATGTTGAAGAATAGCATTAGATAATGCTCTCAGAGTGCTCCAGCTTTTGGCATCTGGGACTCAGTTTGGAGCTGGGGTGAAAGATTCTGTCTGTCTTTTCTCTCCCTCGTTCGCTCCATCCCTCTCTCCTTCCCTCCCCCTTTTCCTCCCTCTCTCTTTTCCTCCCTCTCTCTCTTCCTCCCTCTCTTCCTCCCCCTTCCCTCCTCCCCCTTCCCTCCTTCCTTCCTTCCTCCCTTTCCCCCTTCTCCCCTGTCCCCCTTCCTCCCTCCCCTCCTCCCTCCCTCCCTCCCTCCCTTCCTCCCTTTCTCCCTTTCTTCCTCCCTTCCTTCTCAGACTGGACTTCCGCAGAATTTTTCCTAGATCATTTTCAAGATCTAGGAAAGTGATCTTTTAGTTATGTCTTTCTTTGTTTACATTTTGCATTTAGTAAAACTCCTTGCTCATTCCTCACGCTGCCTGCGCTCCCTGCCTTTACCTTCTCTTAGGTTAAATACACAATTGCTGAGTTTATATATTAAAAAACATTGGATGTCAGTAGTTGTATATAGGTCATCAAATTCCCCCTAGAAATGTTAGAGTTAAGCCATGGACCATTGGTTTGCTAGAAATCTATGAAATTCGAAGTGAAAAACCATCTCTGAAACTGTGCTATAGCCTATGTTGTTGGGTCACTTGTAGTTAGTTTGTTAAGAAGATATGCAGAAGCTAAAAGTTTTGACTGTATACATAGGCAGAGAGCCCACAGTCTTAGTTAGGCCTGCTGCTTCTGTATTTAATAACCATATTCCACATGAAATGATTTTCAGGTATTTAAACAGCTTTTACCTTTGTGTTGAGAATTGGTATTTGCTCAGTAACCATATTGTTAAGAATTCATTTGGCTTTCTTCACCTATAGAAGCACATAAAAAGAATTGTTTTTTATTTATATTCATGGAACACATGTTATATGATGGCACTTCTTGTAGCATTTAGCTGTGCAGGTGTTCAAGAAGCAGCCTCAACTTAAAAATACTGTTACTGGCCGGGTGCGGTGGCTCACATCTGCCATCCCAGCACTTTGGGAGGCCAAGATGGGCAGACTGCTTGAGATTAGGAGTTTAAGACCAGCTTGGTGAACATGGCAAAACCCCTTCTCTACTATAAATACAAAAAATTAGCCAGGTGTGGTGGCATGCACCTATAATCCCAGCTACTCAGGAGGCTGAGGCACGAGAATCTCTTGGACCCACAAGGCAGAGGTTGCAGGGAGCGAAGATCTCACCACTGCGCTCCAGCCTGGGCAACAGTGTGAGACAAACAATAACAACAACAAAAGACCCAAAAATTGTTACTTACTTTCTACCAGGGGACAGTGGTACCTGCACCCAAGCCACCCCATGCCCTCTGAAAGACTTATGAGAAATGGGGGTAATAGTATAATTTTTATTTTATTAATTAAAATTATAAGACTTAAAAATAACAAAAATCTTTATTACTACTTGTGAAAAATTATTCAGTACTATATTTTCAGAAAATCAATACGGTAGCACGTTTTCAAAAGAACGCAAAAAAACCCAGTCACCATGTAATATTTGCTCACTAAACCTTAATTGCTCTCATCTTGATCTTATTTAATTTCTACGATTAAATATTTCTTTCTATTTTACCAGAAAACCTTGTTTTGAAATCTGTGTCTTCCACTAGATTTCCAAGTGGAGTTTCAAGGTCAAGGTCAGCCTTTCCTTTAAGACTTTTCTATAAGTTTCCCTCAACCTTCTGAGCCCTTCAAGCCTTTCTCTGCTTTGGCCATCAATTGTGTGAAGGGCACTGTTTTATCCAATGAAGAAAGAGAAACTTGAAAGACATTTCCCTTATTTCCTGCCTTCCTTTTTCTGCCTGTCTTCTTTTTTCTTTACTCGAGGAGAACTAGTCAAAAGTATCTTTAGAATTTTTAGTTTAAAAATCCTCTGTGTGTGTGTGTGTGTGTGTGTGTGTGTCTGTGTGTCTGTGTCTGTTTGCACATGTGTGTGTATGTTTGCGTGGGTGTGTGTATGTTTGCATGTGTGTATGTGTGTGTGTTCCTAATAAGAAGGTGGCTGTTTAATTCATCTTTAAAAATTAGGCTCCTTTCATACAGCATGTTAACTGAATATTGGAGACTTCAGTGCTGTGGCTGCCTTAACAGCTATTCCCTTTCCATTTAGATGCCAGTGCTCCTGGTGCTTCTGCCCTTTCTCTGCGAGACTGTATCTCTGATCCGTGTCTTCGGCCAGTCTTTTCTTCTAAAAACTGGAGACTCATATCCAAATATGTTAGTTGAGATTTTTACTTCAGTGTTTCATAGTAACCTCAAACTGCATGCTAGAAACTTGACTCATTAACGTCATTTCCTTTGCTTTTCCACCCCACCATCCAGTGAGCCCATTCCGTTCACAGCTGTACACATGAAACTATCATCACTCATTCATCCTGTTGCTGGCTTCTGGGGTTCTCTCAGTCACCTCTACTTCTACACATCTGTGTTGGTCCATTTTTGCATTGCTGTGAAGAAATACCTGAGGCTGGGTAATTTATTTATTTATATTTATTTGTTTATTGAGACAGAATCTCGCACTTTGCCCAGGCTGGAATGCCATGGTGTCATTTCGGCTCTCTGCAAACTCCGCCTCCTGGGTTCAAGTGGTTCTCCTGCCTCAGCTTCACGAGTAGCTTAGATTACAGGTATGTGCCACCATGGCCAGCTACTTTTTGGTAGAGGCAGGGTTTCGCCATGTTGCCCATGCTGGTCTCAAAGTTCTGGGCTCAAGTGATCTGCCTGCCTCAGCCTTCCAAAATGCTGGGATTACAGGTGTGAGTCACTGCCCAGCCAAGGATTGGTAATTTATAAAGAAAAGAGTTTTATTTGGTTCACAGTTCTATAGGCTGTACAACCATGGGACAAGCATCTGCTTGGCTTCTGGTGAGGCTTCAGGAAGTTTACAGTCATGGCAGAAGGTGAATGCAGAGCTGGCATATCACATGGTGAGAGAGAGAGAGAGCAACGGCAGGGGGAAGGCACCATACTCATTTAAACAACTGGTTCTCACATGAACTCAGAGTGAGAGTTCCCTTGTTACCTCAAGAAGGGCACCAGGTGTTCATGAGGGATCTGCCCTTATGAGCCAAACACTTCTGACCAGGCCCCACATACAACATCAGGGATTACATTTCAACATGAGATTTGGATGGGACACACATCCAAACCACATCAACATCCATCAGGCTAGCTACCACATTCTTTGAACTCTGTTTTCTATTTATTTCCCCAGTCTTGAACTCTCATCCCCTCCATCCTCTCTACTGGTAAAGCGGCCAGAGTTCAAAGGTTGTATGAGTTACCTCTCGGCAGCATTACTAAATTATGCTTCTGACTGTTTTCTTGTTCCCACCCTTGCTGCCTTCACATAATCTCTTTTCTGATAGACCAGGTAGATTGATCAAAGGATCTCAAGCCTGTATGCCTTAGCTTCGCAGACCTTTTTGATCACTGCCTTCTTCATTCTCATTGCTTTTTGTTCCAGAGAAGATTGCGATTCCTGGAACAGTAGCCTGTCTCCTACATCACCCTGGTTTTGCTCTCAGGTCCTCTTCTTTCATTGGCCTCTGCACCTCTTTATCTTCTGCTAACTCTTGCTCACAGCTTAGGGCCCTAATGAAATGCTACTTTTCCCAAGAAGCCTTTTCTGTATACTTCTAGCTGTCAGATGTACCTTTACATGCTTCAGTGGTGCTCTTGGCTATTTCCATTACACCACTTACTAAAAATAGTGTAATCATTTACTTACTCCTACCTTCTCTGCTCTGT
Source organism: Cebus imitator (assembly GCF_001604975.1). Taxonomy (NCBI): domain Eukaryota; kingdom Metazoa; phylum Chordata; class Mammalia; order Primates; family Cebidae; genus Cebus; species Cebus imitator. The sequence goes on from NW_016107634.1 coordinate 1,224,331, forward strand.
GGGGGGGCCCCAGGATTTTCCTCTTAGGATCCCCAGTGTCCGTCATAGCTCCTGAGACACAGGAGACACACGTGAATGTTGCATCAGCGACTCACACATGAATCCATTCTATAATGCTATCTCTGCCATGTTACTCAGAAATTGCTTTCTAACATAACATAAATCTAAAATTTCATGAATATAAAAATAATATCCCATGTGTTTTGATCACATTGTCTTATAAGTGAAAGATACATATTTAATAATTTCAAGCTATGGTCCACATGGATAGAAGGAATTTCCATGAGAAATAGTTAACCAGTAGGCCTTCATAATGCCACTAGATCTTCATTTATGCAAAAGGAAAAAATAATGTTTTCTAAAAAATATTTCTTGGTGTATAATCCCATTTGCGGTTACTCTATACAAACTAAAAAGCCAGGTCCCACTGTGTTCAGAATCTCCTCGTTTGTATGGGAGCATATGTCATTTTATCATGGCATAGGAATCTACACAAAGTATGAACTCCAGTAAATACCTTCCCATTGAAAAGTAATAAGGAGATTTATCTAGGTTCATATTCGTATACCAGTAACATGATAGCTAATACACTGGATTATATTCTTTATTTGAAAGGTGCCATTGAAGGAGATCAGAAAGTTAAAATTTCTCTGGTGTTTAGAGAGGTCTTCAATGAACTATCTATTGATAGATAATGTTATCCTTAGTTCTCTAGTAATTTGGCTTACATTGTTAAAGATGATCATTTTATCCAATGGCCAGATTTCTAGTCAGCAGACTTTGAGCTGAGCAATTGGAATCCATCATCACAGGCTGCTGAGAAGTATTATTGGTTGGAAATGATAGTCCTTAGAAGATAAGACAGACAGAGACGGGCTGGAGTTAACTCATGGGTGACTTTGTGTAAGAAGTTATGTATCCCACAGCACAGAGAGATGCGGGGGGGCTAGGTCTATTGCAGTTATAATGAAACTTTTTAAATAAGAGAGTGGAGAGAATAATTATGTAATATCAACAGAACATTTTGAGTTTAGTTTCTTAAATTATACATTTTGTCTTTTGTAATAGCTAGAAAAGACAAACTCCATTATGAAAGAGACTCCTTTATAAAAGAAGGGAGAAAAGGGAGTAATCTATGGTGTTATTTTTTTCTACCCAGAATGTGAGTGTAATGACAGCATTACGGTGATAAAATTAGACTTTCTTGATATTACCTTTGGAATTTCTAAAAATCCTTTGTTGTTTAATTGAAGGAAGTTGAAGTTTTTGTTGAGACACTCTCTTTAAGATGATTGTCTTTTGATGAGTATACCTATAAAGCCTGGGGAATCCTGAAGCTGTGTGATGAAAGGGTTAAATTGACCTTGAATCTTTACAAAGATGAGTTTACCATGCCAGCCTACCACTCAATATGTAAGTGCGTGCCTTCTCTCCTTGGGTGTCCTAATGGGCCTGAGCAAGGGAGGCCATGGTCATCACCCCTGACGCCCCCAACCTGCCCCCCTGCAACAACCCCAGCCTGGCCCTGCTCCAGTCTGTGACTTGCCTAGAACCAGTGCCTTCCATGTGTCCTGTTGGCTTCATTGCTATCACCGGCTTTTTATGGATTATTTCTGTGGCTGGCTTGGTTTTCCTTTTCCTTTCCTTTGCTGTTTGGTGATGCGCTCATTTAATTTCTGTTTAAATTTTGTGTGTCTCTCTTTCTCTCCCCTGGCTTGTTCCTTGTCTGTCCACGCTGTCGCTGACTCTGTCTTCGCTGCTCATTCCCTGCTGCCTCTAGTATTCATCAGGTGCAAACTGCGGACCTGCGGCGAGTGTCTGCTCCCCCTGGCTCCTTCACCATGTGAGTACAGTGCCGTTCTGTTTCTACATTTTCTCCCCAACCTCGTCTCCTCAGGGTTGGACTACCTGTGCCCCTTGCCTTCACAGGTCTGTTCCTCAGATAAGGAAGCCACCTTACCAGAATTGCTTCCTGTTGCCCTCTTTGATTTGAAATGGAGCTGTGATGTTTGTTATGTTCTATGTGCTTCCATCCTCTATCTAAGTTAACAGTGCAATTTTTAGATGAGATTCTTTAGATGAGACACTTTAATTTTTAGATGAGATACAACCATGGGCACATGGTTGCCTGGGGTTGTGTAGAATTCCATACTAACCATTGGTTTTCATGCAAAGTGCATGATACCATTAGACCATGTCGTTACTTATGGCTCAGAGATGAGCTCCAGGAAGTGCCTGCAGCCCTCAATTTCTGGATGGAACCTTAAGATTATGCGTGAAGTTTTGAGTGTGTGTATGTGCATATTTCTGCTTCGGAAGATATAGTTACAACAGTTCAATGACCCCAAACTGTCATTGAGACAGCAAAATGTGTTTTTATGTATATTTAGGAGTTTTTGCTTAATGTAGTCCAGGGTATTTTTTTTTATAGTGAAAATGAAAATTATGTTTTTAGCATTTCAGCTCAGAATTATTTTGTGCTGTCGACTCTGCTTTGTCCTTTGTTTTTTCCATATCACATATGCTTGTCTAGCATTTATTAGGTGTCAGGGACTGTTAGAAATGCTTTACATATTAATTAATTTATTCTCCCAACAACTCTTGGCCATATGTGGTATAATTATCTCTGTTCTATGCATGAGGAATCTGATAGACAGAGAGGTTAAGTAACTTGCCCAAGGTCACACAGTTAATAAATCATGGAGTGGGATTCAAACTCAGGCAGTCTGGCTTCAAAGTTCATGTTCTTAACAATTTATAGTCTGCTGCCTTTCGTCTATCGGGATCCTGTATACTTCTCAAGGCCCACTTAAACGATTATCTTTCCGAAGAATTCTTCTTTGATTCTTGCCGTCAGAGTTAATTGCACCCTCATTGGAGTTTATCATTCATGTATCTATTGCAGTTCTCAAGGTTTAATTTGGTGTTAATTACATTAACTCTGTGTCTGTGTATTTTGCACACTAGGCTTAGGCTATTTGAGATCATTGGCAATATCTTTGTATAAATCTTGTGTTCCCAGCTCTCTTCACAGATTTTACCATGAAGTATTCTGAAGTCAAACTGTGGTTGATTGGCTTTCTTGCTGGAATGAATGCGTAAAAGAATACATGTCTAAATAGCATTGTACAATAGCTAACATCTGGTGAGATGTATGACAAAGCTATTCCTAAAGTTCAGTTATATAATCTTACTTTCAACTCTCATCTTATGGATACTAATTTATTTATTCATTAAAATATGTATTTATTCGAAAACCTTTATTTTGCTCTTGTTCTGCGTCAGGCACTATTTTATGCTGTGTGTCTGATGCTACCTTCCTGGAGCTTACACTTGAGCAGTCAAAGAATCAATAAGAAAATGACATTCAATTACCAATTTGAACATTGTGGAATTCTATATTCTATATAGGCAAGTTCAATACATTTGGGTTCAAGTAATCATTATTTTTAGTGGCTCCATTCATCGTGACCAAAAAATTGAGAATGTTAACAGCAGAAAGGCCTGTAATAATTATCTTGTTTCTTTCATGTGTTAAGTGTTGGTTGTATTTACACTTTAGTCATATATCTTAAATTGGACTGTTTATCTCTTATTTCACAAATGTGTGCGCTACGTACAGTAAAGTAAATCGGTATGCGTGCTTCTGTAGGGCGCAGCAGGCGCTAAGTTGTGGTTACTTTAAAACTTGAATGTTAATTTGAAAATATTTTATATCTAAATATGATATATATTCAATATTACATGGCATAGATTTTCTACCTATAGATAAAACATTTGTATGATAAACATTAAATCAGGATATTATTTTAAAAATCAGATAATAACTTTGGGAGGCCGAGGCGGGTGGATCACGAGGTCAAGAGATCGAGACCATCCTGGTCAACACGGTGAAACCCCGTCTCTACTAAAACTACAAAAAATTAGCTGGGCATGGTGGCACGTGCCTGTAGTCCCAGCTACTCAGGAGGCTGAGGCAGGAGAATTGCCTGAACCCAGGAGGTGGAGGTTGCGGTGAGCCAAGATCGCGCCATTGCACTCCAGCCTGGGTAACAAGAGCGAAACTCCGTCTCAAAAAAAAAAAAAAATCAGATAATAAAACTTTATGAAATATAGCAAGGAAGTAGAGAAAAGTTCAAGTACATCATGTGCATTTTGTGTTTTTTATGTTATGGCAGTGATGACAGCCTTGATTTATCTCACGCTAGTGTCTGCTAATTTTAGCAATGTTGAAAAAACCATGGTAACATTGCTTTGGTCCTGTGAAAGTTAGAAGCCCCAGTATCGTGAAGTGAAATAATCTATACATGTTTTGGGGAGGGGGATTGCTATCTGATCAGCCATTCTCTGCACAGAACAACTCTTTTTTTACAGATGATTTTTTTCTTTGGGAGAACCCTCTCTTTATGCTGCTCTTGAAGCAATTGTTGCTTCCTTGAAGCAGCTTGAAGTAATCTTTTTTTTCTCTTTAGCTTTCAGATGACTTTTTCTCCAGGGATGGAGTACATGGTGGTAACAATGAAATGCATGACTTATTAGGAATTGCAACATACTACTAATGTTTGTGCATATGCAAAATTTCCGGTTTATTCAAAGAAAAATGAAATTTTATGTTTTGATCATATATGACAACATATGAATTGATGAATTTTAATCAATATTATTTAGTGGTCTCATCCAATACGACAAAATAGAACAGATAGAATATTTCTCCACAAATCTTGTACAGGGTAACTTAATGAATTAATAAATTCTTTATAATTGAGTGGCTTCATAATGAAGTAAAGTCCTCATTGGAAGTCACATGTACGCACTACATTTCATAAATCATGAATAGTCATGCTAGATGCTGCAAATGCAACTCCTATTCAGCTAATGCCAAAAGTATGAAATTGCTGAATGTATCTTTCTAGAACTCTCTTAGCCTTTAATAGCTACCTCTTATTAGGTCCTGTTGTCCTCCTGCTCTTCCCCATCAAAATGAGATAATGTGTTTCATTTACACCTAATTTATTCATTGCTTTCATCTTTCAACAAACATTATTGAGTGTTTACTTCAGTTACTAGATACTCTGTGGGATATTGGAGATGCAGAGACGAGGAAACTAAGGTTTCTGCCCTGGAGAAATGAACACACCAGGAACAGACCCAGTTGTGTTGCCTATGACACAATTATGGTACAATGTGACAAGCATCCAAGTAAAGATTCTGGTTGTCCATCCATATGAATGATTTTGTATTGAACGTTTGTTATATTAGCTTTTATTTTTAATATTTAAAGTTAACAGACTGCAGACTTGACTTTTCTGGTGTACAGTTTCACAAAGTTTAAGACATATAAAGATTCATATAACCACCACCATAGTCAGGATATAGATCAGTCTGTCACCCCCAAAAAAACTGCCTCATGATGTATCCCATTGTAGTCACACCCTCCCATCTCCCAGCCTCTAGCAACCACTGATCGTTAGAGTTTTGTATTTTCAGGGATGCCATATAAATGGAAGTATACAATATGTAGCCCATTGTAGCTGACTTCTTTGACTGAACAGTACATCTCTGAGGTTTATCCAAGTTGTTGCATATGTCAATTATTTGTTCCTTTTTATTGCCGAGCTGTTTTTTATTGTATGGATGTTTTAGCTTGTTTACCCACTCCCCCATTGAAGGATATCTGGGTTATTCTTCCAGTTTGGGGCGATTATGAGTAGAGTTCCTATAAACATTGATGAACAGGTTTTATGTAATCATAGGTTTCCTGTCTCTAGGTTAAACACCTAGGAATGGGATTGCTGGGTCATATGGTAAGTGTATGTCCACCTTCATGAGAAACTGACAAGCTGTTATTCCGAGTGGTTGCACCATTTTACATTTCTATGTATGACCATCCCAGTTGCTCCACATCCCTGTCAGCACTTACGGTTAGCATTTTTGAATATTAATTATTGTAATAGGAGTAGAGTGGTATCACATCCATAGTTTTAATTTGCATTTCCCAAATGGCTAATGTTGAGCATCTTTTTATGCGCTTATTTGCCACCCAGTGTATAATCTTTGGGGAAGCGTATGTCCAAGTCTTTTGATCATTTTTTAATTGGGCTGTTTGTTTTCTTTCTGTAAGTTTTGAGAATTCATCATGTATTCTGGATCCAAGACCTTTGTGTGCTTTGCAGGCATTGTTTCCTCGTATGTATCCTGTCTTTTCATTCTCTTGATGATATCTTTTGTAGAGTAAAACCTTTTGACAGAATCCAGATGATCATTTTTTTTTTCCTTATAGAGCTGTGGTTTTGGTATTATGTTAAAGTACTCTTTGCCTAATTCTAGATTGTGAATATTTTCTCCTTTGCTTTCCCCAAAAGTTTTAAAGGTTTTCTATTTTACATTTAGTTCTGTGATCTGTTCTAAGTTTTTTTCTATAAGATGTGCTGTTTAGCTTGAGGGTTAATGTTTTCACACATGAATGTCCAGTGCTTTCAGCACCATTTGTGAAAAGATTATCCTTTTCTGTTGAATTGCTTTTACAACTCTATCAAAAATCAATGGGATATACATAAGGTTATCCCTTAGTAGCCATAGGGGATTCTTTTTAGAGTGCGTTTGTGGATACCAAAATTCTTAGATGCTCAAGTCCCTCATATGGTAGTTGCATATAACTTATGTATATACTCTCATGTATTTTAAATCATCTCTAGATTACTTATCCAATACAGTACAAATGCTATGTAAATAGTTGTTATACTGTATTATTAGGATAATTATGACAAGATAAATAGTCTGTACATGTTCAGTATGGACAAAACCATCCTTCTTTTTTTAAATATTTTCAATCTGTGGTTGGTTGAATCTGCAGATGCAGAACCCATAGAAATGGAGAGCTGATTGTACACACACACCTACACACACACATGCACAGATCTAATCTAGACCCTATTCTGTGCCATTGACCTATGGTTTATGCCTTTGCCTGTGCCATATTCTTTCTATTATTGTATCTTTATAATAACTCTTAAAATCTGGTTGTGTTATTCCTCCAGATTTATTCTTCATTGTCAACACTGTCATGGCTATTTGAGTTCCTTTGTCTTCCCATGTACATTTTTAGAATCATCTTGCCTATGTCTCCACAAATTCTGCTAGAACTTGGATAACTAGAATTATATTGAATCTATAGATCAACTTGGGGAATGTTGACATCTTTACTGTGTTGAGACTCTCAATTCATAAATTCTTTATGTTTCTTTTATTTTATTTTGTCCATAGTTGCTTGGTAGTTTTCTGCAGAAAGATTTTGTACATATGTTGTTAGATTTTTGCCTAAGCATTTCAAGTTTCTAGAGTTATTGTAAATGGTATTTTTTGATGTGTTTTTAAAATGTTTGTTTCTATTGCTCATTGTTAGTATATAGACATACTATGGATTTTTTTTTTTTCTTTTGAGACAGGATCTCACTCTGTCACCCAGGCTGGAGTGCAGTGGTGCGATTTCAGCTCACTGCAACCTCTGCTTCCTGGATTCAAGCAATCTTCCCATCTCAGCCTCCCAAGTAGCTGGGGCTACAGGCATGTGCTACCATGCATGGTTAATTTTTGAAGTACTATAGATTTTCATGTGTTGACTTTGTATCCTACTGGTCTTACTAAATTCATTTTTAGCTCTAGGAGTTTGGTAGCATCCTCAGGATTTTCTACATAGTCCAGCATGTCTGTGAATAGGAATAGTTTTATTCCTTTCTTTCTAATCCATATGACTTTTCTTTCTTTTGCATTGTTGTCCTGGCCAGGATTTAGAGTACAATGTTGGATATGAGTGGTGAGAGTTTCCTTACTTGCTTTACTTCTGATATTAGGGAGAAATCATTCTGCCTTTCACCATTAGATTGATTATTAGTTGTAGAATTTTTGTTGAAGTGTTTTGTCAGCATATCTGGAAAAGATTAGGGCATTATTTGTTCTTTACATGTTTGTTAGAATTTACCAGTGAAACTATCTGGACCTCAAGACTTATTCCTCTTTTTAAACTATAAATCCAATTCCTTTAGGAGTCGTACAACTACTCAGGTTATCTATTTCACCATGAATGAGTTTTTATTGTCTTATAGTTGCACAAAGCGTTTGAGGAATTGGCCTATTCATCTACATTGTTGATTAATGTATGTAGAATTGTTGCTAGTATTTCTTTCTCTCTTTCATGTCTGTGAGGTCTGCAATGCAAGCCCTCTTTTATTCCTGATATTAGTATTCTGTATCTTTTTTTTTTTTTTGCGTTTTCCATCTTGGTAGAAGTGTATCCATTTTATTGACTTCTTTGAAGAATTGGCTTTTGTTTTACTAATTTTCTTGATTGTTTTTCAATTTGCAATTATATTGATTTCTGTCCTTTATTATTTCCTTCCTTCTGCTTGCTTTGGGTTTATTTTGCTCTATTTTTCCCATTTTTTAAAAAGTAGAATCTTTTATTTGCTTCAGTAGGCAATTGACTCAAGTTCAGGCCACAAGTTTAACTAATTGTTATAGGCCACAAGTTTGACTAATTGTTACAATGTTAGTTTTGTTTCCAAAGTCTTTGCATTGCTATTCTTATCTGTCTGGAATATGAACAACTGAGTTGCCAGTATGGGATCTGGGTGGAGGTCGGAGGTCTACCCTGTAGTTCAGTTCCTAAAGTCTATGGTATGGTGTTTATGGCTAGATTCATGTATTTGCAGCTTAGATATAAACCGCTGAGAGTTCATGAGCATCTTTATGGAGTTGTTTTGAGTTGCTTCCTCTCTGCTATCATCCCTGGTACTTTTCTGGTTTCGTGGGGCTTCCTTTGTTTGGTCGTTGTGCCAGAAAGCTAAGGTTTTAGTTACCTTGCTCTGCTGCATAGGGCCCGCAACTGTGTGCATGTCCAGGGCCAAGCAATGATGACAGAAAGAAAAAGAAGCCAGGATAGTTTATGCGGCTCTCTTGGCATCATAGCTCCTGTGATTAGAGAGGAAGCCCTCCTTCCTCCTAATTTTAGGCACCTGAAGGCCTTTGTCATTGCTACTGCCAGAATAGTGAAAAGGCCTGAGTAGTGGTGTAGTGGGAGAAAACGGAGGGGGAAAAAGGAAAGGGAGATCCTTTTTGATTTCTTTCAGCATTCAGAGTCCCTTCTTTTCTTGGAGCTGGAGCACAGGCATTTTCCTAGAGCTCTTTCTGCCTGCCCCTGGTGCCTCCTTTAGGGCTTTGTGCTGCCTGGAGCCCAGGAGGGAGCTTATTGGAGGGAAAGGGATTAGGGAGTTTAGTGCTAGTTTGATAATATCTTAAATTCTGGTGTTCTTCGCCAATCTATTGCTATTATTTACTTTTCAAAGTTCTCAAATACCTGCTTTATGAATCCTGTCCACATTGTATATCTGCATTCAGTGAGGAAGAAATGATCCTGTGTGCTGACCCACCTTCACCAAGACAAGATTGTCTCTCTGGATTTTTGAAGCAGAGAACTATCGGACTTAATTCCTTCTTACCCACTGCAGTGACTCAGTGAGTACTGTAGCTAAACTCAGCAAAACAACTCTGCAGAGAGACCAGTGTGTTTTGAACTACAACCAACATATGTTAAGTATAGCATACCATCTTGCACAGCAGTTACAATTTAAACATAAACAGGATATGTCCCAATGCTAAATTGTGTGGGTCTGCTTATTACCTTGGGCAAAGCAAAGTAGAAAGAGATTCATGAAAAAAGAATGAATTGTCATATTTGACTGCTGAATGTGACTCAGCATTCCAAAATTGCTTGTGATAAATGAAGGCTTCTTGGTAAGGATGAAAGTAAATTGATTTTTGTTCCAAGAAGAAAGGGAGTTTTATTAAATGAAAAGGAAATATTTTTGATATATCAAATTTTTTTATGGTTCTGTTTTGGGTTGAGTTTAAGAATTTTATTATTATAAAACTACCGAGACAGAGCAAATAACATTTGATCTTCACAGTTGAAGAAAACATAAATCAGCCATAGATGGTTAAACGTTTGCATGCCTCTAGCCAGAGAAGTAAACTAGAAGATCTTTTGAAAGGCTTTCTAAAATTCTGTAATTCTATTTTACTAGTCACATCAAAACTTTTGTTCTAACATTTACTTGAGTTTGTATAATATATTATGAAAGGTCTTTTTATTCTGTTTACTTAGTCCTGGCCCTGTAATTAGAAAATAAGACACTATTTGTATTATTCAGAATGCTTTTTTCTTTTCCTTTTCTCTCTTTATAAAGTACCACAACCTGAACTTTATAAGGAAGTAACTAAAATGATGGCAAATGGAAATTTGTATACATGCCTTTGTAAACTATAAGGCTTACCTCTAAAGTGGCTGAGGTGATCCATCAGATATGGCTCACCTCGATGAATTACGCTGCTGGTTGCTAGTACACAACCTTCATAAGAGTCTCAGAATGAATCACACTCACGGGCCAGTGGAGCCTCTAGAAATGTGCTTCATGTCTGGGGCAGAAATCTGTCCAGATTTTGATTCATGAATTATAACTTTTGAGTCATAGCTCCTGGACCCCAATACCAATTCTGAGGGTACCAAAGTAGCTTAAGTTAATCAAATGTTGTGATTAAGTTTGTTGGTCATGCTTTTGTTATTATTATTGTATCCCTAGGTGATTATCTCTGAATTGTATTGTAGGATTGTCAATATTTTCTTTTGGATTTCTGTATTTACTGATGGATTTCCATGAATGGGGAGTACTTCTAAAAAGGGGAAAAAAGCAAAACACAAAGCAAAACAGAACAGAGAGAATTACTACAATCCTAGAATTAAAAGACATGCCATTTGCTGAATCTTAGAGTCAGATAGTGAGGTATAAGAGTTAGCTTCAGGCTATCTGGAAAGCAAAGCTATTTGCTCTCTAAACTTTTGAGCAAAGGAAGATGCTAAACTTTGCCTATTGTCAGTTCTTCCTTCCTCTCTCTCCCTTGGCTCCTGAATTTCCTGGGTAATCTTACTAGTAATTTCACTTCAGACTATCCACAGTTTCTTGACTTTCAGTCATACCATCATGTCATCACTTCTTTCCTCTTCTTACGCCACTCTCCCCTGCTAGTTCCATAAAACAGACATCCAGAATGGACAATTCCAAAGGAAAGAAATTAATGATGACTACTTGGAGGTTAGCTCATGCCAGTTTCCATACTGTATCTCTCAGTTTCCGTGAGAATCCAGGCTGCAACTTGGATTTTTTTTTTTTTTCTCCCTGACATCTGAGAATTTCTCCCATGAGTTTCCTCACTCTGCCTGGGCTTCCAGTCCACTCAGAGAGGTCAAGTGACAGAAAGAAAAGCGGCAGTGGACGCAGCCCATGTGTCTATAGCTGGAGCATCTTCCTTCTTATTCTGAAACCCCTCTTTCCTTATGGTAACATCCTTCTGATTTGAGCATCTGAGGGAATCCTGCATTTGTCTGTGTAACATAGGCCGTGTATTAACCTTTTGCATTTCAGTTTTTCAGATATTAAAAAAATGTAGTTGTTACTTGGAATTTCTATCAGCTTTGAAGTTCTGTTATGGTAGAATTCAAAGCGTGACCTTAGAATCACATGAAAATCTGCCCTCCAAAAAATCTGTAGCCTGAAGTGGATGAGACTTGCGGTGGGGCTTGACAGGGTTGTCCTTGGTTCTGAGTACCAGGCAGGTGGGCCAGGCCCTGTTCTGTCTTGGTAAGCATACTTCATATCTCACCTTGCCGTCAGCAAGAACAGAAGTAGGTTTTTTACATTTAGCCAGAGAGGTAATATGTACCTAGGCACCTTGCTCTGTGATCAAATTTAACACCCTACTAACTTCTAAGGTCACAATTGCTACTAGTCTCATTCCCTAGATGAGAAGACAGAGAACAAGAAGTGGTAGGAAAATTGCCTATGATTGCATGCTATAAATTAATAAAGTTAACATCAAAATCCAGGACTATCTGCTTTGAAGATAGCATTTAAGGCATTGAACTCTGCTGTCAATATAACTTCTGGTCATTTTCTTGTGAGTATGTAGGTATTTTCATCTATATTATATATTTTAATTAAATTATATTATGTAAACTTTTAAAGGAAGTTTGGTTATGAATAATAACAGAATTCAATTCTGAGTGTTGCAAATGTGTGAATCTTTGGTGTCATAGGTTTATAGTTCAAGTGTTGTTATAATGAAATTTCAGAATGACAAATTCCTGTTAAAAATAGCACCGCTAAATAATTTGAAGAGTCTTTTAGAATTGGAAGGAGTGGTGTTTGAACTGAGAAATAGGCTTATCAGGAAGCGTCATGCTGACATCCACAGTGGAGGAATTATTTCTGTGTTCTTATATTAGTAACAATCAACCCAGAGCTTGGCAATCAGTCACTTATGTAAAGGCGCAATACACTTAGGGCCCCCTCAATATTTAACATTCTATCTTGTGGCTTTTCAAATTTATTTTTAGAGATGAATTATTCATGTCCTCATAGGTGTAGAAATAGTCTTACCACTCAGCACTTTTCATGTAGTAAAGGTTACTTCAAAAGTGCAGGGGATATTTACTGCAGGTTTTGTTGCCTTGAGTGTGCATGGAATAAGGGAGCTCCTATAGAAGTCAGACTTGGAGGTGAAGGAGAGAGTTTGCAGGAAGGTTTGAGTAAGCACATATGCCAGGCATATTGGGCAGGGAAAAGGAGGGAGAAAATGTCTGAATTTTTTTAAAAAATAAAAATAAATTTCTAAAATAAAAATCTGACTTTAGAGATAAAATTAGTCGAACAAATACAACATTTTTTTTTTTTAGATTTTTCTGTGTTTTCGATAGATAAGTGAAAATTAGGGTTTGAATGGCCAGGATGGGATACCAACCTGGCAGAGATTTCCAAGCCAGATTGGAATTTTTGAAAATTAAAAATCAGATTCCTCTCATGCTTCCATTACATATCTTTTTATAAACACTAGTTGTAGGATTAGAACAAAATGAGTTAGGCCTTTAAGTGCATCTTTTTAGTAGCTATCTGTATGAGTTTGCTAGGACTGCCATAACAAAGTACCACAGAGCAGGTGGCTAAAGCAACAGAAATTTGTTTTCTTACAATTCTGGAGGCTGGAAGTCTGAATGAAGGTGTCGGCAGGGTTGGTTTCTTCTGAAGCCTCTCTCCTTGTCTTGGAGATACCATCTTCTCATGTCTTCATATGATCTTTCCTCTTTATATGTCTGTGTCCAAATTCCCTCTTTATATAAAGGACACTAGTCATGTTGGATTAGGCTCTAACAACTTCATTTAAACTTAATTACCTCTTTAAAGACAGTCTCCAAATACAGTCACATTCTGAAGTGCTAGGGGTTAGAACTTCAACTTACCAATTTTGGGGACAGACAACTCAGTATATAACAGCACCATACTGGATAAATTTGATTGAATTTTAGTTATATTTCTTTTTGTGTCACCTTCTGAAGACTAAACTTTATGCATATTATTTGTATAAATAGTTTAATTATTTAAAATATTTTTTATTAAAGAGTATAAGAAGGGCTGAAGAACATTGCCCTTTTATTTATAGCAGATTTTTCATATTAATTATATAGATACAACAAGGTTATTGACATCTCGGGGCCCAAATTTATTTGCTATAAAATAAGGTGTTTGAACAATATGCACTTTAAATTTTTGTCCAAATCTGAATTCCTAAAGCATGGTCATAATGAAAACATCTACAGAAATACATACAGACTATCAGTGGGAAGGAAAAAGAATACTTTTGTTAGTCTTTGTGAGTAAAATATTTATTTAAAAATGGACTTTCTACCCAGAAAACAAAGCAAAGCAAAACAACCTAAATATTCTTGGATTAACCACTATAACTGCATTGCTATTAATGAATTTACTGCATTCAAGAAGGAAAAAGAGACATTTCAATTTTTACCACAGTGCTAGCATAATAACTGACAATATCAACAAAGAAACTTAGTTGTTTGTTTTGAGCATTCCAAGAGTGTATTTATTTTGGATTACTTTGCTGAAGTGGTAATGAAGTGCAAGGTGCATTTCATTTGTAAGAGGGCTTCGATTTAATTATACCAATCCAATTGGGTTTTCCTGGTCTGTCATAACACCCTGAAACACTTACAGGAAATGAAAAGAGAGTACATTTTAAAGGCATAAAAAGAAAGTACTTGTTGAATCTACATTTAATTAATCGCTAGAACTCATCACATTTTGTGTAAAAAAATGAAATTCTGTAAATGAATTCACCGAGTTCCAAAGTTATAGCTCAGGTATTTGATTGAAATAAAAATACTTTTCATCTTGGGCCAGTATAAAAGTTAAGAAAAAAGATAAATAAATTAAAATGAAAGTAACTTTGGAAGAATTACAAATGAAACAAAAAGGCCAAAGCTTTTCAGCCTTGTGATATATTGCAAGGACCTATAGTTTTATTTATTTTGAAAAAGTAATTACTTAGCCCTTACGGCTCTTAAGAAAGGTGGTTTATGTCCTCTAATTGAGATGTAATTATGTCAGTTGGCATAATTATGTCATTTTTGTTGTCCAGGAAAAGTAAAACGAATATGATTTTTTGAGTAAAGATTCTTGTATTATCAATGTATTAGATTGCTGCCTTTGATAGAGACTTGACCTACTTTAATGTGGTAAGTGAAAGGAGAGAAAGAAATGGAACAAGCAAAGGTACCCCAAATTATTTTCACATTCTATTACAATATTATCAATAAAACCATTATTTTCTTTCTTTTTCATTGGTTTTAGTATTGGTGGCATCAAAATATCTAACTAGTTAATTTGTGTTTGTTTTTTTCTTCAATCAGGTAATTTATTGTATTTACTTATTTACTTTTATTATTATTTTTCTGAGACAGGGTCTTACTCCGTGGCTAGGCTGGAGTGTGGTGGCACTATTATAGTTCAGTGCAACCTTGAACTCCTGGGCTCAACTAATCTTCCCACCTCAGCCTCCTGAGTAGCTAAGAAAACAGGGGTATGCCGCTGTGTCTATTTATTTATTTATTTTTCTTTTTAAATTATATTTTAAGTTCTGGGATACATGTGCAGAACGTGCAGGTTTGTTACATAAGTACACACATGCCATCATGGTTTGCTGCACCCATCAATCTGTCACCTACCTTAGGTATTTCTCCTAATGCTATCCCTCCTTTAGCTCCCCACCCACTGAAAGTCCACAGCCTGTAATCTTCCCCTCACTATGTCAATGTTTCCCCATTGTTCAACTCCCACTGATAAGTGAGAACATGTGGTGTTTGGTTTTCTGTTCCTCTGTTAGTTGGCTGAGAATTATGGTTTCCAGCTTCACCCATGTCCCTGCAAAGGATATAAACTCATCCTTTTTTATGGCTGCATAGTATTCCATGGTGTATATGTACCACATTTTCTTTATCCAGTCTATCACTGATGGGCATTTGGGTATATACCCAAAGGATCATAAATCATTCTACTATAAAGACACAGACACATGTGTGTTTACTGCAGCACTGTTCACAATAGCAAAGACTTTGAAAAAAAATTTTTTAGAGATGATCTCACTATATTTTCAGGCTAGCCTCACAAACTCCTGAGCTCAAGCAATCCTCCCAAAGTGCTGAGATTACAGGTGACACTCCACCTGGCCCCAACTGACCCATTAATCCACCCATAAAAGTATGTTCTAGGGAACTCTTTTTCTCAATCTTACTATCAAATTTTGTAAAAGTTATTTTTGTCAGTGATTGTTATATTGACATAATTATTCTGTGATTGTTGTAAGTTCTGTCCTAGAAATGCCTTTATTCTGTCATTTTTACAAAGACAAGAAGAATGTTTCCAAAAAATAAGAGTAGTTTATAAAATCCCTCAGTCATTGGATCAGGAATTAGAGAAGGGTAATGAAAGGGTTCCTCCCATCTGGCTTAATGGGCTGAATTGGAAAGGAAGAAGGGTCAGGTTTAGATGACTCTCAGTTCTTTCTTCTTGGATTTCTGGAAAGAAAACTTGGGCTGGTGGGAACATATCTGAGCTACTAATAGGGGCTGAATTTCCCACCAGCTGTAGACTGATGAATAGAATTATGGGGCATGTGTCTCTCTCCGGAGACAAATGTAGCTCCCCACTGAGCATTCAGGACCTTGGCGGGCAATTGTCAACCTGGAAAGAAAAAAAAATTGTCAAGGCCAGATAAAATATTAATTACCAGATAATAAAGAAAAAAAATTCTGCAACGTTTTTTTCTCTGATACTCAGATTTTAGGAAAGTATATGCATTATTTCATAAAATGTTTTATGTGAAAGGCCAAAACCATTTAAGAAAATGCCTTTTTTGTATTACCACTTGTTATCAGGCCAGTCCTTAATTTTTAACTTTTTTATAAAAACAAAACATGGACTCTTCCGCTGACTGAGCCTGTTTCCTAGAAATGCAGATTTACTACCACACTATCTGCAGAGCAGCTTTTCAGTAGTAATGCGTCTTGTAGTTCGTACATTCCACTCTTTCTATACCTAATTGGGTTATATGACTTACCCATTTTAAGATAGCCACACCTATTTTCACTTCATCATTGCTTCATGAATTTTGACTACTGCTTTTTTGGATATTTTTATTTATAACAAATTCTGAATCTTTGATTTTTTCTATTGGTTTGTAGATGAAATATGTTCAATATTTAAAGATTATGTGTAGTCTATTTTGGCTAAAATACTCTTTTAAAGTTATACATAGACACTCATATACCACCACTTAATTCATTAAAGTGCTTTGAGTTACTAATAAGTAAGTAACTATACCAGTAGTTAACAAGCCTAGTTTCAGTGTTCTTCATGATATGAAAGACCACAAGTGTTTTCTTCTGTGAAATGATGTTTTTAAAATACACAGATCATAACACTTCATCCACACTCTTTTCTAGCAAAGAAAGTCAATTTGTTTATCAGTTGCACATAAGAACAGGAAAATACAAGAATTTGTGATTGCAAATCCCAGGGAAGATTTTTAGAATTTTAAACAGCAGTTAAGTTTAAGAGATCCCTCTGATATATAGAAACCGAAAGCTGAAGCAGGAAAAGTCTGTCTTCCTGAGTACATGAGATCTAAATTCATTTTGATGGCTTAGGAGTAACATTGTCCTGCTGTGTCTCGTTGGTTCATGCCCAACTGCTCCTTGCTCCACGACTACACAGTGATGATTGGCCCTCCCTACAATCAGCAGAAAAATAATTCTCCATGCCATGAGAATTCTATTTAGTACCATTGATCACAGGCTGTGATATTAAAAGTAATTCATATTAGTGTTTTGTGATAGAATCTTTAATCATTTTTAATAACCAGGAAACCTTCATTACATGGATCTACTTCTTAAAGTGGAAATGATTTTTGCCTGATGATGAAAGACAGGGCTTGAGTTTTTACTTGTTCCCATTCTAACTGTTCTTAATTTTTCTTCATCTCAACAGTTGGAATTTGCAGAATTCTTCTGTGAGAATTCATGTTACCTCAATTGTCTAATTTCCATTCGTTTCCATTTCCTGTGGTATTTACATCTCCTTTGCCTTTTATTAGGATATTTGTCCAACTTTTATACTCCCTAAGCTTAAAAGAATATAAAAAGAGTGTATGTGGAAACTTAAAAGTCTAAAACTCCTACCTTAAAAGACTTTCTTAAAGGTTGTCATCTCTAGCTGCAAATTCATCAAATATCAGTGCAGAAGACTCCATTCTCAGGAGACTTAAATTTGTGATAATATCTAATCTTAAGTATAAATTCTTCTCTTTTGTATTAAGCAGGGGCAAGTCAGAGACTCACCTCCATTCCTGAAGGTAGTACAGCAATAATGTAATGCATAATCATTGATACTATTTCTTTTTCTTTGGTTTTAGTTATGGGAGTGGGTTTTTCCTTTGAACCAAGTTCTTTTGAGTGGCCCCCATTCTGTCCAATTATTTTGGCCGAATCACACATGATTAGGTGTGATGAAGAATGTAGAAAGTTGTCAGGAAAAAGAATTTTTCTCATTGCAAATTTAGGAAGTCCATATGGGGAGCAGTAATTTAACACACATTGGAAGCCTCATATTAAACATATGTTGTGGAAGATTTAAAGATAAATATAGTTGGGCATTCTGTCCTTGAAGAGCTCATGATTTAATGGGGAGAGCAAAATTATATCATGATGACATTTATGTTTTAAACAGTGTACAGTGTGATGAAATTTTTGGATGCAGGGAGCCCAATTAGTCTAGGTGCAAGATGATAGTAGCTTGGTCTGAAGGGGTTTTAGTGGAAGGAGCAAAGAAGCATATATATTTGAAAGACATTTGGAGGAGGATAAATTGCAGCAGACAGAAAGAAGGAGCTTCTGGAAACTTAGTTGGGAAACCAGAAGACTGTTTTGAACTGAATTCCAAAAGTAAAGAGCTTCAGGAAGCAGCGAGTTAACCACAGTATGGAATGCTACTGAAACGTGAAGTCAGGTGAATTTAATACACATGAATAAAGGGAAAGGAGAAAGTAACAGTATTGTGCAATCTTTTGGAGAGGGAACTTTGAGGTTCTGAGGCAATTAATGGCTCAGTGGCTTAAAAAATAAATATGTGACTCTGGTAATAAAAAGTTATAACATGGCTGGGTGAAGTGACTTGCACCTATAATCCCAGCACTTTGGGAGGCCAAGGCAGGTGGATCACCTGACGTCAGGAGTTTGAGACCAGCCTGACCAACATGGTGAAACCTTATTGCTACTAAAAATACAAAATTAACTGGGCATGGTGGCACACTCCTGTAATCCCAGGAGTGCTTGGATGAAAGGCTGAGGCAGGAGAATCACTTGAACCCAAGAGGCAAACGTTGCAGTGAGCTTACATCGTGCCATTGCACTCCAACCTGGGTGATAAGAGCAAAACTCCATCTCAAAAAAAACAAAAAAGTCATAATGTGTATGTAGGGATGACTCCACACAAAATTCCGGAATTGGATCAATGAGCCAGTAACAATGATGGCATTCACTGCTACAAAAGGAAACAGGTGGCTAGAAGAATTTGTAATGTCATTCAAGGTTGTTGGTCTCTTTATTTGCCTTTAAAGCAAAATGATGAAACTGCTATACTTGTCATCCTGTTCTGCAGTGCCACTGAGTGAAGCCACTTCTTGCTGCTTCTCCAACTTTTCTTCCCTTTACATACCATCAACACGACACTGAACAGAAAACACAATCTAGAATAACCATGTGATAATTCCGCTCAACTGCATATTCATTTACTATACATTTCAAAGGCATAGGCTCTTTTTCATTTTTTAAAATTTTTATAAGTTCATGGAGTACAAGTGTAATTTTGTTACATGCACAGATTACATAGTGGTGAATCAGGCCTTTTAGGATATCTATCACCAAAATAGCATATGTTGTACCCATTAAGTAATTTCTCATCATTCACCCCCCCCAGCACAGACATTTAATATAAATTTCCATGGAAGCTTTAAAATTTTAATTACAATGTGTCTTTGAAGATCTCCAGAAAATTAAAATAATTTTTGTTTCAGCCAATGTCATAAAAATTTAGTGCTATTTGATACTTATAGTCTGTTTGTAATATTTTAGTCTTTAAGGCAGCAAATATTTCTTTGATATGCATCTAGCTTTGGTGCTTCAGATTTGTACGCTTTAGACATTAGTCCATGTGACTGATTATTTTTGTAACTTAAAAGTCAATGCCCTAAAAATGGTGGTAGATGGGCTAATAAACAGAGACTATGGAGAGGAAGAGTTAGACTGCAGGGAGAATTTGCAAATGTTTAAGGCAGCCTGAACAAAGACTAAGCCACTTCCATTAGCATCTTCCTGCTGGATGAGGATCAAGCAGAGACTTAGAATAGCCATTTGAAGACATAGTCATAGGGATGTATAGAATCAGATGGAATAGCAAATATTGAATTAGATGAGATCAAAGATTGCTTTTGACTCTATAATGCTTCCATGATCTTATAAGAAGGGCTGGAAGAATAGCGGTCTCAAAGAATTTGTAAGCTGTAACATATTGTATTACCTCCTCCAAAATGAATGTCTTAGAGGCTAAGCACTTAACTTCCATCAAAAAAGAATTAATAACCTCTGAAGGTGCTTTTTCCAGGAAAACATGTTGGGCAGTGGGAGCTCATGACTGCTGCTAATGTGATTTTGGTTTATGCTTGGTTTAAGAATCCAAAACTTCTGTACAATTTATTTCAGATTTCCGAGGCATTGTTTTCTACTCCAGGCAGAGGTTAAATGAATTATTAAGATTCTGTCTGAGCTTGGCAGGTGTCAGAAATTCATTTTAAATCTCTGTTCAGAAGCTTTGATTCAGTTTGGTTTTATTTTTCAATGTAAAGAGGTCTTCTTGGATATGTTTTTGGAAAGGTTATTGTCAGTGACATTTCAAATATGTACCAGGATATGTTTCAGCATTTTATTTTATTTTATTTTTTGAGATGGTGTTTCACTCTTGTCACCCAGGCTGGAGTGCAATGGTGCAATCTCAGCTCACTGCAATCTCCATCTTCACGATTCTTCTGCCTTACCTTCCCAAGTAGCTGGGATTACAGGCGCTTGCCACCACGCCCGGCTAATTTTTTGTATTTTTAGTAGAAACGGGGTTTCACCGTGTTGGACAAAATGGTCTCAAACTCCTGACCTCAGGTGATCCTCCTGCCTCAGCCTCTCAAAGTGCTGGGATTACAGGCATGAGCCACCACACCTGGCCTCAGCATTTTATCAGCAAGTTGCCAAAGGAAGCCATTGAATCTGATAATATTTAAATAAGGCTCTGCTTCAAGGATGTGGAGGAAAGGGGACCCTCTTACACTGTTGCTGGGAATGTAACTTAGTACAACCACTATGGAGATCAATTTAGAGGTTCTTCAAAAAACCAAAAGTAGAGGTACCATATGTTTCAGCATTCCTACTGCTGGGTATATACCCATAAGAAAGGAAATCAGTATATTGGAGAAATATCCATACACTCATGTTCGTTGCAGCACCGTTCACAATCACTAAGATTTGGAAACAACCTAAGTGTCCGTGAACAGATGAATGGATTAAGAAAATGTGGTACAGATGCACAATGGAGTACTATTTGGTCATAAAAAAGAATGAAATCCTGTTGTTTGCAACAACATGGATAGAACTGGATGGAAATCATTATGTTAAGTGAAATCAGCTAGGCACAGAAAGACAAGCAATGCATGTTCTCACTTATTTGTGGGATCTAAAAATCAAAACAATTAAACTTATGGACATGGAGTGTAGACGGATGGTTACCAGAGGCTGGGAAGGCTAGTTTGGGGGAGATAGGGATGCTTCATGGGTACAAAAGAAAAAAAAAAGTAGAATGACTAAGATAGCACAACAGAGTGGCTATAGTCAATAATAATTGTACATTTAAAAATAACTAAAGAGTGTAATTGGATTGTTTATGCCGGACGCAGTGGCTTACGCCTGTAATCACAGTACTTTGGAAGGCTGAGACCGGCAGATCATTAGGTCAGGAGTCCAAGAACAGCCTGACCAACATGGTGAAAACCCATCTCTATAAAAATACAAAAATTAGCCAGTTGTGGTGCTGCGTGCCTGTAATCCCAACTACTGGGAAAGCTGAGTCAGGAGAATTGCTTGATCCTGGGAGACAGAGGTTGCAGTGAGCCCAGAGCCCGCCATTGCACTCCAGCCTGGGTGACAGAGTGAGACTCCATCTCAAACAAAAACAAAAACAAAAGCATAATTGGATTGTTTATAACACAAAGGATAATTGATTGAGGGGGTGAATAACTCATTCTCCATGATGTGATTATTACCCATTGCATGCCTGTATCAAACCATCTCTTCTATGTCATAAATATATATACCTACTCTGTACCCAGAAAAATTTAAAATAAAAAAGTGAGGCCTATCTTGATAGCTGATAGAAGAATGTGATGATACATGTTTGCAGTTCACTGTTATTTAATTGAAGAGCAGGTAGTTCTGAAATGGTTTATTTACCTTTTTGATGGGGACATCTACCATTTGTAGGTTCTTTCTTCTGTCTTTTTATTCGTGTAGATTCTACTAGAGATAAGAAGTGGGAGCATAATTCAACATGAATTTGTTTCCTGATCCAGAAATCAAAGAACAAAAATGGACCACTGAATCAGAGTTATGCCTTTTTCACAAAGGGAAAAGCCACCAGAAAGCAGCTCAGAGATGCTCCAATGACAAGCTATGTGAAAGCATCAGAACCATGTACAGTTGCAGAGGAATATTTACTCATAAAGTTCAAAAACATTTATTGTAAACAACATGGGCCAGGCATTGTTGTAGGAGCTGGGGCTGCAAAGAGGAGGAAGAGATACATAGTGTGAATTCATAGTCTTTCACGCTATGAATTCACACTATAAGTTCATATTTTAATAAAACTATTTATAAAACAAGAGCCAGTTCAAATGAATTCTATTAAAGATTAGTTAGAAGCATACTTGATTATATCCGGATTATGATCAGGTAGAATTGCATGAAAGAAGTTAAGGCAATTCATTATTACTATGAAATCAGGACTAAAGGCTTAAAGGCAGACAGAGTTATGCTTTTCTATCTCATCAAGGCAACTCTATATGAGTCGCAAATGCCTGGTTAAATTATGATTATTTATAAAAATTGATGTTTCTACATAGTGTTACAAGGGGCAAGTCTTACACTGAACTATCTAAGAAATGTCAATAAAAACAGGATATTTATAAGATACAAAATGTAGAATAATTACATAACTTTAAGGATCTTGTCTCAATATGAATTAGGTTTTATATTCATAATACCTTTAAGATGTAAAAGAATCTTGCAAACATTTACCATCCCTACTTGCATTATTATCCAAAAGACTGTGGATAGGTACATTCCACTGAATCTTGTATCCCTACTGATGTTGACAGATACTCATTCTGCTAAGGTTTGTTGCCTGCTAAGTGCTAATTAGAGCTGCAACTCTGGCTTTAGCTATGATATTATTATCTAGGACTGAATAAAACATATAAGGCTTGGCCTGGTGCAGTGGCTCAAGCCTGTAATCCCAACACTTTGGGACGCCGAGGCGGAGATCGAAACCATCCTGGCCAACATGGTGAAACCCCATCTCTACTAAAAATACAAAAATTAGCTGGGCATGGTGGCGTGCGCCTGTAGTCCCAGCTACTTGGGAGGCTGAGGCAGGAGAATTGCTTGAACCCAGGAGGCGGAGGTTGCAGTGAGCCGAGATTGTGCCACTGCACTCCAGCCTGGCACCTGGTGACAGAGTGAGACTCTGTCTCAAAAAAAAAAAAAAAAATATATATATATGTATATATGGCTTGTGGAAACTGCAGAAGCACTAGGGTGATAATAATAGTAACAACAACTATATTATTTTTGACCACTTATTATTTTCCAGGGAGGTGCTAACCACCTTATATATGTCTCATTTAGTGCTCACTACATTTCTATTATCAGTCCCATTTTCAGATCACAAAATGGTGTAAAGAAAGTACTTCAGAGTTCTGACCAATTAGATTGGAACTAAAATTTTTCTGATGATACAACTTGCTTTACCCACTTGCTATCATGTCTTAATATTAAAGGATATCACTCCTATAGAATTCATGTTTCCAATGAGAGAATGAGTTACGTGGGGTCCATGATTTAAAAGTGACTCTGGAGAACCCAAAACACTCAGCTCATCCACTTTATCCATAGAGAGATTAGGCCTGGGTGGAAGATTGGATGAGAGGCATCTCTTATCAGTCTGAGAGGAATAGTGTGTACTAAAGAAACTGATCAAAAGGAGGAAGACATTTGAGGGTACTAGGGAGGAGTATGACTCTGATGGGTTGAAATTCTACATGGGAACAATTGCAAAAGAAGCTATTGGCAACATCTACAGGAGAGCAGAGAATAGTAAGAATTAGGTGTAAATTGAAGAGCAGTGAGTGTTCAGGGAGTCATCTTGATGGAATGACAGTCCACCTCCCTTCCAATGTCTCAGGGTGAAAGGTGTGTATAATGTGGATGTTGAAGTCTGTGGTATGGAGGTTACTGGAAACCTACCTGAGTGATTCAACAAGTGCTCTTATTATGGTTCTTGAGAAGGTGTTCATAGGAGACAGTTGGGAATTAAATCCAGAGCCATTAACTTCCATTCTGCATAAGAATCTCAATCACAGTGACCTCAACCTGTCTCCTTCTCACTAAAGTGACAGGTTGATGTCACTACCCCGATATGAAAGGGAATTCACAGACTACTCAATCCCTTCTAGGGAGCTTGAGATGTTCCGTGGAAGCCCAATTTGGAACCTCTGATCCTAATCAGTATGGCAGTAGCTTATGGCCAATGTTGGCAGGAAGGCAAATTTATTTTTACCCACCCATGTTGTCTCTTCAATTCGCTACTAACTTCACAGACAAAATTTAATGTTGGCAAGCTAATGACAATGCTATTCCCTAGACTCTAAAGAACAGCTTTGCCATCCTCTACCTTCAGTCAGCCATTAATAGGACACTAATATTTTTTGACATAAAGGTATGAAATTGAATTACTTGGCTTTCATTTAATCTCTATGCACATCCCCCCACTCGCCCATGTTCTAGCTGTCTGTTTTCATGTTTTTAGTTGACCTTTTAAAATGCCAGGTGTAAGAGGACCCAGAAGTGTAAAATGTCATGCTACCAGCCAAGCTAGACAATCTTCCCTCAGAGGAAGCCCAGCACCTTGTCAGATATGTTTAGAGAGGTTCCTTTATGTGCTCTAAACATCTTCCAATATCTGGCAGCAGCAGCAAATGCTATTGATTATTAATCAGAACCTTACATAGGAGAGAAATTTTCAGAATATTTATCATAATGATAATAGTTAATGTCTATTGAGCACTGACAATGTGCCAGGCATTTCACTAAGCATGTCGCACGAATAGACTCATTTAATTCTCTTAATATGCCTGTGAGGTGGATATTGTTATCATCTCCACTTTACTGATGAGGAAACTGAAGCACAGAGTTTCCTGATTAGGAACTGGAAGAACTTTACTTCAAATCTGGGCAATCTGACTTGGAACCTGAGCTCCTCACCACTTTGCTGGGTTGCTTTGCATACCTGCTGTTTACACCAGGGTTGCAAATGATTCAAGAAGGTTTTCCATTAGGGACTCTAGGGTCTAATGCCCCAAAATTTACTGATGGGTCTCAACTGGGATATATTTTGATAGGAGATTAAAAAAAAACAGATATCCTGCTCAAAAGACTGGGTTGAAGGAAGCTGCTGCTAGTGGCAAAGTGGGAAGTGCTGCAGGTTGTTGGGGAAAGATGGGTGCTGAAAGCAGGGAGCGAATGTGTAGGAAGGTGGATGGGAAAAAGTCTTAAGCAGTAATTGGTGAGAGTCTTTGTTTTCTTCTGTCTTGTTTAGTTGATCATTCTGGAGATGAACTGAGATCATATGTGAATTCACTTGGGATCTGTAAAGTTTGATTCAAATGATAGTGTTTGTTGTATGCCATAGTGTGCCCCTTGGAAGTTAGGGAAGAGTGGTGGGTGGCCAGAGGTTAAGGAGACAACAGTGCATGGGTTGGAGTCAGAGGGCGTAGATGAGAACCTGGGAGGTAGATGCGTGTGGACAGGGAGCAGCCACTTTATGGGCTTTGAGAAAGGTGATACACACTGGTATGCCCCAATTCAGGGAACTCCAGGAAGGCGGATGTGGGAATTGGTCATCAGTCATTCTCCAAATCTCATTTCCCATTTGCAACTACTGCTCTAGTGAGGTCTTAGTCCTGACACCTCCAGCACAGTAGAGAAGACCGAAGCCCACTGCCATTGGGTTTACTGTTATCTCAAAAAATTGCTTAGGTAGAGTGCATTCAACCCCTGTCCCCCCACTTGTATTAGAGTCTGATAGGCCACTGCATTCTATGGTTCCAGCTTCCCCCTTATCTACTATGTGTTCAGGAAAATATTTTCTAATCACAATCTTTGCAGACCAATTGAGTGAACTTGGAAATAAAAGGATTACCAGATCCCCTTAATTTGGGGATAAAAATCTGTTGTGAGCACTGTGTGGTCACTCTGTTAATTGCGTAAATTTTTTCTTCCCTATTTGCATCCAATTCTTAACACTCTTTACTATGGGCCTTATTTTTATTCTTGTCCTGAGTTATTTATTTACACATGGACATGCTTTTAAAATAACTGTATGAATTCTTTAAAAATTATTCTTGATGTGAAAGAATCCCCAGGCTCTACCACACAGAGATAACCACTTGCAGCAGCTTGTTGGCCATTTTTCCATGCACTTCTCTTGCATATACAAACTCCTAACGTCCACAGTTTACATGAAGGAGCTTATGCCATATATGATTATTCATGACCTTTTTTCACTTCACAGCATGTTGATGCCACACTTCCCTCTAAATGAATAAAGACCTACACATTGATTTGTACTCTCTGCCCAGTGTTCTCTTGTTTACTTAACCACCCCGCCTGATGATTGTTTATTGATAAAGAAGTCTGAGCAGCACACAGAGATCATCAGACTCTGCTAATCCAGACTTTATAGCTTTGCTGTCAAATCCGTAGGATTCTTGATATTTATCCATTGACAAGAGAGTCTGAACTCCTCATAGAAGCAGAGAAAGAACATGAAATTGATGAGTGAAGGGTTCAAGGCTTTGCATTCCGCACTGCTACCTAGTAGTTATGTGACCTTAAAATCACTTCACCTTTCTGAACCTCAGTTTCCCTACCCGTAAATAATATTGTGAGTTTTTATTATACTTAAGGCCTATTCTAACTGAAGATCTGTATCTGCAAATATACTGTCAAGCTATAGCTTCCCTCACAACTTAAATGCTCAGGCTTTATTCGTCAATACCTTTTTGATATCCAGCACAATGGTAATACAAAGTAAGCACCCAACAAACACACTTTGAGTGATGGATCAATATACCTGTTGAATCTGTCTTTTCAAATTTCTCCCAGAAATATCCATCTCTGTAGTTTTATACCGATTGTGTGTTAAGCCAGTGAACCTCAGACATTTTTACCTGTCAACCATCTCTCTTTAGAATTTGTGCACATATATCTACACTTTAAAATAGCTACAGTTTAAATCTCGGTTTGTGTATGTGTGTGTGTGTGTGTGTGTGTCTGTGTGTGTGTGTGAGGGAGAGGTACGTACCATGTGTGAGTGTGCTCATGTGTGTCTATAGTTTGATATGTATGTGTTATTTTGGGTGAGTAAAGTGGGATTCCATATGGAGGGAGTTACTGTACTTTGCACTAAAATGAGGTTTTAGACAAATGAGGTTTAGAAAATGAGATTACATTATTTTTTTAGTTCCCCTTCCAGAGTTTTAGTGAAATTAAATGGGTGTGTGTCTGTGTTTCTGCATGTGTGTGTTTGAAGTGAAGGTAGCGAGAGGTGTCCTAAAATTGTAGAAATGTTACTCCCTTCATCTGTTCTTATCTTTCTTGTTTTCCTACCTTGCCTCATTCCATTTTTTCCTCCCTTCCTCTCTCCCTCTCTTTTTCTTTTTCCTATTTTATTTATTTCTCTCTGTTTCCTTCTTTCCTTCCCTTTCCTCCTTTACAGGATCAAATTAAAGAATAATGCCATGCTTTCTACTTTAGTTAATGACTTTAGTCAATGGTGACTTTTATCACCATTTAATATAAAAAATGAGAAACAGACCTCTCAACCAATGAAATCCCAGTATAAGGTAGTATTCAAAGACAAGTAGGTATTGTGTTATATTAATATATTGAAGAAATGTGTCAATCCATCATGGGAGTGAAAACCAAATTATTCCACTCAACTAATATCCAAGCTTAAACTACTTTCAAAATATCACTTAAAAAAAATCCAAGGAGTTGAGTTATAGGTTTTTGGAGAATGAATAGAGTGTTCAGAAAGTCTGATACTGCACCGTTTTCTTGTTTAATATGTGTCTGCAACCAGTATGTGCTGAATTCTTTTAAAATGAGTTACACAGTTCATTCTCTTCCTACAGAAAGGACACTGTACATATTTAAACATTTTTCTTCATTTGGAATGCTCAGAGGCACCATCACAAGTGCTGTATATTGTAATATGTTTTGACTGAGAGATGCTGTCAGAGGCTATTGAGCTGTGCAGAGCTACTTCAGTCTCCACCCTGTGCCTTCTGGACTCGTGGTCTGCCTTTTAAAATCAGTTTTTCCATCTCTCTGAGGGTCAGACTGCCCCTGACCGTGTCTCATTGTGATATGCATATTTGCCTGTGGTTCTTACAGCTCCACCACACATCCCACCATTTCAGATTCGCTGAATCTAATTTATTATGTAACAAACATATGGTCTTATTAAGTGTTTTTAAAAAATCAATAGAAAGTATGATATAAAAGCGGTCTCCAAAGGTTCTTTCTGTGTATTTCCACATTCCTATATAAATTTCAGAAATGTTTGGTTTCTGGAGAAGTGTTCTCTAGATAATTGTAGAATTCTGGTGAGGAACCCCCCTTTCTGGTTTGAATGTGAACTCTTCCTTCTAAACATAAAGAGACAATATTGCCCTTAGTCCTCAAGGTACATGGCTACCAATTCTGCTCTCCCATTTGTATCTGACCACTCGGTTCTTGTTTTGCAGTCCCCAGTCTGTCCCAGATCGTCTGAGGATCCGGGTGAACAAAATCGGTTTACAAGACTATGAAGGATTCCACTATGACAAAGAGAAACTCCGGGAAGCTTGTAAGTTGGAAGTGCCTAATTGATTTCATGCAATCAGCTTATCTTCAGCTTCTTGATCTTCCTGGGTTTGATGGGTAGATTCATTTATCCTTGTGCCTGAAAAATCGTGGTTAGAGAAGTGAAGTGAAACATAGTAACATGTGAGCTCCAAGTGATAATGTATGGGCTACAGAAAAAGGAACTGGAAAAGGAAAACAGCCGAATAAAATCATTCAGCTGTGGATGCCAAGTTGGGATCTCTTGGCTTATTCACCACTTTAGTCTCAGATTTGCCTGAAATGAGGAAAGCCAAAAAATTGGTGATATCAGTGGTATAGCACCATCCAGGAAACTCTTGAGACAATGCAAGTCTCTTGTTGGAGACTGCGTTATCAAACACTTCCCTCATTCTTCACGTAGGTGTGGCAAACAGGCACATTCAGCACTTCTAGATATTATGCTATTATATAATGTCAGAGAAGGGCCCACAGGATATGGAACGTTGTGATGACAAAGTGATTCATTGATGATCAAGTGCCATTATTTTTGAAATGTGCCTTGAGTCAATATATGAATTACTTCTCAAGGTTTGTATTTTCTGTATGCTTCTTTGAATACATAGCTAATTGCTAGTTCATCTCGCTAGTCAATCAGTATGTATTGGACACTTTTTACATTCTGGTACATTCTGGTCATTGTTTTAAATGTCTTATAATTTATGAGGTAATTGGTTAAAATAAGTCAGAAAAGTTAAGACCATGGGAATGTTAGATATTAGGGTTCTCGGCTCCTTCATAATTGTGGGGGCCAATAGTCAACTGCAGTAAAGTCAGAGAAGATAAGGAAAACTGGTGTCCAAGGGAATAGGCAATGATACTGATAGAAAGAAATGACTTTTATATAGAACCAAAGACTTATGAACCACGTCCCCAAATGATCTCTAAGTGTAGACCTGCCTACCTGTGGAAAAGAGGAAAATAGTTAAAACTGGCAGGAGTAATAGTAGGAAAGCCTTCTGAGCTCTGGTTTCTGAGAGTGATCTGAAGTAAGCTTTAGTGGACGGAAATTCTGAGGTCCAAGGATAATCCTAGGGGTGGGTACAGGGTGTTCTACAATCTAGAATTGGCACAAGACGAGGATCCGTACCCCTGGTAGTCTAATCATTGACTCTACTAGAGAATTTGATGTGAATTTTCTTGCTTAATTCTGTCAGCTGCTTCAGATTCCTCAATCCTTTACATTGTTTTCCTTAGACATCAATACGTTTTAGTTTCTCCCCAGCCTTTTTACTTCCATACTTTACTCTCATTTCCTTGGATAGGAAAGTCTGAGCTGGAGGAGGAGAATTCCCCAAACCTCTTTATTTCTTTCTTCTGTAAACAACATGTTCCATTTTCTAATATAAATGAGCTTATAAGTGATAGACTAGCATATAATCTAATTTGATCCCTAAAGTAATGGATGTGTATTTTTTTGATGGGGAGTATAGCTACAATGTAAATTAAATTGACTTCTAATGGTTACTTATCATAAAGAAGAGTGTTTTATGCTCTTTCTTGGTTTAAGTTCCCAAGCAAATAGCTAACAGTTCTTAAAAGAAGATAACAGATATCAAGTAATATTTTGCAGCTTACAATCAACTCCGAAGAAATTCTGTTTGGAGTGGGGACACATTTGAAATTTTTAGCTGAAATGAGATTTGAAGCTTATCTGTAGCTTTAAATTATCTGTTCTATCTTTTCCGTGGCATTATCTGTCCACCATTGCTGGAGGTAATTGTGATTTGAGCTTTTCCAAGAAGATGACATTTTCTAGCAAGTGCTTTACTCAGTATATGTGATAAAATTTCTATGTGAAGAAACTTCTTCAGTCAAATGGGGGGAAGCAATGGCATAAATGCAAACCAAATAAGTTCAAAAGAACTTAGAAATTCTCAAAAACGGGAAAAAGGAGTTATTCTAAAGATTTTAAAACTCATTCCAAAGATTTAGATTGGAAGAAAACAAAGGATGGGAAGTAAAAGTGACCAACTCAATCATTCTACTTTTAATATATGGTGATGGTGCTTCTAACCTGGAAAAGTTTATCCTTTTAGATTCTGGATTCACTCCTACTAACCTTTGCTCTTTTGCCTGATTCCAACTTGAAATAGACTACAGATTCATGGAAGGCTGACAGGGCTCAAACTGAGTATAAAGATAAAAACAAGTTTAAGTTCATCTATGAGGTGCATGCCAAAATAAATGTTGTTTCAGAAGCATTAATTACGTGAAGTTTGCACAACACATCTAGATAAAAGGGAGTCTAGGAATGTACTCTGACCTACATCCCAGAACAAAGAGAGTGAATCCTCTTAGGTCATATTTATTGTCACCAAAGTCTGAGCTAGAGCAGTAGTGTGGTACTGCGTTTGAAGTTAGTTCCCTTTCTTGATGGCGCACCAAGTGATATCTCTGGGCAGCACATGGTTCTTTGCCATCACTGTTTAGCAGAATCTTGTTTATTGTTCACATTAGATAATAAGCTCACATGACATGTTTGTCATCTAACAAAGCCCATCTTCTGTTCATAATGCAGGGCTTCCTGGTAATTCAGCCCTTAAATTGCTTTGCTTATTTTAGCACAGAGAAAGATGACTCTACTCTTTCAGGTATTTCCCATCCCTCTTCCATTTAGCCGCATCTCACTGGGGGACAATCCTTCTAAAATAATATCCTGGAAAAAGACAATCCTTGTCAATGTGTCCCTCAGCTCTTTTTGGTAAATTTCAGACTTATATAAGACACCAAAAGTCTTCCTCACTGTATAGGATGTATCAACCCGCAGATAATAGTTGTTTGTGGTTTGCAAGAGGGGACAGTCTATTCAACTTAAGAGGTACAACATAAAGAGAAAGTGGCCATATTAAAAAAATTAAAGCAAATCTGTAATAATGATATCAGAAAATCAATCTCATAAGCAGAATGAACTCTACAAGTGGGTCCATAATGGAGCTTATAATCCTATAATCTAGGCAAAAGATAATCTGTTTTTAAATATCTGTTATATGTCTAACCCCAGAAGAGATTCATTAACATATGATATATTTTTTAAAAATCTGGGATAACTTGATATTCTCCAAAATTTAACTCAATTCCTATGCAAACTGGTTAAACTTCACTTTGGACATCAGTTTACCTGCACTTTTAAATGGCCATGATAATTTACACAAACCTAGTGTTTAAAATACAAGCAGTAAAAACCAGGTTGGAGCCAACTGAAAGCAGATGTCCGTAAGGACAGGGAATTAACATTTGTTGTATATCAAATATAGTGTTTGACTATGCTTTTACATACATAATCTCGGTATAATTCAGTATTATCTAGATGTATATAACGTATAAGGTGTAATAGATCAATACATTGGTTAACACTAATGATACAAGGATTGTATCCTAACTAGGAATTTAGTTAAGCATTTGCCCTAATGGAATTTCCTTGTTTGGTGATTTAGTAGAAAAGTCAGAAATTTTGGTGTTTGAATCTCAGTTGCAACCTTGAGAAAGTCATTTAATTTCTCTGATGATCAAGTCTCTCATTTGTAAAATGAAGATATAATTATAACTCCATTCAGTGCTGAGGGTTAAATGTAATGCCATATATGGAACCCATGTTGTGAAGTCTGGCACATTAGCATGCTCTCCGAACATGGTAGCTATGATGCTTGTGGTTGTTGTGTTAAGGAGGGCCTGCTGCCACACTGCTCATCAGTCTGCAAGTCCACAAAGCCAGGCTCAAAGGAGATCATAGAGGCTGACTTCCTCTATTTGGAACCCTTCCTGGCTTGAGGCAGCTCACTTGAAATTGCACACACCACCACCCTCCAACTCACTTTCTTACTTTCAAAAATCGAATTGAAAATACTCATAAATATCACAGAAAGATTATGGGAAGAAAGTGTAACTAAATCGTTCAATTTACTTTTATTGTGTCTACTCATATAAGCATCTGCTATAATGACAAGATACTTAAGTCCATGAAGCATGTAAATACTGCATGCCCATATAGGATGATCTGGATGTTTACCTGCAAATGTCCTTCCTCAAGTCCTAATACATTCTCTTAAGTGTGTCATCTGTTATCTACCACTGAATCTTTTTAAATAAATTTTTATTTTAGAATAATTTTAGATTTATAAAAAGTTACAAAGTTAATACAGGACATTCCTGTATATTCCTCCCCCAGTTTTTCTCATTATTAAACACTTTACATTACCATGGTGCATTTGTCAAAGAAACCAATATTGCTATATTACTATTAACTAAACTTTTAGGATTTCTATCCCAGGATCAAATCCAGGATACCATATTGCATTGAGTTGGCATGCCTTCCTAGTCTCTTTTGATCTGTAACCATTTCTGTGTTTCCTTTTTTTTTTTTTTTTGGTAACCTTAGTAGTTTTGGGGGGATTACTCCTCCCTGTAGAATATCCTCCGTTCTGGCTTTGTCTGGTGTTTTACTCATAATTAGACTGAACTTATGGGCTTTTGGAAAGAATACTGTAGAGGTGAAGTATGCTTTTTGTCTCATCATGTCAAGACTTCTCTGATATCCACATGATATCCCTGGTGATGTTAACCTGATCATTTGGTAAAGGTGGTATTTGCCAAGTTTCTCCACCATAGAGTTACACTTTTTCTTCCTTCCATACTCTATTCTTGAGGAGTAAGTCACTAAGTCTAACCCACTTTCAAAAGGAGCAGAAGCAGTGGATCACTGGATTTTTAAAATTGTTTCCAGTTTGCATATTGGAGCTCAACCGAATTTGTTAACTATGCCAAAATGGTGGAGCCATTCAACCATTCATGCATTTATACTTTCAATAATTACATATTTGCATTAGTTATATATCAGATATACTAGACCTATACCATACTGTACTAGACGTTAGTCACTGAAAGATGAAACTAGAAAATCCAACATTACAACATAATTTATTCAGTACACACTTATTGAGTCCTTACTGTGAGCAAACAGTGACTGGAAGAAAACAAAACAGGATTAGTTCCTGATTTTCTGGAGCTTTCTTTCTTTTCTTTTTAAAAAATGTGATAATAACTGTGATGGGGCTATAAACATTCTGTACCTATTTTTCTAGCAGATGTCACTTAAATAATGAAAGAAAGAGATAAAATATATACGCAACAATGAGTAAAGCCAGTCTAACTACTAATTAGGTGTATGACCTTGGGCAATGCATTTGTCTTCTTCAGGCTTCTGTTTCCTTATCTGCTAAATGCAGTAGTTAAACTAGGCATTTCTTAAGAACAATTATAATATACTAAATGTTTAGTTTTATAGAAATTACATAGGATTAAACATTTTTCACTGGCGTATTTCCTTAGTAGAGTTTTTAAAGCTCCAATATCGTTCATAATGAGTATAAGCGTTAGAAAACCATGTAAGTACATTGTGCTTCACAAGTTTGCTAAAAGCACTGATTTTTTTTCCTATCAATAGCTTCATCTAAAATTGAATCTTTCCCCTCATTTAACAAGTTGGCAACAGGGATGTTCAGTGGAGATTAGGCCTCCATTTGGTGGAGGTAGGCTTTCCAATTTGAAATCTGTCTGAGAAGTTAAATGATGCCAATTTGACCTCTGAAGAGCATTGTCCTTCCTGTTTTGAAAACATGTTTATGTTTATTCCTATTTTCTTGATTTGACGTTTACCCAGGGTTTTGTATTTAGATTTTTACTGTCTTTTCCTGTCTCTTGTCTATATCTTACATTTATCATTTTATTAAAAATGTAATAATCATAATGGTTAATACACATTGTACTATTGCTAAGAGCTAGGAAATGCCTTTTCTACACTTATTGTGTAATTTAATTTTCCTGACGTCCCAGTGTGATAGATAGTATTGTTATTCTCATTTCACATATAAAGCAATTGAGGCACAGAAAACTCAAACTGAGGGGCTGGCATTTTGAATACTTATTTAATCACTGTGTTTTCTGTTTCCTCCAAGTAGTTCTTATTTTTCACATAAATATATTTAATAACATAAATAAACATTTATATTTCAGTCTTTCATGATTCCATTTCAAATGTCTTTTTACATTTAAACTGACTTTGACTTAATTTATCATACTCAGGCTTGTTGGGCAAGTTTCTGTTTTTAGATCTTCCTCCAACCTCAAATAAATCATCCATTCATAAATTCAACAAATATTAATTGACTGTTTATCATCTTTCTAGTAGTATTTCAAGTAATGGGAACCCTGAAAAGTACTTGCCCTCATAGAACTTATGTTCCAGTGGAGAGACAGACAAATGAATAAATAATACAATATGGCAGCAAGTGCTATAAAGGAGAATAAATCAGAACAGTGAAGAGGATTCTGTTTTTGATAAAATGGTCAGCAAGAGACTTTCTGAAGAAGTGACATTTAAACAGAGACCAGAACAGAAAGAAAAGATGCATATGTGGATTTCTAAAAGAGTATCCCTAGGCAGAGGGAATGGCAAGTTCCGAGGCCAAGCATCCTTAGTATTTTTAATGAGCAGGGATGTCCATGTGACTGGAACCTGCTTAGTTGAATGGAGAGTCAGAAAGTTATTTAGAAGGATCAGCATGTGGAGAGGGCTTATAGACCATGAAAAGGGCTTTGGCTTTTATTCAGAGTGTGATGAGAAAGTATTGGAACTATTTGAGGAGTGTATCATACCTGAATTTATTCTAGATAAATTTGACTACTAGGTAGGGAATTGTCAGGTTGCAATGATGGAAATAGGACAGCAGGTACCAGGCTAATATGATACTCTAGTTGACAGGCAGAAGGAATGAGGGAGTTAAAGTAATAGAGCTGGAGAGAATCAGTTAGACTCTGGACGTATTTTGGAGGTAATGCTGCTAGGATGAGATGATGGATTAGCTGTAATGCCTAAAAGAGCAAAATGATTCCGTTGTCTCTGAGGTTTTGACCTCAGTAACTTGGTAAATAGAGGTAGGGAAGATGCACAGAATTCAGCAAAGGAGACCAAGAAGGAGGGAGACCAAGAAGGAGAAAGACCAAGGAGGAGCCTACGGTTAGCTGCAGAAGCAGCAGGAGAGCTTGTTCGTTGGAATCCAAGAGAAGAAAAACTGTCTAACTCTCAGCATTTCAGAGAGGTTAAGACGCATATTAAAAATTCGTAGTTGGATTGGGGTAGAGGAAAGTTGGTAGTAGCTTCATGAGATTGTGGAGTGAAAATGGTGAAGGTGCAAAGAGATGATTCGTGTGCAAATGGGATCCAGCAAAAGTCAGTTGTGTGCTGCATAATGACATCGTGATCAGTGATGGACTGCGTAGACAACAGTGGTCTCGTAAGATTTCAATATCATAGTTGTACTCTACCTTTTCTATGTTTAGATATTTTAGATACCCAGATGCCATTGTATTACAATTGCCAACAGTATTCAGTACAGTCACATGCTGTACACGTTTGTAGCCTAGGAGCTACAGCATATACCATGTAGCTTAGGTGTGTAGCAGGTGATTCCATCTAGGTTTGTATATACTCTATAATGTTCACATGATGCAGAAATCACCTAGTGACACATTTCTCAAAACACATTCCTTTTGTTAAATGACATATGACTATAATTCAGCATAGATTGCCCTTTTGAGATATTTAACTATAAAACAAAGGGAAGATATGGATTAATGACTGGAAAGAATATGGTAGAATCAAAGGAGGATTTAAAAAAAATTTAAGATAGTACAACAGGTATGTATGCTGGTGGGACCAATTTACCAAAGAGAGAACTTGATTCATAAGAGGGCTAACTGCAGGAGCAATGCCTTTGGGTAGGTGGTGAGATAGAACCTAGTGAGCAGTGGAAGGTTGTGGGCAGGAATGTGGGGTAGGTTCCCCGGGGGAACAGTGAGAGAAGGCAGAGGAATGAGTCAGGATACAGATACTGGGTGTACTTGGTGCTAGGGAGAAGTTCTATTCAGAAGTTCTATTCTGATTGCTTTTATTTTCTCAGTAAAATAGGAAGCAAGCCTTCTACTTGAAAGTTGGAAATGGATAGTATCAATGTTCTGGAAAGAAAAGAAGGGTTGAATAGCTTCAGGAGCGAGACAGTGAGAGGGCTGGGCAGAATTGCTGAGCTTTACTTTAGAAGTGGATCATTGAATTCATTGGTTTTTTGTAAGCACATAGAGCCTGACTTCCTAGTTTCTGGCTGTCTTGGTTTATCGATGAGCCTACTCTATGTCTTTCTAATTTTAAAGGACTCTGATAGCAGGGGAATATTGGGCCGAAATATGATCTTATTTTTAATATAAACTTCTTTGCCATCTATTTCTGCTTATGACCTAAAGGCTTTCTTTATTTATAAGAAATTAAAACATGCTCTGGAGCTGTGCTGTATTAGAAGTTAATAATGTTAGATTTCAGAAAAGGAAATGGGCCTAAAGTGTTGATGATGATATTTAATCCTTCCTCCACTGTTAAAACTTAGCCTTTGGTAATGAGAGCAATCAATTGCAGGTGCATCCTTAAGTCTCTGCCAGAAAGATTATTTTCCCCTTTCATTGGTTTATTTTTTGTAACACATACTCAAAATTATGGCCAACTCTTACTATTTTAGATCAGCCTAGTCCATTTGGTTGCCATCTTACCAGGTTGACTACTCTGGGATATAAGCTCAGATGGTAGTTAGACTTCCCTTTGAAGACTTTCTTCTAGGATCTTTGTATAAAATTATTACTTTCATTCATTTTGCTGATGTGTGAGTAGTGCAGTGTTGGCCATTGCAGAGTCGCAACTATCATGTTTAATAATAAATATTAACACCCCGTAATTGCATAGGGCTTCATGGTTTACAGAGGGCTTTTCTGTACACTGGCCACATGCATCGTCACAAGGACACTTAAGATTGCCTCACACAGGGTTACTTTGCTGCGATGGGATTTTAATAAGATATTATATTTTCTCTCTTAATCCAGGACACTTTTTACATACAGCCTACTTCTTTATAAAGACAAATTTGAAAGAATTTAGGATCATAGTTATTGTCATCGGTTGGGTGTCCTGGGAAACAGGCTCTGAGACTGAGTTTTGTGTGCAAGGGTTTTATTGGGGATTTTCCAAGAGGGAACCACAGCTGTGCAGGGTGGGAAAAGTGGGACCACAAAGAGGGAGAAGTTGAGCTTTAATGTCACAACAAAGGACACCGCAGGGATCTTTGAACCTGGGACAGCCACTGTGAATTTTCTAAATCGAGGCAAGGTTTATTGGGTACAGATCAGGCTCTGCCCTGAAGGGGATAAACCTTGAGTGAGGTAAACCTTTCCGGAGAAGGACTCAGCTGTGCACTGTCAGCAAACTTTCAGCATCTGGGAGAATGAATGCATCAATCTTAACATGGATCTGAATGCAGTGCTTCAGTTCCGAAAGCAAAGTCTTGCTATGTATTAATAACTCAGCACCTAATTTTTCAACTAAGGCCAGGAAGGAGCCACCCTTATACCAAAATCCTTGAGTTCATTCATTCGACTTTTCATTTAACCACGATCTGTTGAACACTTTCTATGTATCAAAGATTGTTCTATGTACTGGAAATTAAGTTTAAATGAGCGCTAGCCCTCAAGTTTTTCTCTTATATCTTTTGGCTCGATTTCTCTTTTGTCTCAAATTCAGAGAATTGGAATATAAGTTGATTATTCAGAAGTGTCTGAATTAGCAAAGCAAAGTAGAAGCCTAAAAGGTGAATGCTGACGTTTGCTTAAAAGTTCTTTCTGATGAATTATTGCCAATCCAAACATTCTCCATGTGGAATTGGAGAAATCAAAAGTGGAAACCTGAATACAAAGCCATCTAAATTTCAGGCTGTCATTTCTACTCTGACACTGTAGCCAGCAGAGGAAACTTCAGAGTTTGATTCCCAACAGGATGCATATTTCTTATATATTCATTTCTTCCTTCACTGTCAAAATGTAGCCTTTGTTAATAAGAGCAATCCATTGATTGAATTAAACAGAATCGAGGACAGAAGTGGTGTAAGCTAATTTGAAAATAACATCTTTGCAGATTGACTCAGAACCACAATTTTATGCACTAGTTACATGGATAAAAACTGCAGGCTTTTCCTAGTTCACACTGGTGGAAAACGTTCTCTCTTAACACCGAGTGGGTTTCCTGAATCACTGATCCACTGCCAGTCTCCTGGAGTCACCTATAAGCAGAATTAGAGATGTCTCCAGGCTGTCAGCTGCTAGAGATGTGTTTGTTTGAGACTGCCCTATTTCACATCTCCTCATGGAAGCTGTCCATGTATAATTTGTTTACTCATTTTGCTTTCTGAAAGAAGCTTGGGGCCCCTTCAGCTGATTTTAGAAAAGCATTCTGTCATTAATTCTCCACATGTATCTAATCAACTGAGAAATTTCAGGCTGCATGACTGAATGTGTCCCCAGCATCTAATTGGTGACCTTGCCCATCACCCTACAGCATAAGACAGCATGATATAGAAATTATGAAAGAGATTTGGACCAGTGTATCTAATCATCATTTCAAGTATTAAAGTTTTAGGTATGATTATGAATCTTTCCTTTCAGACATTTAATATTTCATCTTGATTTTCAGATATATTTGGCTGGCCTGGCCATGTAGCCAAGATTCCAATGTCACCGTCAAGTTATCTCCCTCCTAAGTACTTGAGCACTGGCAGTCAATATCCGTAGTGGTTCTTCCTGTACCTAAGAATTTTACAAATATTCATTTTCATTGTCAAGGGCATACTAGGACCTCACAGTTAAAAGCCTGTATCACGTTTAACACCAGAAATAAGTGCCAAGGATCTATATACATCATCTTGTTGTACTAGAACTTTATTGCATGCAACATTAGGAACCTTCTTTGAAATGGAATTATCTTCATCAAAAATAGGCATTTATACCATTGTCATGAAATTTACATGTTCACTTGGACAAGGATGACATTCCACAGCACTGTTTGATCTGGACCTTTTGTTCTTACTGTGTCTTAGCAGAGAGGTATTTGGGCCTTCTCCCCATAGCTGCTCCTGGATAACCACAGTCATCAGAAGTAGGAAAAAGTAAGTCAGGCCATTATAAACAGCATCCGTGATTGGATCTCCTGCTCTACCTGACAACTTTTGTCTTTGTTCAGAAGACCAGGCTTTAACATCTCCTTTTTTTTCCTGGGATTTTCTTTTTCACTTCTGCTTTTCTGTTTATCATGTCCCAAATGTTGATACTTTGGAAATAGAAAAAGGAAAGGATCTGTTGCTAACTCCTGAAGCGTTGTGGGCCGGGCTTCGATGGGCACCTGGGGAGGTTAGTGTTCCCTTTCCTTCTCTTTCTTCTGTTCTCTGTTCTCCAGCCTTCAGAATTTTCTTTCCTCAATTCTGTTTATAACACATTCTAACTCAGAAACCATTTTCTCGTATTTTAGGTGTTATCGAACTGCCTTTGAGGCATTGATAAGTGGTCTTTGTCTTCTATCATCACAGTTTTTGCTTAATTTTATGTTACTTTCACAGTTTCTTTCTGCTACTGCTTTCTTTGCTCTTTTTCGCTCTCTCTAGCCCATCAGACCACAAGTCCATGGCGTTAGGTAAGTGTATCAGAAAGTTGTAACTCCCACAGCCATGCAAAATGACTTGGCAGTCACCCTTGCTCCTTTTGCCCCTTCCTGTCCCATTGACCACAGAGGAATTGATTCCTTGGCCTTCATATATCTCTCATATGCCCTTCCCTTCTTGTCTTTCCTGCCACCCCTCTATTCACCATTGCTTATCTAATTTACTGCATTAGCATCGTCACTCATCCTCTAGCCACTCACCTTATTTTTCATCAATTTGCCTTCCGTATTACTCCCAATGATTTTTCTAACATTTTGTCCAAGAAAAAGGTGAGAGATTTTTAGGCAATGGGGTGAGCTAATGGAAAACTACTGGAAGATGTTGTGGGGAGGTTGGTCAATTGCCAACCCATTGTATCTAATTATTATTGGCCATCAGGTAAGAATTGTAGGTTCCTGATAACCTTGGCACATTTGGAACTAACAAAATAAAAGGAACGGTTCCACTTGTCTTTACATCCTCCCTTAGGAATTTGTTTTCTCCAGTCCCCTGCCTCTCCTCCTTGAGTTTTACTTTTAGTTCCTTATTTCCACCACCATTTTGACTTCCTGAGTAGTGTGTATGCTGTGAGTAACGAAATAGGTACTGATAATTGTTCTACGTCAGGATGATCTGATCAGCAAAGTATGTCTATAACAAACTCAGAACAGTTTTTCTTTTCCTTTTCTTCTCATTAGACATCTGTGTTTGCTAATGGTCTCTTATTACGAATAATTATTTAGGCTCTTAGCCACCCATGGAGCCTGAGAGAGGGAGACTCTGTCTTTCATGATGTTTACATTTCAAAAAAGTGACTTCTAGCTCCTGGAGAAAGACATTCTTGGGTTGTCAAATTTGGCATGAGTCTGGGAGCAGATTTACATCCATCTCAAAGGAGCCGAGAAAGGATTTACAATGGAAAGTTTGCTAAAGTAGATGCTCTAAGAAACAAGTGGTCAGGGGCGTATAGTCAAGAAGAAACCTGTCCGAAGTTCCATCACGCTGAGGGAAACATGAAGGCTGTTTTGGTCAGTGTATATCTGGAACCATCACCATCTGTTGGAAACCTGTTAGTGTCTACCCATCCTTTTGTGAGTAAAGTCTCAACTTCTTAGTATAAAAATCAAGCCTTGGGCCTTAGCCTCACCCTACTCTATTCTGTACCTACCTGCCTTCCTAATTCCTGAACATTTTCTTTTCTTCTTTTCATGCTGTGGTTTCTTAGAGTATAAGGGTGGTTTGAGATAATTTCCCTTTGTCTGGAAAACTCTTGTTTCTTTTGTCAAACTACCTTATTTTCTTCATGGCTCCTTGTAGAGAAATGTCTGGTCTTGAGGAATGTGTGGCTCTTCTGGATTCTAAACACGTGGAGTCCATGTCTATCCTATTCCTATTACAAAGTTATCAGTAGGATGTTTTCATGTACTTCCCTCCTCCCCCAACTCTGTGAACCCCTTGAGGGCAGGTGCCATGTCTTATTCAACATTCTGTGACCAACTCGGGCCACTAGAACTGTCCCTGGCACCAGAAAGTCCTTAAAACTCGTTTGCTAAAATGATTAAGTGAATGACTTATAGACATGAAAAATATTCTGGCATAATTCCTAGTATATACAATATATATTTACCAAATTAAGTAAAAATAAAAGCCATGAGTTGTTATTAAAGATGATGAAAGCCATAAGCATTTAAGATGATTTTTTTTTAAGGGAGTTGTGTGTTCCTTGGGTTGCCCTCTTAGGTAGTATACTATCATGATGAAAAGCAGAATTTGATCTGTACTTGGAAACCCAAATTTCTAGAGAACCTGTTAGTTTCTAGAAAGCACTCAGAAATCTTACACTTGAATAGAATGCAATGAAAACTACATAATTTATCTTGTGGATGACATTTTTTTTTTTGAGACGGAGTCTCGCTCTGTCACCCAGGCTGGAGTGCAGTGGCACGATCTCAGCTCACTGCAACCTCTGCCTCCTGGGTTCAAGCTATTCTTCTGCCTCAGACTTCTGAGTAGCTGGGACTATAGGCACACACCACCACACCAGCTAATTTTTGTATTTTTTGTAGAAACAAGGTTTCACCACATTGGCCAGGCTGGCCTTGAACTCTTGACCTCATGATCCTCCCACCTCAGCCTCCCAAAGTGCTGGGATTACAGGCGTGATCCACTGTGCCCAGCTGCTGGTGACATTTTTAATAAACTATCGGCAGGACCTGGGTTAGCTCAAGCTAGGGAATCCAGTGTTTACAATTACTTTTAATCATAAGGACTAGGAGTTATGAAACTGCTGACGGGTCCCAGTCATGGCATGGCATTGCAAGGTATCAAGTTCTTAGGATGTTATGTTTCCATGTTTCCTTTTGAATGCTAATATGCCTATTAGTTGTCCCCCTTGGTTCCAGGTGAGCAGTGGGAAGTTAATGATGACAGATGGTTGTAAAATAGACCCGTTACCCACAGCAGGGGAAAAATTGGATTGAAATACTGTATTGCAAACCCATTCTATCTAATTATTATCAGCCATCAAGTAAGAATTGTAGTTTCTTGATAAGCTTGGCACATTTGGAACTAATGAGGTAAAAAGAAAGTTCCACTTGTCTTTACATCTTCCTGTGTTACATTTCCTTTAGATTACGTGTCTATAGGAAACTCGGAATAGTTTCTTTTCCTTTTCTCTTGATTTTTCTGTTTCTTTTAAACTAAGACTTTTTTTTCCAGCAGTTTTAAATTTACAGAAAAATTTAGTAGAAAGTACAGATAATTTCATATATCCTCTCAACCCCCCCACAGCCCAACCTGTCCACACACAGTTCTCCCCTTTATTAACATCTTGCATTAGTGTGGCTCATTTGTTACTATTGATGAGCCAGTACTGATACATGATTATTAACTAAACCTGTAGTTTACGTTAGGATTCACTCTTGTGTCATGTAACTCTATGGGTCTTCACAAATGTGGAATGACATGGAGTCACTATTACTGTATCATACAGAATATTTCATAAGAAATGCCTTGTGTTATATCTTTTCATTTCTCCCTTCCTCTCTCCAGCCCTTAGCAACCACTGATTCTTATTGTCACCATAGTTTTTGCCTTTTCCAAAATTTCACATAATTGGAATTATACACTATGTATCCTTTTCAAATTGGCATCTTTCACTTAGCAATATTCATTTAAAATACCCTCCTGTCTTGTCTTTGCTTGATAGCTCATTTCTTTTTATTGTTGAATAATATTCCACTACCTGGGCATCCCACAGTTTATCTGTTCACCTACCA
This sequence comes from Cebus imitator, assembly GCF_001604975.1. NCBI lineage: Eukaryota > Metazoa > Chordata > Mammalia > Primates > Cebidae > Cebus > Cebus imitator. The sequence goes on from NW_016107634.1 coordinate 1,267,944, forward strand.
AAGGACATCATGGTTGTTTCCAGGTTTTGGTAATTATGAATAAAGATGCTATAAACATTCTTGTGTAGTTTTTTACGTGGACATAATTTTCAACTCCATTGTGTAAATAACAAGTAGTCTGATGCTATATTGCATGGTAAGAGTATGTTCAGTTTTGTGAGAAACTGCCAAGCTGTCTTCCAAAGTGGCTGTGCCATTTCATAATTCCACCAGCAGTGAATGAGTGTTCCTATTGTTCCACATCCCCACCAGCATTTGGTGGTGTTAGTTTTTTATTTATTTATTTATTTTTTAAATTTTAGCTATTCTATTAGATGCCTAGTGATATCTTTGTTGTTTGATTTGCAATTCTCTGTTGTGAGAAGATGCTAAGCATCTTTGGAGGCACATATTTGTTGTCTGTATTTTCTTTTGGTCAGATATTTACTTAGACCTTTTGCCCATTTTTAAAAAATTTTAGGCAGAGGTAAGATGTTTCTTTTTTTTGTTATTATACTTTAAGTTCTGGGGTACATGTGCAGAACGTGCAGGTTTGTGACATAGGTATACATGTGCCATATGGCTTACTGTGGTTTGTTGCATCCATCACCCCATCATCTACATTAGGTATTTCTCCTAATGCTATTGTTGGGTTTTATGGGTTCTATGTATTTTTTGGATACCAGTCTTTTATCAGATAAGTGTTTTGCAAAGATTTTCACCCAGTCTGTGGCTAATTTTTCATTTTCTTAACACTGTCTTTCACAGAGAAGTTTGCATTTTAATGAAGTCTGACTTTACCTTTTTTTTTTTCCATAGATCATGCTTTTGGTGTTGTATCTAAAATGTCTTTGCCATACCAAGCTTATCTGGCTTTTCTCCTATGTTATTTCTATATTATTTTCTCGGGAATTTTTTTTTTAAGGCTGTTGGTTTCTTAATACTATCTATAGGTCGATTAAATGATAACGAGTACTTGTATAAACTCTATTGATTGTGTCAGTAAATCTAAAATTGTTGCTTAAGGAATTGTCAAGTTTTTAAAATGTGTATATGCACAGTGTTAACATAAATTTATTCTAAGATTACTATCTATATTTTGATGGTTTACCATATTGTTGATTGCCTTTTCCTATTTTCTGACTTTTTAATTCTGTGATTATATTTATTGTTCTTTTCAGAAGGTGATAACCTATTTTTTAAAAGCCTCTACAATTCATATGTATATATACATGTACGTGTGTGCGTGTGTTTGTGTGTGTGTGTGTGTGTGTATTTATAACTTAAAGCCCAATCTTTACAAACCCTGTGGTTTCTGAGAAGCTTTTCTCTAAGGTATCACACCTTCTTTTAATGATCCTATTGAAGGTAGTTTATTTGTGTTTTGAATATGTAAATGGCTTCATATAGCTGCAAGTCTATTTTAACGGGAATTGTACTGTAATAGCAAAAATGTCAGATAATTACATCTTTTTTAAAAAATGCTGAGCTCTCAGCTCTTTATTTCCACAGTGACATCTTGTTGAATAGATCATGGTATGTTGCAGAAAATGAATTAACTGCTGTGAGTTTTCTCCCTTTTTATAAATCCCATTATCACTTTCATGTGGACTTAGCGTGAAAGGTGGCTTTTTCTGCTTTGGCTCTTAGGGCCTTTGCTTGTGTCATAAAGCAGGCAGCTGTGATTCCCCTCATTTCCTTGTAGGTATGGTTGATTCTTCTATTTACCTGCTTTGGTTTAGACTCTACCCTTTAGAGAGTTTGGTGCAACACCTTATCTGCTATGAAAAGTTCTCACATATAGTCTGCCAAAATTGATTTGGGAATTTATGAAAGGGCAGTACATGTTGATAATAGAATTAAGGGTAAAAGTGATGAATTAAATAAGGCTTAGAGGAGTGAATATAGGATTTTTTTTTACAGGAAAGGGCATGATCTTCACAATAACCCAGTGGGGTAGATAACATGATCTTTCTCAGTACATTAGACCTTTACGTACTATATTGCAAAAGAATCAAGGGCAAACTAAGCTCAGTGAGCAATCAAAATAATCAAAAGCATCTGGAATTATAATTTTTCTGAATATAGTTATTTATCAAGGATAATTAAACATTAAAATGAATGGTATGAGAATAAGTACCATAGCAAACTACCGAATTGGTTATATCACGTGCTAACCAGACTGAAAACTAATAACGTTTAGTAAACACAGTATCAAAAATCCTTTGGAAACACCTTTGAATACCTTTTGCATCTGATGTCATGAACTTTTCACACCTCAAGTGAGAACGTGGGTTTTGTCATATGTTTAGTTTGTGTTAACTGTCATTCAGATCTTTAGGTCAGCACTGGAAATTATAATGTAAGGATTTTAATAGCAAAACAAGTCATAGTGATTTTCTGTAACAATCTTGTTTAAATTCTGAGGTACTCTTATTGTTACTGTCCCAATAATAATTAGCATCTGCTCACCATTGTATAGTAAGCAACACTTACTTTAATTCTGTGACCCCTAAATTACAGACAAGGTTTTATAGCAAGGCTGTCAACAGTTTTGATACTCTCAAGTGATAGTCTATAAGTTCATCTGAATCTGGCCTATTGGAAAAGGAGAGGAATAGGGAACCTTTCAAGTATGTTCGTGAGAATGTGTCTGACTTCACTGGTAGTTTCTGAGCCTCATGGTTCTGTTCCTTTGTCCAGGAATGGAGATGTTTACCTTGAGTCCGTTTCCTCCCTGTTCACAGCCTTTCCTTAGTGCTTGTGGAGTTCTACATATGGGACTCATGATTCCATCCTCAGCTGCTGGTCAGCCTGCCACTGGTTTTGGCCTTCACTTCTCTGAGCTCAGTGTTGAAAGCTAGTAGAAAGTCCATCCTTCTGTGAGACCCAAGTTGAATGGATAGTAGGAATAATTCAGAACAGGGGCTCTTGAGTAAGAGAAACCTAGGTTGAAAGCGGTTGCTCCATTTAGCAGTTGTAACATTTAGGGCATGTTATCTCTCTGACACTCAGTTTCCTCCTTTTAAAAATAGAAATAGTGCTATCCACCTCTCAGGACTGTGGCAAAAATTAAATAACACACTAACACTGGTACGTTATTTTCGTGAATTATGTAGGTTATTTTTTCTCCTTTTCTCCTCCCTCCTTGCCCTCCATTCCACTTTCTCCTCCTCCTCCTCCAACCTCCTCTTCTTCTTCCTCTTTTTCTCTTCCTTCTCCTCCTTTTTGATATAATATAATCAGTATAATCATTTTCGTATTCATCCATATGATTCCACCCCCCCAAGTTTATCACATGACACCATGCTATGCAACATGATGCACAAGTATGTATCTTTACTATCACGTGTATTTGATCATACTCCCAGGTCACAGGTAATGGAAGTCTGTTCTGGCTTATCTTGCTTTTCCAGAAGCGTAGAGTATGATTTACTCACGTAAGAAAATAAATTACTTCAGCTACTCTGCTTCTCCTCTCAATGCTATTTCTTTGAACCCCAGGCTTAGGCTCTGTATTAGTCCGTTTTCACACTACCGATAGAGATATACCTGAGACTGGGCAATTTACAAAGGAAAGAGGTTTAATGGAGAACGAACAGTTCCACATGGCTGGAAAGCCTCACAATCACGGGGGAAGGTAAGGAGGAGCAAGTCACATCTTATGTGAATGGTGACAGGCAAAGAGAGAGCTCGTGTGGGGAAACTCCCATTTTTAAAACCATCAGATCTTGTGAGACCCATTCACCACCACAAGAACAGCATGGGAAACACCTGCCCCCATGATTCATTCATCTCCCACCAGGTCCCTCCCATAACACGTGGGAATTATGGGAGCTACGAGATGAGATTTGGGTGGGAACACAGAGCCAAACCATATCAGGCTCCAAGCAGCTGTGCCCAGGAAAAGTGATCCTAGCTCAATTCGGCTTCTGGGAGCTCACACAGCTGGTATGGGCATTAACCTCAGATTCCCATCTATTGCAAATTTTCATTGGCCTGTACACAATTCAGCACAAAGGTGCTGTGCTGAAGGTTGTGCCAGAATAAAAATTGCTTCAGACATCCCTGGGTAGGGCAGTTTACCTCAGAGGTGGCCTACAAGGGTCTTTTCACTTTCTTCAACAAATAATTAATTCATTTGAGGAAATTATTAGACTGTCTTTTGCATCATATCAACTGATTCAAGTTTTCTTAAAACTCTATACTGTTGATTAGAATGTAAATTAGTACAGCCACCATGGACAACATAATGTAGTGTCCTCAGAAAAACTAAATGTAGATTGACCATATGATCCAGCAGTCCCACTGCTGGGTATGTGTAGGTACGAAAGAAAGGAATTAGTATGGAAGAGATATTTGCATGCCTGAGTTTATTGCAGCAATAGTTATAATAGCCAAGATATGGAAGCAACCTAAGTGTCTATCAATGGATGAATGGATAAAGAAAATGTGGTCTATATACACACTAGATTATCATTATGCCATAAAAGGAAGAAAATTCTGTCATTGACAGCAACATGAATGGAGCTGGAGGACAGTATGTTAAATGAAATAAACCAGACACAGAAAGACAAATATGGCATGTTCTCTCTCATATCTAGGGGCTAAAAAAGTCAGTCTCCTGAAGGTAGAGAGTAGGAAAGTGATTACCAGAGACTCAGAAGGGTAGGGGTAAGGGAAATGAAGAGAGTTTTGTAAATGGATATGCAAATACAGATAGATAGAAGGAATAACTTTTATGGTTCTATAGCATAGTAGGGTGACAGTAGTTATTAAAATTTTTTTGCATATTTCAAAATAGTAGGAAGAGAAGACTGGCACTGCTTCCAAAATAAAGAAGTGATAAATGCTTGAGGTGATAGATTGCCTAATTACCCTGGTTTGATCATTGTACATTGTATACCTGTATCAAAATATCACATGTATCTGATAAATATTTAAAATTATGTACCAATAAAAACCTAACTTAAGAAACAATTCTAGTCACCTTTTATTGTAACCTTTAACAATATTGTTTTTTAAAGCTTTGGGCAATTCAGTCTCATATATAGGGTACCTGAGCTTGATTTATTACCTGGCTCTTTATAAACTGTGGTGAAATATATATTTTAGAAATTATATTTTGTTATGTTTTCTCTTGGTGTATATAGACCTTAAAAGTTTTTTTATGAATATAAGAGTACAATTGTGGATTGGTTGCTAGAAGATTTTGAATTTGCTGAGGATGAATAGTTTTAATTTATGCGTTATTTGGCATAAATTTGCATAACGAGTTCAAGTTGTCTAACTTCAAGTATAGAAGACAAAATTAATTAGTGTGACCTGTGGGCATTTTACTTCAAACATAAAATCCAGAGCATGCACATGTAAAATGTATAATGGATTTCTCAACCAATTAATTTAATCACATTCTGTATTATGAGACATTTAAACAAACAGGAAATAGGGAAAGGGGGTTAATGGAGGTCAGGGTGAAACCTTAGAGGGGTGCCAGGGCAGGACTTATTTTGGCTGGAAAAGGGGAATTGGTAGTATAATTTTCTCAGGGCTTAGTATCACCAGTTACTTCCACAGTACGGTTCCTGTTTCTGTACCTGAATTTGTCAAAGCTTCCACATTGTTTTGGTCTGCTCGGGCCGCCATAACAAAATACTACATACTGGGTAGCTTAAATAGCAGACATTTATTTCTCCCATATCTGGAGGCAGGAAGCACAAGCGCAGGATGCTGGCATGATTGGGTCTGGTGCAGGCTCTCCTTCTCACTTATGGATGGCTGCCTTCTCCCTGTGTCCTCATATCTGTGTGTATTAGTCCAGGTTCTCTAGAGAAATAAACCAACTGGATATATAGATATGTAACAGTACATCTATTATGATAACTGGCTCATGCAATTATAGAGGACAAGAAGTCCCACAGGATACCATCTGAAACTTGGAGAACCAGGAAAGCCAGTGGTGTAAATCAGTGCAAGCCCAAAGACCTGAGAACCAGGAGAACTGGTGGTGTATCTTCCAGTCTGAGAGCCTGATAACTGGAGTGCAGGAATGGGTATCACTGGCGTCAGTCCTGGAAGGAGAACCAGGAGCTATGATGTCATAGGGCAGGATAAGATGGATTTCCAAGCTCAAGAAGAAAGAATTCACTTTTATTCTACCTTTTCGTTCTATCCAGGCCCCAAACAGATTGAATGCCACGATGACACTTGCCCACATTGACAAGGGTGGGCCTTCTTTACTCACTCCACTGATACAAATGCTAATCTCTTCTAGAAACACCCTCACAGACATAGCCAGAAACTGTGTTTTACCAGCTATCTGAGTGTCCCTTAGCCAAGTCGAGTTGACACATAAAATTAATCATCACAATGTGTATATACAATACACAGGTTGATAGATTAATAGTAAAATAAACACCAGTGTACCTGCCACTTAGATTAAGAAACAGAACAAGTACTACCCCTCACTGTTCTGCTGGGATAACTGCTATTCTTGTTGTATTTGCTGTTCTCTTGATGTATATATTTACCACCAACATATGCATCCCTAAACCACATATTGAGTGGTTTTGAAAAACTAAGTAACAAATCTAAATCCCTCTGTGTAAAGAAAAGGTGATGCTTTCACTTTTAGCTTATAGTTCCCAAGAAAGATGAAAAGAGTCTCTAGTTCATTGTCTGGCTTCAGTTTTCCTCAGAGTGCGACTTAAATTCATTCTGAGACAACTTAGTGGGCAAGGTAATGACTGTTCCTGGGCAGTCCTTGGCAGGTGCTGAGTTGAGTTCTAGATATCGAATGAAAATATTATCATAGGGAACGGGCTTCCTTGAATTTTTCTGCTTCACTATGATCTAACTCTTGCTCTCAAGAATAGGTACAGGCAGAGCACATTAGGAGGGCGATATAGCATTAATATATTTTATATTAACACTCATTCTTATTAAAAATTCAACGTTAGTGGGGCAGATAATCCAGTAGCTTCTTGATAGAGGATGGGTCCTTCATTTAACTCTTGCACTTGTTTGATAATTTGGGTTATGTGTAAAAGTCTTAGAACTTTGATGGCCTTGTTTTATTGTCTTCCTTACTGTATAGTTGCCTTAGAGAAGTTTGAAAACATTCCAAATTGTAATCCTTTGTATGTGATCTGGTTTTTCCTTTCTCTAAGTTGATTCTTCCCTTTGTCCCCAGTACTCTTCAATTTCAAAATGAGATAACTTTATATTGTCCTATAGTTGTTGTGTTTGTCATTTGGTAGATCATTTGAGTTTGGAAACTAATGTTTTAGGAACTATTCTTCATTTTATTTTTTGTTCTTATTCTCTATTTTCTTGGGTTTTTTGAATCTCCTATTATGGGAATGTTTTTAAACTCCTATTATTGGGACCTCCTGGACTAGGCCTATTTGAGGTCTCTATTTTATCAACTTTTTATTTTCAAAGGGTTTTGTACTTTTATTCTCTGAGTGAGGCTCCTCTTTTTTCTTCTTCATATTCTTTATATCATTTGATATTATAATTTTTCCATTTCATGTGTAGACCAGTTTCTCTTAACTCTCTGAGAATATTAAAGATACCATTTTAAAAGTATTTTTCTTCTGTGCAAGTTCATTTTCCATTTTTAAAAAACTTTTGTTTTAGATTTAGGGGTATATGTGCACGTTTGTTATACAGGTAAATTTTGTGTCATAGGTGTTTGATATACAGTTTATTTTACAACCTAAATAAAAAGCATAGTACCCAATTGAATAGGCAGTTTTTTGATCCTCACCCTCCTTTCTCTCTTTACCATCAAGAAGGCCCTGGTGTCTGGTGTTCCTTTCTTTGTGTCCATGAGTACAAAAAGGTAGGGAATATTTAGGTCCTACTTATAAGTGAGAACATGTGATATTTGTTAAATAGATTTCTGTTCCTGAATTAGTTCATTTAGGGTAATGGCCTCCAGCTCCATGTATGTTGCTGCAAAGAACATGATCTCTCTCTCTTTTTTAATGGCTGCATAGTATTCCATGGTATATATGTACCACATTTTCTTTATCCACTCTACCCTTGATGAGCATTTAGGTTGATTCCATATCTTTGCTATTGTGAATAGAGCTGCAGTGACCGTACACGTGCATGTGTATTTATGTTAGAGTGATTTATGTTCCTTTAGGTGTATACCTAATAGTGAGATTCCTGGGTCAAGTGCTAATTCTGTTTGAGTTATTTGAGTAATTGCCAAACTGCTTTCCACAAGGGCTGCAATAATTTACATTCCCACTAGCAGTGTATAAGCGTTCCCTTTTCTCTACAACCTCACCAGCATCTGTTATGTTTTGACCTTTTAATAATAGCCATTTGACTGGTATGAGATGGTATCTCATTGTGGTTTTGATTTGCATTTCTTAATGATCAGTGATGAGCTTTTTAAATATGATTGATTGCTGCATATGTCTTCTTTTGAAATGTGTGTGTTCATGTCCTTTGCCAACTTTTTAATGTTTTTTTCTTGTAAATTTGTTATTTATAAGTGCCACATATTATACCTTTGTCAGAGGCATTGTTTGCTGATATTATACATCTGCTAGAATTTAGCTGTGAATTTGTCTTGTCCTGGGCTTTTTCTGGTTGGTAGGCTTTTTATTATTGATTGTGTTTTGGAACTCATTGTTGGACTATTCAAGGATTTAATTTCTTCCTGGTTCAATCATGGGAGGCAGCATATTTCTAAGAATTTATCATTTTTTTCCTGTTTTTCTAGCTTGTGTGCATAGAAATATTCACCACAGTAGTCTTTAAGGGTGTTTTATATTTCTGTGGGGCCAGAAGGGTCACTTCTGATTGTGTTTATTTGGATCTTCTTTTTTTCTTTATTAGTCTAGCTAACAGTTTATCTTATTAGTTATTCAAAAAAAAAACCAACTCCTGGATTTGTTGATCTTCTGAATGTTTTTTACTGTCTCAGTTTCCTTCCGTTCAACTCTGATTTTGGTTAGTTCTTGTCTTCTGCTAGCTTTGGGGTTGGTTTGTTCCTGTTTCTCTGGTTCCTCTAGTTGTCATGTTAGATCATTAATCTGAAATAATTCTAACCTTTTGATGTGGGCAGTTGGTGCTGTAAACCTTCCTTTTAACACCACTTTAGCTGTGTCCCAGAGATAGGGATATGTTATATCTTTGTTTTCATTAGTTCCAAATAATTTATCGATTTTTGCCTTAATTTCATTATTTTCCCAAAAGTCATTTATGAACATGTTGTTTATTTTCCATGTAATTGTATGGTTTTGAGTGATTTTCTTAGTATTGATTTTTATTTTTATTTAATCATGGTCCAAGTGTGTGGTTGGTATGATTTTGCTTTTTTGAATTTGCTGAGGGTTGTTTTATGTCTGATCATGTGGTAGATTTTAGAGTATGTGCCATGTGTAGATGAGAAAAATGTATATTCTGCTGTTTTGAAGTAGAGACTTCTGTAGATATCTGTTAGGTTTATTTGGTCAACTGTTGAGTTCCGGTCCTGAATATCTTTGTTAGTTTTCTGTTTTGATTGTCTAATACTATCATCTCTCACTTTCGTTGTGTGGTTATCAATTATCTTTGTAGGTCTCTAAGAATTTGCTTTATGAATCTGGGTGCTCTTGTGTTGGGTGCATATATATTTATGGTAGCTAGTTCTTATGGAATTGACCCTTTACCATTATGTAGTACTGTTTTTTTTTGTGTTTTTTTTTTTTTTTGATNTTTTTTTAGTTTTCTGCCTCAGTAATCTGTCTGATATTGTCAGTGGGCTGTTAATGTCTCCCACTATTATTATGTGGGAATCTATGTCTCTTAGATATGTCTTTTTGTTTAGGTGAATGCTTTATGTTATTTAACACCCGTCTTTGCTTTTTTTTTGATCTGTGTTGGTTTAATGTCTATTTTGTCTGAAATTATGGTAGTAACCCCTACTTTTTTCTGTTTTCTGTTTGCTTGGTAGATTTTTTTTGTGTGTCATCACGTGTGACCTGGGTCTTTTGAAGGCAGCTTACCATTGGGTCCTGTGTCATTATCCAACTTGCCACTTCTTGCCTTTGAAATGGGATATTTAACCCATTTACATTCAAACATTTAATATGTGCAAATTTGATCCTGTCATTGTGTTGTTAGCTCATCATTATGTAGATTTGCTTGTGTGATTGCTTTATAGTGTCACTGGTCTGTGTATTTAGGCATGTTGTTGTAGTGGCTGATAATGGTCTTTCCTTTTGGTATTTAGCACTTTCTTCAGGACATCTTATAAGGCAGTTCTGGTGGTAATGAATTCTCTTAGCATTTACTTGTCTGAAAAGGATCTTATTTCTCCTTTGCTTTTGAAACATAATTAGCTGAATGTAAAATTCTTGGTTTGAAATTCTTTTCTTTAAGAATGCTGAATATAGGCCTCCAATTTATTCTCTCTTATAGGGTTTCTGCTGAAAGGTCAGCTGTTTGTCTGATGGGGTTCCCTTTATAGGTGACCTGCCCTTTCTCTCTAGCTTCCTTGAGTTATTTTCTTTCATTTTGTCCTTGGAGAATCTGATGACTGTGTGTCTTGGTGATAATCTTCTTGTGTAATATTTCACAGGATTTCTCTTCATTTCCTGAATTTGAATGTTGGCCTCTCTATCAAGGTTGGGGAAGTTTTCATGGATGGTATCCTGAAACGTGTTTTCCAAGTTGCTTGCTTTCTCTTTTTCTCTTTCAGGGATGCTGATAAGTCATAGACTTGGTTTCTTTAAATAATCCCATATTTCTCAGACATTTTGTTCATTCTTCATTATTTTTTCTTCATTTTTTTGTCTGAGTTATTTTGGAGGACTGGTCTTCATGCTCTGAGATTCTTACTTCAGCTGATCAATTCTGCTATTAATACTTGCAGTTGTATTCTGAAATTATTGAATTTTTCAGCTCTAGGATATCAGTTATTTCTTAAAAGGGTCATTTCATCTTTTATCTGCTGTATCATTTTATTGTATTCCTTAGAATTTTTGGATTGGATTTCAACTTTCTCCTGAATCTTGATGATCTTCATTCCTGTCCATATTCTGATTCTATTTCTGTCATTTCAGCCATTCAGACTGGTTAAGAACCATTGCTGGGGAACTAGTGCAGTCATTTGGAGGTAAGAAGACTTCTGGCTTTTTGAGTTGCCAGAGTTCTTGCGCTGGTTCTTTCTCATCTTTGTGGGCTGATGTTCCTTCAGTCTTTGAAGTTGCTATTTTTTAGATGTTTTTTTTTTGTTTTGTTTTTGTTTGCTTTTATTTTCTTTGATGTTGTTTGGTGTTTGATTATGCTATAAGGAGGGTTTGATCGACTGGCTTCATTTCTGGTTGATTTTAGGGGGCCAGTGCTCAGCTCAACACTCCTGAGCTGTGTCCTTTAACTATGGGGGGGGCTGGTTTTGGGCTCCCTGCTTTCTTCTCTGGCTCCTCAGGGCTAGGAACCTACTGCCCTGAAGGGGCTGAAGTGTTCCTGGACCACTGATCACAACACTCTGATAGGCAGTGCCAGCCAAAGAGCTTCGTTGGGTGGAGGAAGTGATATCTGTGCTCACTTGCACATGCCAGAAACAGCAACAGTGTGATGAGGTGCATGATCATCAGCTAGAGTGGAGCACTGGTGGGCCAGGGGGTTCCAGCCTCCATGCAGGCATTTGCAGGTGGCAGTAGTAGTGGGTGGGGTGGGGCACTGGCAGGTGTGGGGGATGTTGGTCTCCATGTGTGCATTCACACTGGAGGCAATGGCAGCATAGGGCAGGGAGTGGAGCTGCTGGTCTTCATTTGTGTACTAGCACTAGCAGTGGTGGTATAGTGGGGTGAATGGGGGCAGGTTGCACTCGTGCTGGTAGCAGTGGTACAGTGGGTTGTAGATATGTGCCAGCAGGGAAGGGCACGCAAGGTTTGCTGGCACACACACACTGGCAAAATGATGAGATGGTGGCCTTGGATGAATGCACGCTGGCAAAGCAGCACAGAGGATGCTGCAGTGGTGGGAGGGTGCAGGTGGGCTGACGCGACTTGGCAGGGGCCTCTGTGCTGGAGCTCTTTGATTGTCAGGCACAGTCTGCAGGCACAGGAGCTATTATGCATGTCCCTGAGAGACCCCAGTTGGGCAACTATGGCTGCACTGGCTAGCCTGGGGCCCCAGGAGAGGCCAGCAGGCAGGAGTTACTCAGATCATACTGGCCCTGCTCTGTTCAGGTCTGACAATTCCCCTAAGGGTAAAGTTTCCTAAGGGAGCATGGGAAGCCTTGGAGGATGGACATTCCTGGTCACACTCCACTGCAGACATTGCTGCACCAAACCCTCTGTGCTCCACACTGGCTGGAGTCCTGCCCCTACTACCTCTCTAAGCAACTATCCCTTCCAGCTTAGGTTTCTGTGGGAGACGTGTGGTCTCCTGATGCCAGGATTCTATAAGTCCATGGTGAAAGTCGGTCATTCCTTGCCTGCTCAACTCACTGCTACCCCAGGAGTCACTGAGGGCCAAGAGCTAGTCCTGGTGTATGGTAGCCCCATATAGCGTTTCCAGCTTCCTCCCGCTTAAGCCCAGTATCTGTGTCCTCCCTCTATCCATTTGCAATGCCTTTTTTTTGTTGTTGTTTTTTTGAAGATCTGCTTAGAGTGTGCCAGTCTTCCTGATGTCCTGGTCCCTTAGTGGCAGATAATCCTCCTGGCTGTGTCTACTCAGCTATCTTGCCTGGAGAATCCTGTTTGTTTTGATCTTTGGCTTTTGTATTAGAAAGATTGCTTTATTTTCTGATTACTTTTGCCTTTCCATTTACTATTAAAAGTGAGAAACATAAAAGCTACCTGGAAGTGCTAAGCTCATGCATAAAGCTTATTGACTTCAAGCTTCCATGTGGGGGAACTGGGTGAACTGTTCCTTGGGAATGATGAGTCAGTGCTGTCTATAGACCTATGGGAGAGGTGCTTCAGCTTTAGATGTCCTGGATATGTTCCGTTTCTGGCTTTGCCCTGCTTCATGGCATGATGTGTCTAAAGTGCTAAGGAAAAGCTCCTCACAATTAATAGCTAAGTATTTCTCAATCAAAGGCAGTTACTCTTACTTTGCTCCTTGAAGAACAAGCAAAGTTGCTGATTTCATACCTATGGTAGAGATTAATGACATGTCTTTGAAAACTTCTTTTTACCTATTCCTCTTCATTCCATCTCTTGAATATACAGTCTCTAATTGTAGTTTAAAATGTCTGCTACCAAGTACACTTAATTTATACTTGGATAAGACTAACTCCAAGGACTGATAATAGAAAGAAATCAGAGGTGTTCATGGACTACAATGCAGCCATAAAAAACGATGAGTTCATATCCTTTGTAAGGACATGGATGAATCTGAAAACCATCATTCTCAGCAAACTGACACAAGCACAGAAAATCAAACACCGCATGTTCTCACTCATAGGCGGGTGTTGAACAATAAGAACACATGGACACAGGGAGGGGAGCATCACACACTGAGGTCTGGGGGGTGCTGGGGAGAGACAGCGGTGGGTGGGAAGGTTGGGGAGGCATAACATGGGGAAAAGTGCCAGATATAGGTGATGAGGGGATAGGGGCAGCAAACCACCTTGCCATGTATGTACCTGTGCAACAATCCTGCATGATCTGCACATGTACCTCAGAACCTAAAGTACAATAAAACGATTTAAAAATAGAACTATGGCCGGGCACGGTGGCTCAAGCCTGTAATCCCAGCACTTTGGGAGGCCGAGGCGGGTGGATCACGAGGTCAAGAGATCGAGGCCATCCTGGTCAACATGGTGAAACCCCGTCTCTACTAAAAATACAAAAATTCACCTGGGCATGGTGGTGTGTGCCTGTAATCCCAGCTACTCAGGAGGCTGAGGCAGGAGAATTGCCTGAACCCAGGAGGCGGAGGTTGCGGTGAGCCGAGGTCGCGCCATTGCACTCCAGCCTGGGTAACAAGAGCGAAACTCCGTCTCCAAAAAAAAAAAATAAATAAAAAATAAAAATAGAACTATGATATAAAAAAAAATCAGAGGTGTTGAGATTCCTGCATATCTATAAAATATATATCCTAAAATAAATGGATAAACATTGATTAAAATTGATTTTTCCATTTTTGCACATATGAAATTAAGAGGAAATATCATTAAGCAAGATTCCAGTGTGGATGCTCATGTTAATTATAGCTATATTCCATTTACAGATTTATTATCTAGTCAAAATTCTAACTTTTCCTCATCATTCCTCAAATATTAGAAATTCTTATTCTGCTCTTATCTTTGTGGGTCAATTTATTTCAGTCTTTATAGTATGTCTAGCTGAAGATGAATTACTCTAATCACTATTTTTAGGGGATCTCCTTATTGAATTTTCCTCCCATTTCCTGCAAAGATGTATGATTGCCATGCTGAAAACTTTCATCTTTTAAAGGAAAGGGAAAATATTCTCTTAGAATGATTATTACTCTCCCTCATAGGGTTCCTTGTCCTCTGCTGACTGTCTCTTGCTTACCTTGCTTCTTGTCTACCCTGGAAAGGTGACTTGCACCTGAAAAACTGATTTTCTCTTTTGCATCCAAACAGTTGTTAAGCCCATCTTCCTCCCTCTTTTTATGGCCATTAGTCGAATATGTACCATTTCTCTACCAGGCATTGGGGAAATGAAGGTAAACAATCCATTCTCACTGACAGGCTTCCATAGTTCCACAAAATAATGGATGCCTTAAAGATTTCTGTATGCAGGACTTTAGAAACATAAAAGAATGGGGTGGTGACATTGATTAGGTCTCCCTAGCAGAAAGCCATCTAGGAGGTAACAATGAGATACAACCTCTTTCTTTTTCTCTATACCACCTTTGCTCCTCTAGCTAAAACATCAAGAGAGGAGTCATGTCCTTCGGAGAGCCTAAAATCTACCTCCCAGACAAGAATTAGCTCCTCTTTCCTATAGTTTTCAAAGGACTAAGTTTACACATTTAATATGGCCCATGTTATACTTATTATTTTTTTGTTTATATATATGCCTTCTCTACTACTTGGAGATTCTTCAAAAAATTTTGTGCATTTAAAATGTATCTTATTCTGTGTATTATGCTTTTTTAAGGTCCTATTACTTTGTATTTCCGGACACATTTATTGATAACTTTAAATATACACTCAATGGGTGAATGATTGTATAAAATTCTTAGAGAACAGCACTGTCATATTATTTGCTTGCTAGTTTCCAGTTGGTTAATTCAAAGTTTTGAAAGCTTTATGTTAAATTATGGATTTAATAGTGTAACTATATTTTTAAAATTAAAAATTCATAGATACTTTTTTTTAAGTTTTGGGAAGAAGACTATTTTTCAGTATTTCAGGACTCTTGTGATTACATCTGAAATAGGTTCTATACACTAAAGCCACTATCTGTGTTTGACACCTTATAAAATACCCTACTTAGGATTTGTACAAAATACAATATTTATAAAAATATACATATAAATATTTGTAAAATATTTATTGAAAAGGGCAAAATTTTATAGCATGATTACCACAGGTGATTACCACAATTTTATAGTTATGTACCTTATAAAATATCTTACTTAAGTCTTATTATTTCCTGAGGTCTGCTATTACCATACTTAACACTGGCCATCTTTAAAATTAGTTGGATTTTTAAGCTTTGCCTTTTCTAGAAGCTGTTTTTTTTTTATTATTATTAATTTCTTTCTAAAATTTTATGCCTTTAGTTATAGTGTTGGCCACCAGGTAGCAACAGTGCTTTGAGTAGCTCATCTCATAAATAGGAAACTATCATAGACTGACAAAAAAATGAAGTTCTCTGCATTCAGGAAGGAAGGGAATAAGTGTCCAGAATCCTCAATTTTTAATTCCTCCCTGTCACTGTGTCCTCATGTTGTCTATTGCAAATGCAAGCATAAATTATCAACTGGCCATGAGCAGCCTCCCTGTTCTGCCAATCCATTGTTACTGTGACAGTTCAGTTCATCTCAGGGCCACTGAAATACAGTGAGATGAGGGGCAGATGGCAAGGGGCAGCATGGATCATGCTAGGAAAATGTATGACAACTGAAAGCAAGAAGAGTGAAATCATTAAAAAAGTATAGGGAGAAAGTACATCCTTTTTATGAACATATCTAGAAAACCCATAATATTTATGAGATTGCTTTTTAACCATGAGAAGCACATTTATGCTGATATAGAAAAATCAAATATGTTACTTTAGATTTTTCTTCTTCCTTCACCCTTAGCGATACCTCTGGGTATTCTAGTTGTGCGTGGTGACTGTGATTTGGAGACGTGCCGAATGTACATAGACCGCCTACAGGAGGTGAGTTTATTTAGTTAATTTCTTACTCTCCTCAACTTTCCATTTTTTTAAACAATTACCAGCCATATGTATTTGCTTCTGAAATGATGCGTTTGGAGAGGAAATTGAAATGTAGTGGCTTTGTCCTATAAGCACACACGGTATGTCACCCTCTCCCACCGTCTCTGCTGTTTCACTCCTCAGATGGTTGAAATGGGAAAGCATTGATTGGGTTAGCTACAGGGTGCTGTTGCCCTGTTATGTTCCATAACTATAACTTGGAACTTGTCGTCTTGCCAGACTACGTACCTGTATTTTTTGAACCATTCAGAATTTGAGCAAACACTGATAAATAATGAAAGAAAACAGTGATATTTAATGTTTTGTGTCTGACACTTAAGTCAGAGACAGCTAGACTTTGTAAACAAAAAAAGTAAAACTTCTGTGGGAAAGAAAAATCCTCTGCATTTCATAGAAATTTGTCAGAACACAGAATAATCTATATATAATTTTTCTCAATCTGGTCCTGCTGTAGAGAAACAAAAAGGCAGTGACCCCAAATATGGCACTCCTATGAATTTGAACTGCACCAGCAAGGCCAGGGGACCAAAACTCATCATTACAATTGTTGTTGGTCGTTTTTGCAAAATTTTGAGGGGGAATAGTAGCTGTTCCCACTCCACAAATTGCAAAAAGCACAAATAACGATTTCTTTATCATTGTTTCTTGATGAAAGATGTATATTAGAGTCACTTTTCTTGGGTGGGACCTAGACATTTTAAAAAAATTTTTATTTATTTATTTATTTATTTCTGAGACAGAGTTTTGCACTGTCGCCTGGGCTGGAGTGCAGTGGCGTGATCTTGGCTTACTGCAACCTCTGCCTCCCAGGTTCAAGCGATTCTCCTGCCCCAGCGTCCCAAGTAGCTGGGATTACAGACCACCACCACTATACCTGGCTATTTTTTTTGTCTTTTTAATAGAGAGATGGTTTCACTATATTGGCCAGGTTGGTCTCAAATGCCTGACCTTGTGGTCTACCCACCTCGGCCTCCCAAAGTGCTGGGATTACAGGCATGATGAGCCACTGGTGATCTGATACCCCTTGATGAAAGCAACTCTGTCCCAGACATGTTATATATAAGTAAATACTATAAATAAAGTAGATACATAGTGTTTCAAATTCCTCCAAGTTGTAACCACTTAGCCCTTAATATTTGTTTCTGTTTCTCTTGGTAGAAATAAATTTAGGTGGGAGGCACACAGTTGATATGAAAAATTGCTGATTTTGAGGAACAGATGACAAATTTTGAATACTGATATGAATGAGTAAAAGAGAGTCAACAAATTTTGTACTTATGGCTTTATTAAGCTATTTTGACTGAGGATAGCTGCTTAAACAAGTTAAAATGTATGAATTTTTAGCATGTGACTCAGGTCCAATTCTATTAATATATTCCCAAACTTCTAGTATCTCATTTCTCAGAATAATGTTTGTATTTGACTGTGGAATCTCACTCTGGAAACTGTAATGAAACAAGTGAATCATAATTGGTACCAAAACTTTATACTTTTTTAAAAAAATTTAATACTTGCAGAGCTTTGTTAACAATACTTCACAGTAGAATAATATTAATACATGATTGCTGAATTGACTTTGTTGAAAACCAACTTAACTAACTTAATAGTATGTTTATTGCACCAATATTCAACGAAAAGTAGGATTCTGAAAAAAGTGGCAACTCAACAAATAAAGAGGAAATGTTTTAAAACTAATAAAGAAGAAGTTGATGAAACCCTGTGGGAATCAGGTGTAAGGACAAAGGTACCAGGATTGCTGACATCTGTAAATAGAATCACTACACTCATTAGCAAGGGAGCCTGGGAGACATGACAGTGGTGACAACTTCGTTATAAAACTTTATAAAAGGAGTCAGGCTTTCACAATCCTCCAGTAAAACCTCATTAATTTCAACCCTGTTAATTTGCACTTCGTGATAATGTGGAAGTGGTTGGTGATTTTTTCTTTGTAGCCTATGAAAACCCCTGTTTGCTATGTAACTTATCGATGTAAACAGTTACCATGACAGTATGTATCTGGTCTAAGATAAAGAAACGGTTTCTAAATGTTTAAAGGGATTTCAGAAGCCTTCTTCGCTGAAAGTTCATATGTAAATAAAATATAATCCCCATTTATTAGAACAAAATTGACTATCCTTTCCTTTTGGTCTCCTCCATAGGAGATTGAAATAATAAATTATCACTTACCTCTAAACACTACTTAAGATTTATAGGTTTCAATAGCTTAATGACCTTCTCTCCATCCAGCTGGGTTTGCTTTCATTATTTCTGGCATTGCCTTCTTTATTTAACCTTTATGAATTCGGTTGTGTTAGATACTTTCCAGATGAGAATAATAATATGAAGTTGCGAGTTAAGTTGAGATAAAGTTGTGGGGCAACTTGTTCAAACTAATTTTAAGGTATGGGTTTTTTTTTGTTTTTTTTTTTTTTTTTTTTCCCATTTTCTCATTAGGACCTACAGTCAGTTTCTTCTGGCTCCCAGAGAGTTCATTACCAGGTAAGAAATAATTGACTTTCCTTGTTTCTTACCTTCTGGCCAAATGAAGTCTATTTTTCAATTAATGTCTTATTTTGATTTAGAGTTCCCATCTTCCCTAGGGAGAGGAGTGCATTCTAAGAACCTAGTGGAAATGGTATTCTGATTGGTTTACGTTTTCCTGATTTTAGACCAGGCTTATCTAACACAAATTTAGACTGTGGATTTTCTCCTAGATCATTTAGAAAAGATTATAAAATTGAGTGCTTTCAGTAACAAATACCAGAAAACTCAGCAGCAGCTAGCTTAGCAGGGAAAGGGTCTCTTGGTTCACGAAAACAAAAAGTCCAGATCAAGGTGGATTTCTCATCCCATTTGGTCACAGCTCACACTCCACTTTCCTGCTGGTCTTTCTGCTTTGTTCTCCTCTTCCATTTTACCTCTGGGCTAGATGATTTTGTGGTCCAGGATGGCTGCCACTAGCAACCAGGGCTGTATTTGTTTTTCTCTTCACCTCCAGAAAAGGGATTCCCTGCTTCCCATAACCATCAAGCAGAAGTTTAAAAATACAATCGGAGTGGTTCATCCTGGTCTTTTGGGTGATCCAAAGCCCAGTCTGCCTTTCTCTATGGCTCATGTAAAGTCCATGGGAGAATACTCAGTTATTCTTTGTCGCAGCAGACTTTGGGGGTGTTGCTTCTTTCTAGCTTCCTCATCCCACTTGTGATGCACAGACCTCTTCAGCCATCCTCTTACCCAATAAATGGTTCAGACATGATGTAGATCCTAGTACACAGTATTACTTCAAACTACAAGGAGCCTAAACAAAGCTCTCTGACTGGTCTCATTAAAGCCCTTTTATCTGAGAGCCTCCTTACCCTGCCTTGTTAAGAGGAAAGGTATGTGGGAATCATAGCATGCCAACAACTCTCTCCAAGTAAGTCCCTTCAAACCCTTTATACTTCCATGTGGGGAGAAATTTAACTATGTCTAAATTTATAAATGTGTAAATCCTGGTTTAGCACTTTACTTTGGATTTTGGTGTCTATCTTCCTATGCCTAAAATATCCAATTTAACATCCTTTAGCCTAAATAGAAAATAATTTAAAGAGCAACCTATACCTTGTAGCCTTCTAGGTAGCTTTCTTCTCCCCACCAATGATACCATCGACCCTTGGCTGAAGCAGCTTTTTTATCTTCAGCCTTAATGACAGGAATGGCCTTTGTGTTCTTATTTGTTTGTGTGTTTATTTCTCAAACAATACATCCCATGCTTCCAGAGTTCTTTCTTCCATCTGCCTGGCCTTGAAAGGAAGAGAAGTCACTTGGGATATGTTTACATTAACAACAAAACAAAACAAAATGAACTTCTTCTAGACTGTTTTTGCCAACCATTAGAAGACAAATTTCCACCTTATTTTTTAGATAGAGCACAACTCAACTTTCATCAGCGTGACTATTTCCATATTTACCCAGAGCCACTATCTAGGTATAAATTTTATTTTTAAAAGCATAGTGCTTTCACAATAGCAAAGACATGGAATCAACCCAAATGCCCATCAACGATAGACAGACAGGATAAAGAAAATGTGGTACCTATATACCATGGAATACTATGCAGCCATTAAAAAGGAATGAGATCATGTCCTTTGCACTAACATAGATGGAGCTGGAAGCCATTATCCTCAGCAAACTAATGCAGGAACCGACAACCAAACACCATGTGTTCTCACTTATAAGTAGTAGCTAAACAATGAGAACACATGGACACAGAGAGGGGAACAACACACACTGGTGCCTGTCAGTGGGTGGGGTGGGAGGGCAGTGGAAGGAGGGAGAGCATTAGGAAAAATAGCTAATACATGGTGGGCTTAATATCTAGGTGATGGGTGATAGGTGGAACAGACCACCATGGCATGCACATTTGTAACAAACCTCCACATCCTCTGCATGTACCCCAGAACTTAAAATAAAAATAGGGGAGCACTACACACTGGTATCAGTTGGGGGGAAATAGGGAAGGGACAGTGGGGGGTGGGGAGCTGGGAAGAGGGAGAGAGCAAGGGGAGAGATGCCAGATGCAGGTGATGGGGAGGAAGGCAGCAAATCACACTGCCACGTGTGTACCTATGCAACAATCTTGCGTGTTCTTCACATGTACCCCAAAACCTAAAATGCAATAAAATAAATGGGGAAGAAAAAATAAATAAATAAATAAAAATTTTTAAAAAGCATAGGGCTTTTAAAGGTAAGAGGTGATCTCTAACAATTGGCATTATTAGTTATAAGACTGAGTATATATGTTTTTTTAAGGGTTTATATTTTTTATTCCGGGACATTTTTAACCTTTACAATTGTATCAAAATATGTTAGATTTATCCTAGCTAGGTTAATGAAATCACATTTACTTATTATTCCTGGCTTAGGCAATGTAGTCATTTTGGTGTGAGAGTTTGAATTGTGGGCATTTTGTACCATATTTTTAATGCAATATCTGTAAATATCCCTGGAGACCAATGGATGGATAAGAGAGTACAATATGATTGAGTTATTTATTTCATGTATTGTTTGGTAATAAAACACCCAGAAGGATTAATGATATTTTTCTGATGATGTCAAAATATGGCTGCACTTTTTTTCTGTTTACTTACAGTCAAGTCAAATCTTGGTGTCAAAACTGCTGCATTATAAATGTCACATCAAAAGGTTTTGTGCACTGAACATCCATCATGGATGAGTGTCAGGCGTGTCACCTTTTCCCATATCCTTCCTTAGGACAATGAAGGAGGGAGCTGAGTGATAAAAAGCAGTCGCCTTTGAGCATTAAGGAATGGTTGAAACAAAAATGATGCAAGAAGCCCAGAATTTGCTCATTAAGCAGGAAAGAGAAAGATACTGTGTTAGAATTAACATGGCCAGAGCACAGGGAGAAGTCAATGAGGAATTTCCTGAGCAGGGCAAGGAGAGCTGATTGAAGGAAGAAGCTGGGAGAGATAAACTTTCATGTTTGACTAAGCTCATCAAAGGAGGAATGAGTTGGAGGCACAGGAAATAGAGTTCTGTGTTAGCCATATTAATTTTGATCTGCCTATTAGATCCAAGAGGGTTGGTGAGTAGGCAGTTGGGTAGATGAATATTAAACCTCGTTAAAAAATTCAGTCCTAGAGATAGAAATTTTGGAGTTGTCAGCAAATAGATGGATGGTGCTTAAAACTACAAGGCTGGTAGAGATCTCTTAGGGAGGAGTTCAGTTAAAGAGGAGGGCCCAATGTTGTATCTGTGTTTATTCATGAGTCAAGAAGAGCACAGGTGCAAGAGAGCAATTGGTCAAGAAGAATCATGGAAACTGAGATGAACAGCAGGGAGGCTGGAAATCAAGTAGAAGGTGGTATTACTTAAGCCAGGAGTGAAATGTGTTTCAGAGAGGAAGGAGTAATGGAATGTGTCAAATGCCAGTGAGAGGCTGAAAAGGCATAGATTGATTTCTGTATTTTTTCTAGGGGTGTATACTATAAAAGACATGTGATATAGGTGCTGTTAATTTTTATGTAGAAAGTGACTGGCAGGAAATTTAATACTAAATCTTTCACTTCTTAGTGCAGAAACTGATTACATCAGAATTCTCTAGTTTGTCCCAGGGAGAGTAGGGAGTTTTATAGGTGAAAAAGTTCTAAGAAACATGAACAACTAGATGTCTTAAATGCCTTTTAATGAAATTTCTTGTCTATGAGATGGCATTAAATATACTTGGAGAGTTAACTGTGAAGAGAATAAATAAATACAAGTATGTTTAAAAACTTGAGAAATTCCTGTCAGCTCACTAATTTGCAGCGAGGATTTTAGCTGACTGTTTTCTAAGACCAGAAAAAACTCAAGAGAAAAGCAGCGTTTAGAAAGGTGTACATGTGCCCAAGATGCCTTATTAGTGAGCCATATGGCAGTTTCTCGCCACTTAAGCATTTCATTGGTTTGGTTTCTTCCTTTTCCAAATTCATAGTGAATTGCCAACAAAGCACTGAAGCTCAAAAATGACACCTCATATTAACCTAACAAGGCATTATGGGTTATACAAGAATGTGTTAGATATTTATAGTTTGTTGAAAATTCCTGCCTACACCATCTCCGACGTTAAAATACAAAGGCACCTCCATCCTAATAGCATCGATGTAACCATAACTAACACATTTTACAAGTAAAATGCATTGCACATGCAGATTCAGGATATTCTTGAGATTGGCAAATGAACAAGAATTCACATAAGAATTGGACCCTACTTGCTAATTTGATAAAGATGCTTTATGAGGCCACCTACTTTGAGATGATTCCATCTCTGCTTTCTCCCTTGAAATCATGATATCCTTTCTTAACCCCAAATCACAAAGGTACTAAGGAATAGAGGCAGATGCGCCCATTCTAGTGATTTTTGGAAGATTTTGCTCCCTGTGGGGGACATTTGGCAATGTCTGAAGACTTTGAAGTATATTGGATAAAGGCCAAGGAGGCTGCTAAATGTCTTGTCATGCACAGAGAAGCCTCCTACCGCAAAGAATTATCCAGCTCCAAATGTCAATAGTGTAGAACTTGTGGAACCCCGAGTCACTCTGATGGTTCTCAGTATATAAATGAGAACCCCAGATAGATATAAAACCTAGATGAGGAAAGGGAAAGGGGAAAGAAAGAAGAGGAGCGAAAGAGAAAGTAAGGATGAAAAATAGAAGGAGGTATTTATAGATGTGGTAGGGTAGAATAAAGAGAGAAACAGGAGCAAATAGAGGATTTTTTGTAGACACCCTGGGTTGGTTTTCTTGTTTCCACAGGGTATTGCTCTATGGGGCACTAAATGGTAGGAATTATAACTTGAGATGTTAGTGAATACCGTAGGATTCACCTGTAGGTGTAAAAATGGATTCAGTCAAGTGACGTCTTTCTCTAAGAATTAATTTACTTAAAAATGGTACCAGAGATAACATTATTGAAAAGCCTTTTGATTCTTCAGGGTGGTACAAACATCTTTCACCTTCATAAGAAAATAATAATTAAAAAAAAAAAACCTCTTGGTCAGATCAGAGTCTACGTCACCTGTTCCTTCTCTGATCTCTTTTGTTCCTACATGCCTCCTCTTCCAGAGGAGCAGTCTGCGTTGTATTAAAGTTGTGTCTAGTTCTAGGCAAACAGCATTGTCCTACAAATATTTTATTCATTCCTTTTCTCTTTATTCTGGCTGCCCTTATTCACCTTTCTCCTTTCTCTGAAATCTTTCTCCTCCATTTGTTTTCTGGAGTCTAGAAGAGTCCTTCAATAGATAGAGTGGAACAAGGTTTAGAGAGTTTTCCTGGGAACTGATTTATCTTGTCTTAGAGAAGGACAGGGCCAGCTAGAAACTTGGAGAATGCAGTTCCTTTGGTCTAGACTTAAGCTGTCAGAAATGGGTCAAATGAATTAAATAAGACTTGCTTAGAGTCAGGTCTGTTGTCTGTTATGACTGAAGGCAGTACTGGAGTTGTCATTATTGCTAACGGAGAACTTTCTCACACAAAGAGACTCTTGAAAATGTTAGAATATTGCTTATTTCTATCTTCTACCACACTGTCACTATTTCTTCATCTTCCAAATCTTGGTTGAAGAATAGCCATGCCATTTCTATATTCCTCCACTGTAGGAGTCATGGGTGGCAAAGTAGGTTCAAAGTGATGAGGTTTTGAAATATTAAACAGTAGCAAGTCTATTTACGACTGTAGTTAGACAGAGACATATACATACATATTTGTATGCAACATTATGTTAAAAATGGGTTATTTGTGGGAGATGTTGGGGCTGACAGATGCAAATTTGAAAGGGTAAACAAGAAAAATTTAAAAGTAAGGTGATTATTGCTTGGTCATTGTTAAATGAGGCAGGGATCCCCAAGCCATAGAACTTCTGTTTTGTTTCTATTGTCTTTTCTCAATTTTATGAAAGAAAAAGAATTTCATTCATAATGAAGGCATAGTTCAACACTAGGTGGATATTACTTAATTGGAGAACTTACTGGAGTGTGTGATGGGGCTACTGTGCCTTCATTAAATTATGTGTGCATCGGCTATGAGCAATTGCATGTAAATTAAGGGTAAGTTTGGCATGTGCATGTCAAATAGTGGTTTAGATGATTTTCTCATCAATTTTATATAATTCGTGCCAGTTGGCTTTCAGAAATATATGTATGAGGAATGTCAGTTTTGTGTTTGTGCATGTGCCTGTATTTTTAGCACGAGAAACAGATTTTCCATTAACATATATCAAAAGAGAAGATTCACATATCAGGGATTTTTGAAATGAGCAGTTTTTGCTAATATTCATTTAAAGAGCATATAATTTTAGAAGATTATTATATTTAAAATAGAAACTAGCATGGTATATCTAAGGTTATGTTATTTGGCCTGCATTACAGAGCAATGACAGTTGCATTCATCTAAATCACACCATTTATATGAAGAAAAATAACAGATCCCAAAATGAGCAAGTCAAGTATCTTATCTCTTTGATGAATCATTGATTTGATCATGCAATTTGAGAGGACTGGGGAGACTAGAGGCCCTAAATTACCATTGAAAGCTGTAGATGTGATGATTAGAGGCACAGTTCAGGTAATTATGTGACTGTCTTCTGAAGTATAGCTGCATTCATACAATCACATTTCTTAAGTATCTACTGTCAGAAGCTTTTGAAAGGTGCATATTTTTAAGACTGTATTCTTTTTTTCTGTTGGAAAACAGGTCACTGTTCACTTATTTAATATGCAGCATTCACAAATCAAACATGCTCTGATCATCCATTCGTGTTCTTGTTTAGTGATGAGAACATTGCCAGGTCCAACCTTGAGCTTCTATGAAGCTAAGGTTTGCCCTGGAACCAATATTCATCCCCCCTTCAAGGAGCTGTTTTGTTTTTCTTACTTCCTGTTTTCTTTCAAGTCTGATTCATGGTCCACATTGCACTGCTGTCCACCCTCCTGCAGAGACCAGAGGATGCCCCTGAATCCAGGGTAGCCTTCATGCCAGGGCTGCCCACTCTACCAGTCTGCCAGGCCCTCTGAGAACAGTGAAGGTGTTTACCTGATGTGAGCTGTATGGATTAGTAATGAGACTTACTTTAGACAAAAATTAGAGAAAACTCAGTATTACTTGTCTACTAACATCACTACCATTTGCATTCCGATTATTATTTTTTTAGTCCAAGAGAAAGGTGTGTAGATAGACATGAGGCAGGAATTATTTGTATCCTGTGTACTTAAGAACCTATTCATCTGTGTGGTCATCACTGGTTAAGAATGTGCGAGCATAAAAAATTTACAGACCATTGCTGTAAATTATGAATTCCATCTGATATTCTTCTTTTCTTTATTCCTGCTCCATTTTTAACCCGTATGATATGCATTTCTCTCTGATATCAACGTCCTCCTGGTATATCTCTTGGCTTTCATAAGCTATGTGTGTTGTGCAGTCTGCCAGGTTTTATAATCTTGGTTTACCTTAGTTTCGAGATTGTACATAATTCTAGACTTCTGCTTGGTTTTTAACTCTCCACCCAATGTAGACCTTTATGGTATGCATTTTTGTTTTCCCACGTTTATACAAATTATACACATAGACATACATGAATACATACATGAGGATTTGATTGTTGCTTAAAATACAAGTGTAGCTGGGTGCAGTGGCTCATGCCTGTAATTCAAGCACTTTGGGAGACTGGGATGGGCTGATCGCTTGAATCCAGGAGTTTGAGCCCAGCCTGGGCAAGATGGTGAAACCCCATCTGTACAAGAAAACCCCACAAAAATGTGCCTGTAGTCCCAGCTACTTGGGTGGCTGATGTGGGAGAATTGTTTGAGCCCAGGAGGCAGAGGTTGCAGTGAGCTGAGATTACACCACTGCACTCCTGCCTAGGTGATAGAGTGAGACCATCTCTCAAAAAAATTAATAATTATAATAAAAATAAAAATGTATTTACAATTTGTATGTACACACTATACATATTATACCATAATTTATTTTTAATGGTAATGTACCATGGAAATTACATCTTGCTAATAGGTAAAACTCTAATTCAGTCTTTAAAAATCACCACTTTAGCCTGGTGCAGTGGCTCACACCCATAATCCTGGCACTTTGGGAGGCCCAGGTGGGTGGATCAACTGAGATTGGGAGTTTGAGACCAGCCTGACCAACATGGTGAAGCCCCAACTCTACTAAAAATATAAAATTAGCTGGGTGTGGTGGTGCATGCCTGTAACTCCAGCTACTCAGGAGGCTGAAGCAGGAGAATCGCATGAACCTGGGAGGTGGAGGTTGCAGAGAGCAGAAACTGAGCCATTGCACTCCAGCCTGGGCAAAAGTGTGAAACTCCGTCTCAAAAAAAAAAATAAATAAATAAAATAAAAAATAAGTAAAAATTACCACTCTATTCCATGGTGTCTATTTAACCCTGTTTCTATGGATAGACATTTTTAGGTTATGTAGTATCATTGTCCTTGTTTGCAAACAATGTTGCATTGAACTTTATAGTACTTCAAAAATAAAATCATAACAGAAATCAAGGCCATGTCACATGCTAAAAACTTATTAAGATTGGCTGTATTTGTGTGAAGTTTATAAGTTGCATAATGCATACAGCAAAGTTACCCAAAATCTATAAGTGAGTTTTTCTTCACATGGTTATAGTCTCAGTTCCTGTGTCTAGGTTGGGGTTGCCTATTTTTCCCATGGATTACCATATTTCTGTGGAATTCTTAGGCAGCAGGGAACACAGTGGTGAGAAGTGGGAAGACAGCAAGACAGAGGAATGTGAGGGGGCAGGAACTCTGAGCTACCAGGAACAAACTGTCTGATAAGAAACAGGAGGTTTGGTTTGACAGGTAACAAAAATTGAATCTGCAGAAGATCCTTGACTAGAGTAGAATGAGCTCTTCATAGCCGTTTAGATCATTGTAGGTTTGCTTTCTTCCTGCTTTTGTTTGAGCTGAGTCTAGAAAATTCTCAGCTCTCAAACTTGATCTATACCAAACTCCACTAATCCTTCAAAACCTGAGCATTATAACCCTCTAGAAGATATAAAACCCTGTACCTAAGGTCATGAACTCTGAAACCTGTATTCTCCACCACTGAATAGCTTGGGACTTCTGGGTAGCCTGTTTAAATTCCCACAACTGCAGTTCTTTATTGTGGCCAGCTCTTAGATGCAGGAGAAGAGATTCAGGAAGAATAGTGGGGTGGATTGCAGGAGAGGTAGGTAGGAGCTATATTATACAGCCTTCTTAATAACAAAATGAAAAAGCCTGCACATACATGGAAGACTCTGGGTTAAAATCAACCTATTATTGACGCTGTAGCCTAATATTTCTAAATGATCTCTGTGGTAGTGTCCAGGCAACCCTAAAACTAGGGGAGATGATTATGTGAGATTTGAACAGTCCAATTGTGAACTCTCATACTAACATATATGGCTGAGAGAAATTGTGTCAACTATAAAATATTAAATAGATGAAATAAAAAACAATAGTCTAAACTTTATTTAATGTGTAGCCACCAATGAATACAGAAGTAGAGCCATGTTTATGGGCAATTCTCAGAAGCAAAAAATGAGCATACCATAAAAAGAAAAAAAAAAGGAAAATTACCAACAGTAAAATGTGGTTCAGTGATTTTTTGACAGCTTGTCGAGATTAGTGTTTCTTATCCTTCAATGCCAGACAGTGGAGATGAGTCAGGGGAGAAGCTGTAGGTGGAAGACTAAGAGTGGGAAGGAATGAAGGAAAGCCAGAGTCAAGAGCTACCTGTTCTACTTGACGTCGTGACAGCTGGCCTCTGTGTAATTGGGTTGGATGACTCAGGATTGTACCTACTGGCACTTCTTGGCCATGCATTAGCACCAGGACTATTTGAAAACTACTGCTCCAGAATAAAGGTTTTCAGCCCAAATTTGAGACTCAAAAGGAAAGGACTTTCTTAAATGTGAACTGAGCCTTCCATCTGCTTTGCCAACAATGAATGTCTTTCTGCTATTTTTTTTTTTTAATCTTACCAAGCTCAGATTCTTTTGGCAGCTGGCTCAAAATGCCTTTTCCAGAATTGGTGGCTGTTGGCAGTAGCCAGAAATAAATTGAAATCATAATTAAAATAGTCATCCCTTGGGAAAAGAAGTTGAAACTTGGTAAATCAGACTTACAGTAACTCCAAGAATTGGAGCCAAAAGGAAGCATGCAGAGCTCCTAGGCTGGTTCCTAGTGCAGTAGCCACCCTTTAAAGACATGGTCCATGCTTTGTTTTTAGTGACCTTCCAATCACATGCTTTGCATTTCATTGGCTTTGATAAATACACATTGAAAAGGTTGATCACAATTTTATCACAGATATAAGAATAATTTATAGTTTTGTGACAACTGATGACCCAAATCAGCAAGTGACAAGTTAAGTTTGGTGAAACTGAGGAAATACCAAGTAAGCAGTTACTATTGAAAGGGGAAGGGAGACAGCAGTAAAATAAAATCATCTGAATTATATACCTGTTGGTGATAGAAGGCATTCAGCCTTGAAGACAATATCCTGTATGTAAGACAGTTATATAATATCTAATATTGTGAACAGAGGCACTGGATTGCTGATTAAGACAAACCCTATAAAGCACCAAACCAACAAATGGCATGATTTCAGCCTTTGTTTAAAGCCACTGTGTTTTGTGTTCACTCATACAAATTTGTCCTATTTCTTTCTTTTCTCTAAAACTCAGAATCTGAGTGCAAATGTATTTATGGATAAATAGTGTTGTGCTGGCAGTAGTACCATCTAAATGACCTGCTCTAGAATGTGACTGGTTTCCCATGTGCCCCTCATGTGACGAAGGGCAGAATTGTTTTAGGTAAAATAATGTTTCGGCTGCCTAGCATGAGATATAATTATCTCTTGGATAATTATATCTGTATATCAACATGTTTCAGCCAATGTGTTAAGCATTTTATGTGTCATTTGTTCCTCAAAAGAACCCTTTATGATAGATATTATTGTAGCCATTTTAAAATGAGGCATTCAAGGAACTGGATAAGAAAGTTTCCTAAACTCTCACAGCCACAGCGAGTAGCGGGTAGGGCTAGGATTGTCGTGCCTCTCAAAGCTGGTATGCTTCCCATCAGCCTTCTGCCGCCTCTGGGCTGGCTGCTTAATTGGGGCTGGATCACATACAATCTCTCGCCTTGTTTTTCCTTCTCATTCATCAGGTCTGTCTCCCTACAATATTTTAACACCTCAAGGACAGGAACATTTTTTGGCATCTCAATTCTTAGCTTGTCTGCGATAATGATGATCACATCCTACAAAAATTTCAGTTTTGCGAAGCAGACTTTCTCACTATCTTTTTGCTCTGTTTTCAACTCAAGTGAAATCCAACATCCACCACCACCACATCAACCACCACCAACTTCTGTCCTAGCCTGCTCTTCACCTCCTATCCTCCCTTGGATCTTTGAGATGTATTTTCAGCACCCATTTATGCTTTGTACCTGGATTTTCTTGTTTCTTATTTTACAGGTTGCTGGCATATTTTGTGAGTACATTTTGCATATTGTCAATCTGCCACATTGGAACATCATTTTCACACTGACTTCAAAAATATCTCGAATTTTTAGTGTTTTAATGTAGGTGAGGCATTTTCATCTGCACAGACGTGTATATCAAGTAGATTCAAGGGCAAAATTTTTTCAAGACTTGATGCTTTTGTGCATTTTATGTATGTAGAATTTTTAAATAAGTGGCTTAATTGCATTCATAATCTACTCAGTTATTACAGTTTTTCTTTGGTATTCAAATGACTTAACATAGGACCTCATTATGTGAGTAGCTGTTCCTTTAAGAACTCCCTTTTTTTAAATGAACAAGGTGGAAAGAGCTTCAAAAAAGTTGGAAGAGGATACAAATCTATTTCAGGGAAGCTTTTCAGAGAAGTTAAAGCTCTACTTTTGCTTTTCTAACACCTCCCAAAATTGCAGTTTAATCTTCGGGTCACCAGAAAAGTATCCAATTATTTTAAATAAAATTGTCTTTTTAAATCAGATTCCTGTGCCTTTAATTAATGATGTATTGTTTAACTTCAATTATTAAGAACATACATTTTTCCTTTGTCCGTTTATAAAAATAAACATGTGGAAGAACTTATGACACTGAAAACAAGCACTTGGGAGAGACTGTGGATGGAAACAAGCAAAAAGTTGAGTCCTTCCATGTAGAAATTGACCTAGTTTCAGTCCACTACTAGGAGAGCAGCACAAGCTCAGAGAGCCTTTGTTGTTTGTTGTTTTCGTGTTACAATTACCAGTAACTTTGAATCAGTGACTCCTATTCTCATAAGACATTTTACTGATCAGAATCTTCTTATTTTGTTGAATTCTCTCTAACCTAAATTTTTGATTCTTTCTTTAAATTAGTAGCCTTTTAGCATTTTGGGAATCTCAGATCACTTTGATAATCTAGAAAGCAGTGGTTTGTCTGTCCAGGAAAATACAGATACACGTAGACACGCCAAATCTAGCATACAATTTTGGAGAGTTCAAGAATTGTTGAACCTATTTGAGGACGCATTATTTTAAAGAGCTTGATGATGACCAATGTGTTTTCACCAAACAAAATTATAATGTTATCTTTAGGCAAAACCTCTTTAAGAACATTAAGTTATATCAAATGTTTCTATGGCTCAAACATTTTAACAGTTTCCATCCATGGATCAAAATATAGAGTAAATAAGTGAACCAAAGCTAACTACATTAATAAAGTCAGACGTGGGCATAAAGCTCTTCAGACACACAGCCACCTGCACATAAAGATATACACTATCAATATTTCCTTACCAACCTGTGGTAGTCATGCTGCTGAAGTAGTGCCTCAATCTGAATTTTACTAAACTAGATTAAATAGCATCCAGTTTTCTGTAATTTGAACAGCCTAGAGATAGTGTGATGGATCCTTAGGTTTTTAAAATGATAAATCAAGCATTTCTGTATTCTTTCCACTGATTTTTGCCAAAGGAAATTAGGATGTGTTTTTATAGGGTCCTCTACAGCATATTCAATATCAAAATGCAGAAAATGTCCTTGATGTTTAAGCCCCTTTATTCGTAGTGAAGATAATCCTGTTTCTGTTTAATCTCTTTATTTATTAGCTTTCATAGTTGCCACTAAATATTTCGAATCGCTTCCAAATTTCTTGGTCTATAATTACATTTCTCACCCAACTGAGATATGTCGTTTGCTTTATCTGTTTTACAAAAATGCATTAAGTACCTTAGTATCCTTTAAAACAAGATATCACATGTGTCAAAATATAATTCTCAAAATGTTACGCATAATTCTCATATAAATAGTTACAAAGCACATGTCAAGATTTAATTTAGCTCAACCATCAGGATGAAAAAAACAATTTAAAAAACTAGAATATATTTATATATAGAGAGAGACTATATGTAATATATATATATATTTCTCTACATATTATATAGTATCTCTGTATCCATACCTATATGGATATATTCATAAATAAATATAAATGATATATATTATATTCATAAATATAGATTTTGATTGCATTCCTGAATGAGACCAATTTTTCCTTTATCAGTTATTTAATTCACAGCATTCGTTTAGCGTAAAACTTCATATACTCAAGGTTTCTAGTTTACAAAGATGAATCACTTTTGTTTCGTAACTTTAGGTACTTTCATATACATCCTCAGACTCATCTGAAAGACTTGTTAAAACACATTGCTGGGTTCTACCCCTAGTGCTTCTGTAGACCTGGGATGGGACCTGGGAATGTGTGTGCCTGTGTGTGTGTGTGTGTGTGTGTGTGTGTGTGTGTTTTATTATACTTTAAGTTCTGTGGTACATTTGCAGAACATGCAGGTTTGTTACATAGGTATAAATGTATATGCGTGTAGGAATTTGTGTTTCTGACCAGTTTCCAGCTGATGCACATTTTGAGAACAAGTGATTTAACTCCAGGCTTTGTTTGAGGATCAAGCAGGGCAGCAGAGAGTGTTGATCAACTCCCAAGAAAGTCAGTACAACCTCTGATTGGCTCCTTATTACTTCTTCTATGTTATTCCTGTTTTCTTCTCCTGTCCCCTCTCTACCCACAAGATCATCCACAACTGTGGCGTCAGCTGCCAAGTCTTTATCGCTGCCAGAACAGCTGCATTCCGGTGCTGCTTCCTACCTTTGAACATTTCAAATCCCTAATAAGGGCCAGACTCCCAGTGTCTTCCCCACAGAGACCCGGCCTCCCTCATTTGTCCCATTTCTGTCAGTGATTTCAATTCCACTGCAAACCAGGGCTAGAAGGCTCCAAATCACATGTTGTAAACTAGAAGGTGCTTTTCTCCCTCCCCAGTTATCATTGGCAGGCTTCTCTTAGTAGAGAAAATGTTTAATTTTTAGAAGTTTGGAATCCTAAAGAGATTCCTTTCAATTTTCAATCTGCCAGTTATCTGTCCTGTTCCTCGGATGTGGCCTTAATTCTTTATAAGAAATAAAAGCTTCCGAGACTCCAAGGAAGTTTGCTGAGAATTGTAGTAAATCAGAGAAGCAAGCCAGTCCTGGCAGTCTCTTGGAAGGTTAGCTTTGGAGGACTGAGAGTTCAGGGCCCAGGCTTCTAGAGGTTACGCCTGAGATGTGTAAGTGAGACTTGGAGGCAGGAGATAATAAATATAAGCTTCAGGAGTTTGGAAGGCCAAGGGAGTTTAAGAAGATTATCAAAAGACATTACAACTTCAGTTTCAGCTTCTCGGGAGGCTGAGGCTGAAGGATCACCCAAGCCCAGGAGGCTGAGGCTATGGTGAACCATGATCACGCCACTGTACTCCAGCCTGGAAGACAGAGCGTGAGACCCTGTCTCAAAAAATAAATATAAATAAAATTTAAATTTAAAAAGGAATGTAACAAGATCAGCTGAGGGGAATTTGTTTTGGAAGAGAGGAAACTATTGAGAGCAGAAGAATTGATGGGTGGATTTGAATAATGCTACAGAAATAAAGTTCGAAAGAAGAAAGAAAGATCATTTAGAGACTAAATCAGGTGGTTGGCTTTGGAGAGAAGGTGAATATTTTTATCCAAGCCCAGAGGAAAGAACGATGGCAGTTATGTCAGTTGGCCTTGAGGTTAAATAGGAGAGGGGTAATTGGGAGGTCATGAAAATGCTCAGGTAGATGAGTACACTGTGCTCTGGGTGAGTGTTGGGCAGAGTGATTTTGCCATGGGTCCACCTGCTGCTACTTTCCTTCCTTGTCTACTCCTCTGTAATTGAGTTCAGTAAAGAAGGCTGAGGTTAGGATGACCTCCACATGTGAGGTTGATTTTCTTTGTTTCCATGTAGATGAACAGCCCCTGGGTATGGATGGCTGCTTCTTTTCCTCACATACTGTAAGTCCCATGTGGCCAGTAGATAACCTTTGATTTGTTCCCATTCTGTGCCAGTGCCTTAGACCTGTGTGTCAATGACAGCCAGCTGTCACTAGTTCCTTGGCTTCCCAAAGGGAAAGAAAGAAATTCCCATAAGGAAGTAAATGTCCCAAATTAGATTATTTTTATTGAATGGAATAATTGAAAATGTTGAATGGGATCATTGACAACCTCCTGGTAATTTTGTGGGGGAGTTATTTTTAAAAGTTCTATGTGAAAGACTTTCAAAGCAGAGCCCTTCTTTCTGTTTCTAGAGAAAAAAAAAATGTGATGTGGTCTTCTCACCAGTGCTTTGTGTAGGAAGGGATGGCAGAATGCCGAGGGAGGGAAGCCCGTCAGGTTATTGAAATGGAGCCACTAGAACGTGTGTGTCTCTTTCCAGGACCATGAAACCTCCTTCCCCAGGGCTCTCTCAGCACAGAGGCTCTCCCCTCGGTGGTGCTTCCTAGATGGTGAGTTCTGCATTTCTTGGGGGTATTGCGGGAGGTGGGGAAGTTGAAGAGCAAGGCGTCAATTGATAGGGTGGACTCTAGTTTTCCGAAAGATTATTCAGAAAGCCTTCATGTGAATTCCTCCACATGGTTGATATTTTCGGGCTGAACGACGTGGGCCTGCTGATGTTGCTCTGTCCTTTCCTGAAGTCATTTCCCTCAAGGCAGCTTGGTTAACTCTGGCTGAACTCAGCACCCACTTGCACAGGCTGATGTTTCCCTATCATCAGCCCTCTTTTCTTAAAGCTTGAATGCCTGCCTTAAATTAGTTCAGAGCAGTAGCTGGATTCTACAAGCATAGGATGGATATTAATTTCTATGTTGTTTGCATCTTACGGAACATTCATAGTATTTTTATGAGACCATTATTTCAGTGTGATGTATACATTTCTGGGAGAAGGGCAGAAAAATTCAGTTGCATTCAAATCTGCTTGACTCAGCATAACATATCCATGCATAATAGGTTAGTTATTTTATGATTGTTTAATGAGTCCATTTTTTATCTCAAACATCTCTCTCCTAGATGCTGCATAATACTACCTTTCTATCCAATTACCCATATTGCAGTATCTTCTCACCTCTGTATATTCATGCTTACATACTGCCCAATGTATCTGCTACCTGTTCTCTCTCTTGTTCAGATGGAGACATGTTCATTGTAGACACCCTTGCTTTTTTTTTTTTTATCTGTGTGAACATCTGGGAGGATATAAATGTGAATAAAAGTATGACAGGATGTGTGAGTGTATGAACAAGCATTGGGATGGCAGCAGCAGAGATCTATTAAGATTTAAGGACCGTCCAGTTAACTGGCAGCAGAAGAGAAGGGTATAACTTTGATGCCAGATCACAGAACATTTTGAATGCCATATGCATATTTTTCTAGTGTTATGAAGATGGGCACTTGTATCTATATGAGATCTAACCCATATAAATCATAATGCAGGTTTTTGTTAATGTCTCATCAGCTGTCTCTGAGAACTTTCCTCCACCTTCTTTATTCCATAGCAGTGAGAAACATAATCATTTGTCATTTCTGAATTTACAGAGGAACAACTTATATTTCAGAAAATTATGAAAATATGTTCTATCTAAAGTCTTAGATAAAATTACAGCTATTGTGGGTAACAGTCTTAACCCAGATAGTAGTTTTATTAAACCTTTTAAAGGTAATTGCAGTCACGGTTTAAGGGAACGAAGTAGAGTGAATTTCTCCAAGGCAGATTTTATTCTATTCTTAGATTTTAGAGAGCAGGGACCATAATTGGCTGGTTTCTTAGTTCAGTTTCTTTTGGAGAGAAGCTACTCATTAAATGTTTGTGAATTTTAAATAATTACTTGCTTTTTGAGTTTTTCTTTCTTGTGCTATGTTTGTTTTGTAGAAAATCTATTTGTGATATCTGGGCTTTGTAAGATAGATTTAAGTGAGAAGCACATAATTCTTTGGTTTGCTTTTCTTTTCTTTTTTTTTCTCTTTTTTGAGATGGGAGTCTGATTCTATCACCTTGGCTGGAGTGCAGTGGCATGATCACGGCTCACTGCAGCCTTGAACTTCCTGGTCTCAGGCAATCCTCCCGCCTCAGCCTCCTGAGTAGCTGGGACCACAGGGGCACGCCACTATCCCTAGCTAACTACAAAAATTGTTTTTGTAGATATGAAGTCTTACTTTGTTGCCTAGGCTGGTCTCCTAGCTTCAAACAATTCTGCCACCTGAGCTTCCCAAATTGTAGCCAATAATTCTTTCTAATATTAAGAATATTCAAAATAATTTCTAGAAACCCAAAGTTTGTAGTTCAGATTTTTTTCCCCCACACCATAGATGCAGCTCAATTTCTTTTTCGAGAATGCTTAAATAATTTTTTTTTTTTTTTTCTGTGTTGGCGTCCTTCAGACATGATGCTAAGGATGCAGGTTGAATGTGAAATGATTCATTTAAGACCACATACAGTCGTCCCTGGCCTAAATCTTCAAGCCGTTTTCCAAAATGAGAAATCACTTCCCTTAGAAGTCTACATAACTATAGTGTTTTCTAGCTTTATTTACTTAATAAAAACATACCAAGTGCTACCTTTCTTTATGATCCTGTGCTAATTTCAGGAGGCATAAAAGATTAAATGAAACAGATTTTTAAAGAGAGGCAGGTCTGGCCGGGTGTGGTGGCTCACGCCTGTAATCCCAGTACTTTGGGAGGCCAAGGCAGTTGGATCACAAAGTCAGGAGTTCGAGACCAGCCTGACCAACATGGTGAAACCCCATCTCTACTAAAAATACAAAAATTAGCCAGGTGTGGTGGCTTATGCCTGTAGTCTCAGCTATTCAGGAGACTGAGGCAGGAGAATCCCTTGAACCCGGGAGGCAAAGGTTGCAGTGAGATGAGATTGTGCCACTGTATTCCAGCCTAGGTAAGAGAGTGAGACTCTGTCTCAAAAAAAAAAAAAAAAAAAAAGACAGATCTCTTAGTCTTATAGTTATCTGTGAAGATAGTTTGTATAAGAAATTTTTAAAAATGTAAATGTGCCTGGAGGCAGATGTAATACATTCTGGCTAGGGTAGGGAGGTTGGAACTGAGAAAGATTTCACAGGGGCACAAGTACTTGAGCTGGTTCTTTAAAGACAAGTATGATTTATATGGCAGAGGCAATGGAAAGGGCTTTCTAAGCCTTAGAATAGCAGTGGCAGAGGCATGAAAGTGCTGAGGTTTTCTTAATAAATTTAGGGACTGGCCAGGAGATTAGCATGACTGCTGTGTAGGGGTTTTGACCAGCATAGTTGAATAGAAGGTTATAAATTTGGTGCTAGATTACTGAACATGCTGAATGCCATATGTATTTTTTTCCCTAGCAACTTCTGCTGATCGCTTTTATCGAATAGACAGATCTCAGGTAAGTTTTCTTCCAGCCTGCTTGTGAAAGTGAAAAATTCCCAAGTTCATATACTTCATTGGTAGCTAATCTCATAAATTTTTCTAATGAAAAACACTGAGACATTTACACATTTTGGAGTGGGGTTCATAACCTAAGCTGTGAACCTTTTATTTATCTTCGTGTGTTTTATGATTTATGGACTCAAGATGATACAGCTTGATCTTGCAAATGAGTACAGAAAATAAGTTGACTTGTAGACATTATCATCAGCCTGTACTCCAAATGTTCATTCACACAGATATTTTTACTCCTTCTTAGCGAAATTTTATGTCTTTTTAAGCTCATTTCTGTTTAGCAAGTTTGAGGCCCCAAGTGTATACCTAGGCTACTTAGTTTCAGTTTGCCAAGCCCTACAGGTCAGTGATGAGAAAAAAAAAAAAAAGGCTTATTCAAGGTCACAAGTCCTCCCAATATCTGAATTCTCCTAGAAAAATAATGTACAGTGTTGAACCCAATAATAAAGCCAGTTGTTTACCATGCTGCTTAGCTTTGACCAGGTCATGGGGTGGAAGTCCAGGCCATCATACACTCCTGCTGGACCACATGGCATGTGGGTGTCACTTCTCTAATAGTATTTGGGAAGGAGATGAGTCAAGACCATTTCTAGATATACCTAAAATAATTGGGCTGGGCGCAGTGGCTCATGCCAGTAATCCCTGCACTTTGGGAGGCTGAGGCAGGTGGACCACGAGGTCAGGAGATCAAGACCATCCTGGCTAACATGGTGAAACCCTGTCTCTACTAAAAGTACAAACATTAGCTGGGTGTGGTGGCAGGTGCCTGTAGTTCCAGCTGCTCTGGAAGCTGAGGCAGGAGATTCCCTTGAACCCAGAAGCAGAGGTTGCAGTGAACCAAGATCATGCCACTGCACTCCTGCACGGGTGACAGAATGAGACTCTGTTTAAAAAAAAAAAAATCCTAGTTAATTGGAAATCAAGGAGATTCATCTCTCCCTGTCTCCCACTGCCTGCCATAGGACAGCTTTGAGGAGGAACGCCAACCAATCAAGCTTCTGGCAACACACTGTGATCCTTTGACACGTTGAAGAATTTCATTATTCCTGGAGACCCAGAATCCTTGTTTTGTTATTCTTCATGCAACAGACTTCTTGTTCTTCCTTAGGAACATTTGCACTTTGTGATGGAGATTTCCCAAGATGAGATTTTTATTCTGGACCCAGATATGGTGGTGTCACAGCCAGCGGGGACACCTCCAGGCATGCCTGACCTGGTGGTGGAGCAAGCCTCGGGGTGAGTGTGCTTCTCCTTGCCCTGTGAGGCTGGCCTCAGGGTGACATTGTGTCTAGTTTGCCTTTGAACTTGCTGTTACTCTAATGACATCAAACATAAAGATCTTCTTGTTGTGTTTCCTTAGAGTGGTTATTTTATAAGTCTGTCTGATGAATGGCCGTGTAGAAACACAAAAGCAGATTTGCATCATGTCCAAGCCTTCTTTACCCATCACAGCAACACTTCTTAGCAAACCTGGAAAATACTGGTACTTGTGTTTCTGCTTATGTGTTTGTAGTAACTCTGTTATCCACATAAAAAGTGGATACAGATGATTTGACAGTTTTTCTCCTCTTCCTCCTCTTCTTCTTCTTTGCTATTTCCAGGCTGCTGGAGACATGTAGATTGTATAGTAATAACTATGACATACCAAATGCTTTTTAGGACCTCTGTCCTGTGCCTCTCTTCTATTTCTACCACCACTTCATAGTAACTTAATCATCTTAAGTGCTCTGTGCTTATTTTCTCATCTGTAAAATACAAATAATAATAATCCTCACTCAGAGAACTGTTTAGTGATTAAAAGAATTGATACAGGTAAAGCACTTAAAGTCATTCCTGAAATTTTAAAAACAATCATTGAATAGAATGTTATTAAAATAATCATCATCATCATAATGCCACAGTGACCTTGAACATTTGGTACAATTATCTTTAATTCATAGATTAAAAAATTGAGACCTAAAGGGTTATTTTGCCTAGTATTTCACAGAAAATAAGTAGAAAAAATGAGATTCAGTCCTGGGTTACCTGATGCCAGAGCCCATGCATTTAACTACCACCTTGCACCACAAAACATAATTAAGATTTCTAAATTATTTCAATAATTCAGAACTATTTATTTAGAGAATTTTGTGTGCCAGGTCCCAGTGTAAGCACTTGGGGTGTAACAGTGCAAAAGTAAAAACAGATAAAAATCTTTGCCCTTGTGAAATTTAGTGTTTTGGGGCCTGAATTGTTGAAATAAGAATTGCTCTAGAAACCATACACAATGTACCCAAATAGTAAATGCACATCATCTACACCTACTCGTACAGTATGAATGAACGGGCCACTAGGTAAGCAAACTGCAATGTAATCTTCATCCCTGTTTTACCTTGTTACTTGATTTACTCTTTTCACTTTTTTTCATTCACTGCTGCTATTTGTGAGTGGTTTCCTACTCTTCCAGGGCCAGCTGATGTCCAATATGTACCAAGTCTGGGGGAGACAAGAGAGGGCACAAGTGGCTGTGTGGAACAGATAGAAAGCTGTTCTCAGGAAGCCAGAGCCATGATGTCAGAGCATGAGGGGAAGGCCGACAGGTACAAGGGGTAGCCTCATGCACCCCTGGGAGCCTCAAAGGTGGTGGGGAAAGCCACCTTTACAGGGCACATCCATATACCAGACCCATCAGTTGTGGGGAAAGGAGGTACAATGTTTTGTCCTACTGCAGAAGCAGCAGGTGCTGGAGTCTGGGTGTCCTCCTACCCCAGCTGATCTGGGCTATGTCTATTGATATGGTAAGGAGAAAATTCATTCTTCCAAGTTGCCCTGGTCTTTGCTCACTCGGTCATTTTCTTCATGTCAAATAATAGCCAAAAGGAATTGATTTAGGCCTGGCTAGAACTCTGTTAGCTCTAACTTTAAAAATTAAAGTAGCCTGAAAATCCACCAGGACTTGAATCAGTGCTTTTCTTATTTCTCACCAGTTTCCTCCCTGAAATAAACCAGGAACAGGGAAGCAGTGAAACAGGATGGACTTTGTTATTTTCTAATCTGCATTTCTACAGTAGGTCTATTACTTCTTTTTCATGTCACATTTAAAATGACTTAATCTTGAAATTCCATATTCTCATTTGTAAAGGGGACAGGATCATACAAATAGTTCATGATTGTTGAGATAAATGAATGAAATAATAAATGTGTAGTATCTGGTAAATGCTCCATAAAGATGAATTTTCCTTCTCACATTTACAGGCAAGATTCATCTTCAGAAAGTGAAGACTAAGTCACGTGGCTGCCTTTGAATGCTTAACTGTCTGGTACCCTTCTTTCTCTCAGGATCTCAGACTGGTGGAATCCTGCCCTGCGGAAACGCATGCTGAGTGACAGCGGGCTGGGGATGATAGCTCCCTATTATGAGGACTCAGATCTGAAAGATCTCAGCCACTCCCGCGTGCTACAGTAAGAGTTCTCTTGCTGTTCTTTTCCTCTGTGCTACTGTGATTGCTGGGAGAGGATGGACTGTGGGCTGTGCACCAATGGGCAGGATTGTCTTTTCAATGGCGCGCAGGCTGTCTCACACAGGTGCTGCTTTGTGTTTGACATTCCATGCACCTTGCTTACTTTTAGCTGCCCCAAACTCTTCATGGAGCTCCACCTACCATTTCTCTTGCTCCTGAGCCACCTTGAGCTCCTCGCATGTGAACCTCTACATACTTTAAACCTCACCAGTGTCTTCTTTACTGGAGCCTAGTATTTATCAGATGTCCCTGTTTGCCACATCATAAAGACATGCATGAGAGTGATCAGGAGTAGTTTGAAAGTGATGCGTGTTTTTTTTATTTGTGAACATTTTATTTTGCTGTTTCATTTGTCCTGGGCCTGTGCACGTGTGCTCTACCCAATATTGCCACATGGCTTTATAGGCTAAATCTTAGTGCTGTCCATGTGGCGGTTGCAGTCTCTGTGGGTGAGCAGTACAGCGTTTGTTCGTAGATCAGAACGCTACACTTTCTTCTGACATCTGGTCATGGTGAGAGAGTAGGATGCATGCTGGAGTTCTGCATCAGTGTTGGCACCTTTGTGCTCGGTGAATCCACCTCCCTGTCGTCTCCCCTGGTGACAGATGCACTCTTGCCTACCTACTCTTTAATTTCAGTCTACTCACTCCATTTTAGAGGTTATGTGCATGAAATTAGGCTGGTTTCCAGTTTACCTGGGGTCTTAATCAAATAGTGACAATGGCCTTGTAACCACACGTTCTTAGCCTTTTGATAGAATAACAAGATTACTAAGATTCTTAGAAGCCTAGGGTTAACTAAAGAGGCAAGGAAGTGCTTTGTTTCTGAAGAAAGACTAGAAGCAATTTCAATATTACAAAGGGAAAAAAGTGAAAAATTTGGATCTAATTATTTCATTGGCGAAGGTTCAAAGCACACACCCTGAGGGCAAAAGGAGACTTCATTTTAATTGCTTCTCTGTATTACCTCTTACTTTCTTGTGTGAAGAGGGGAAAGGAGCAAAAATGAATTACTATGGATTTTTCTTTTTAATTAAACTGTGTTGTTACTTTCCGATGGCATTTTGATTGCTTACAATTCAGGGTGTTTTTCCATTTCCTTTTTTTTACAGAATTGAGGCTTGCAAACCAGGGTGAGTCAGCCACCCATGAATGGCTAAAAATGTGGCCATTTATCTGTGGGCAGACTTATTGGAAAATTAGAGTTTTAATTAGCTACAGAAATAGATATTAAGCCTAGGCAAACCAGATGAGTATATTATTTGTACTTGTGTATAATCTGTTTCCACAAGGCAGAATATGAGCTCACTCTAGTTTTCTATGTCCTGATTTTTCTATATATAACATACTGATGTACATATCATGATAAAATAATTGTATATAAGATAGTAAATATTCTTCCCAAGAATCACAAATAAATTTACCACTTTATATAATAGCTAGGTTCTTAAAACCAGATGTTAAAATCAACTCTTTTTGTTTGTTTGCTTGGGTTGTATTATCCTTTTAGGATTTATCTTAATCTTTGGTTGATCTTCAATTGACAGCTATAAGTTTTCACAGTCATTTAGACTGTTTAGCTTTATAATGCTCTAGAGTAGTAGACCCTTTTAAAAAATCCTGCAAAATTACTTTGAAAACAAGCAAAGTGGCATTCAAAGATTCGCCCCTAGTCTTTCAGCTTTTCCAGGTGAATCTCTGGACATTGTGGAACAAAAGACAAGTCATCAACACTAGGCTCAGCCTGAATTCCTGTCTCATAGAAGATACAAGCATAATAAAATTGTTGTGTTAAATCACTTAAAAATAAAACAAAACTAGACTAGATGCCTAACCTCAACTTTTTAATTAATTCTTTAACTTTTAAAATTTTTGTGTCCATTGATTTCTTACAATATCTTTTTGTTTCCTTCAGACATCATCTCTGATATAAATAGTTATAATTATAGTTGTGGAAACATCTGATTATGTTAGTAATAACTACTATTGATGGAATACTTCCTGCTTGCTTTGTATCATAATTAAATTATCTTCTTTCAGCAATTTTTAAACTTAGCAGTTGCTTAACAGATAAGTAAACAGAGGCTCCTAAGGGGGTAAAATATTTACCTTAGGTCACTTCACATGGCAAGTGTGGTTTGACCTGAGGTTGGCTTGACTTCTGACTCCATGCTTTTCCTATTGTACTACAGTATCTTCTCAAAGGGACCTTAAAAGTCAGTGTACCAGAGCTGCAGAGGTTTTCTTTGGTTTCTATTTCTTTTTTTACATTCGTAAGGTGAAAAATCCTACAATATAGGGTTACTATGCATGCACATTAAATATACAACTGCAAACTTACCCAAAAGCAAATATGGCCGAGAATTAATCTTAAAGCATTTTTTTTCTTTAAAAGAAGAGATTAAAACAAAATATAATGGTCATAAACCTCAGTTTAAAAAATATGAAACATATATTAATTATGTTCTAATCCAAATAAGTATACAAATTATATAGAAGGCCATCATGTACCAACCACCCTGATTTATTATGTCATTGTTTTTCTATATTTGCATTAGGTCTTTCTTTCAAGCCATAAACAAGAGAGTAGTGTAAAAAATATTGACTATTGTTTCATGGTTTTGTTTTGTATTGTTCAAGTTGGAGTCTCTCTAGTTGGAAAATCTGTAATCCGAAATGCTTCAAAATCCACAACTTTTAAAGTGCTGACATGATGCTCAAGGGAAATGCTTATTGGAACATTTTGGATTTCAGATATTTGGATTAGGGATGCTCAGCTGGTAAGTATAATGCAAATATTACAAAATCTTAAGAAAATCAAAAATCGGAGACAATTCTGGTCCCAAGCATTTTGGATAAGGGAATCTCAACTTGTATTTATTTTTCATTACCTGTGTTATATAATGCATGTATTTTGGAACTTGCCATTTCACTCAACATTATATTTTTGAAATTCATTCATATTGATATATGCGGATTTAAAAAAATTTTTAGTATAGAGTATCGCATCATATATATGCCATAAATTATTTCTCCATTTTGATATTGATTTCTAATATTCTATTATTTTTTAAAATGCAGCAAACATTGTGGGACATGTGTCCTCCTGTGTTGTAGAATATATATGCAGTCTCAGCTCACTCGATATTGCACAATTTACCTTCCCAGTAAGAATATTTATAAATCAGTAACTGAAAAGGCCCTGAACACTTATTTTAATAATCTTGGTATGATCAGCATCTGCTGCTTTAAGCTTTAAAGCCCCAGTCAATTTGGGAGGTAGGAAAGGTTCCATTTTGACATCCTGTTGACAGTGCTAAATGACTCACTACATAAAAAGAAATCAAAAGAGAAACTTTCCATTCTTAGAACTGAAAATACTACTTATTGGTGTTTTCAAGACACTGCTAATGTGGTATTTATAGAATGATTTAGACCCATAAATTCATTTATCAAGGGAAAAATGATCACATGTAAATAAGCAAAGCATTCAATTTGATAAATTGGAAAAAGAATCCCAATGTAAAGAAAAAAGAAATGAGAAGGGTGAAAAATATAAAGATAATGAGAGAAATCAATGATAAGGAGAATAAAACAGACAGAAGATGAACCGAGAATAAAATTTTAAAAAATTATTTGAAAAGATAAATAGGACAAAATTCTGAGAAGACTGATTTAAAAGAAAAAAGTACTGAAAACAGAAAGAAATAT
Source organism: Cebus imitator (assembly GCF_001604975.1). NCBI lineage: Eukaryota > Metazoa > Chordata > Mammalia > Primates > Cebidae > Cebus > Cebus imitator. Next base: position 1,312,891 of record NW_016107634.1, read on the forward strand.
ACCCACAGTGCCTTCCCTATGTCATTCTTCCTCCAAGGTACTCAGGGCACTTTGTGCCAAGCGGCCCTTTACCCTCCAAATTGCAACCGATCCACTCTGTTGGGTCTTCTCAGCGTTTTCTGATGGTTTTAAACTTTAAAATAGTCCCTTAGATCCATCCCTTTTCACAGGCGGACTGAGAGGCAATTAATATAAAGAGGATGAATTTGATTTCTATCATTACTGGAACTGGCTGCATTTTCACCATAATTTTAAGGGAAGATATATACATGTTCACTTATATGCAGATCCTGTAAGAAAGACTATAATTCCAAAATAGGATAAACAATGTGTATAGTGCCTTCAAAACCTGAAATATTTAAGAACCAATTTTGAAATGAATTGATGAGAGGTGGTTGACTGACATGATCACTGCTAGGACCATAATGATTTTGTCTTTAAGTTTAAAAAAATGTTTTCAGTGTCCAAGGAAGTTGTATTTAAAATAACATGATTCTGGAAATGTATTTGTTCTTATCAGTAATTGTACTACCACGATTCATGACAAGACTATATTTCATTTGGCAGAAGATTAATAAGGAGGGAATTAGCTTAAATTTTTGCAGACCTAATGTATTTGAGTTGTAAGGAAGAATTTTGCCACTTGAGTATCTTTGAGATAAGAAAATAGGCATGGAATGAAAACTGTGATATATTCTTCTTAAGTTTTCTTTGAGAAAAGGACAGACTTGCCTTTGAGTTAGATGGGTTAAGAGCAGGCAGGTAAAGGGGCTAGAAGACAATGCTTTTGTTTCTGAATCAGAATAGTCTTTTTCCAGTTCTTAGATTTTGTGGTTTGTGAGAAATCCCCAAATGACTGAAAGAGGTGTAATTTTTCTCAGTGTCCCCAAGCCCTAAGCCTGAAAGAACTAAAATGGACTGTCACACAAATAATATCTTGCTACTAGATGAAGACACAGGGGAAACAGTGTAGTGAAACCACACATGGGACAGATATTCAATCCGGATAACTGTGTCTAGGCAGGTATCTGCTACCCGATCAGCTACGCAGGGCTAATGGGTTTTTATGATTGGCAGGGGATTTCTGTCGACAAGAAAAGATAATGCTATCAAATGTTTAACTCTAATGTGTGAGGTCTGATTTGTGATTTCATTTGAATCCTAAGAAATATGGTGAACAATTCAGTTAATCACTTATTAAACAAATCAATATCGGACACCTTCAGTGACTGAAGTCAGGCACTGGAGATATGAAACTAAGAATAAATAATTATTGCCCTTTAAGAGCTTATATTTAAAGAGGAAATATTACACAAACCGATTTTTATAGTTCTCACTAATAAGTGCTATTATGGATATATGCCTAGAGTGTTCTGGAAACAAGAAGAAATAGAATTTGCTGCTTTTTTTTAGATTTAACTTTTGACTCTTACATAGAAAAGATGAATATTTAAAGAATTAATGAACATTTCAACCTCAAATAAAAAAATAGGCTTATTAGGGGTTCTATGTGTATTTTGTTCATTTTTTACATATGAACAGATAAGTAGTTGTTCTTTTCATTGTGTAAACCAGAAATGTCATTCAAACAATGGAAAACACTCAATGATTGTTTAATATCCCTGTATGTTGTATGCTTAAGGAAATTTGGACAACTAAGAAATTATTTGGAGATCTCAAAAGACTTAATAATACTTTAAACTGAAAAACTGGCCTTTATAGTATACTCTGCAATTTTGAATCACCGTATCAAGAAGATAAAGCTCAGAAACCTCCTTTGTTCTGAAAATTCAGATGTTCCAGGCTGATTATGGGAGGAATAACTTCATTCCCCTCTGGTCCTCAACTATCTTCTTTATTCAGTTTCTTTTGGGAACATTAGGTTATAGCCTGAACCTAATAAAAAGGGTAATTGTGCTTATTGTGAAAGCTTCAAGTTCTCAACAGGAAGACAGACTATTGGACAGAGATTTTGATTTTGGAAATACTCTTTGAGCTTCACAATCAGATAAGCGGGAAAAAAATTAATCTTCTTAGTGGAATGCAGGTTTTGCTGAAATATATCTTAGAGATGAAATTGGTGCTGTCAGGATAAAGATGGCTCCTGGCATCTGTTTCACTGTGATAGTTGGGTCCCATTTCTACCTACCTTTGGCAGCCCTGCTTACCTTTGACTGGTCTCAATCTTGCTCGCCCTGGATAATCATTCCAGCTGGAAAAATACAGGATAGCTGACATATGTCTTCCTTTCTTCTTCTTTTTCTTCCCGACTTACCTCAAGTTGTTACTGTATTTGGCAAGCACGTAATAACACTATTTCTATATGTGTGTGAAATATTTGATAAGGATTTTGCTTTGTTATTTTTATAATTGTTTGTCAATCAGTTCTGCCTATGGAGGCCCTAAACCACTTGGAGAAATGGACTTAAATTTATCTTTCCAAGTTCAGTTAGAGTCAGAACAGAATTCTTTGTGCACCAGATCTTATTTTGACTGAAATTGAAAGAAAAAAAACAAACAAACTTACTTTAATATAAATGTCCGTTTTATTTGAAATAATCCCAAGAAATTATAGCTTTCTACTGCCATGAGTTCCAAGTTTTGCCAATGAGTAGAGCGTGGGGAAATATTAGTGTTAAGCGGGTCCTCTTTTCACTTGTAAAAGCTGGCGGCCATATCTATTCACACTTCAGGAATACTGTCGATGTGAGGCAGTACTGATTGAACCCTCTTTAAAGCATCTGAGTTCCTTGGATGACCACACTGTGCATTTCCCCCTCTGTTTTCATAGCACTTTGCAACATACCTAGAATAGTAGGCATTCAACAGCCAGGCTTTTCGGATGAATGGAAGGATGTTCCATTCATAGAACATCCTTGATAGAAAAGGTGCTCTGTCAAACCAATAGATATGTGTCTATTTATATTGCTATACTAAAAACAGTATTTATCAAATTATAATAAAATAATAGTGATAATAACAAAATAGTATGTAAAATGTTGGCTATTTTTGTTAGGCTGTGGATTCCATTTATATATTTCAAATTTGAATATAAATATGCTTGATCCAAGGAATTCACAGATCAAAATAATAAAGACACACTTGAATGCCTGACTTGGGAAATGTTGGTATTTCACAAGCAAGAAAGTAAAAGGGAAGTATGGTGGGTATAGGAAGTTGTAGGCATGGTTGGTGAGCACAGTGGTAGGTAGAGTGGCAAGGAAGAATTGTTTCCCAGGCACTCACCTCCAGAATAACCTGTTGGTCCATTTGCTGCATTCTCCAACTTCCACTACACTCTTATTTTCTCAATGTATCTGCCTTAGGTGAATACTTTGATTAAACAAATCTGAAATATGAAAGAGTGATCATTTTGAAATCTTTTCAGAAAATATTTGCCTGAGAATCTCAGGTTGCTGGGATGTACCATGTTCAGCGTGGGGTTGAGGGATGTGAGAGGGTTACCATATTACCACTGGAAATAGTGGTGGTGGGGAGTTATATAGGGTATGGGGCTTCTTTGAGGCACTTCTGAGGCCCTCTGAAACCCCAACTTTATGATCAGAACAAGAGATACCTCAGCACCGTGGTAGCATTACTTATTTGGAATTCAGAGAGCTGGAAAGCACATTTCCCCTTTTTTCTAGCTTTTCTGGATGATTGTGCCAAGCATCACGCGAAAGAACAATAATCCTCTAACAGTTTTCTCCAATACTCTGTGAGAGGTTGGTCTTACTCCATGACTCCCTTAGAATTTCCTTAAATGTGGGAATGAAATGTTATAAGTTATAATGTTATAAGTTAAGTACCTCCCACAGCTCTTGGAATAGAGTTAAGTACATAGCAGGGCTTAATATCCAACACTGGAGTAATTGAATTATTCTCACAGAGTCTGTCGAGCCCAATTTAATTTCTTGTTTTTAATATTGCTATGATTAATCTGCATTCATTTTATTTTTTCACAGAGCTTCTTGAACTGATATATAACTGAGAAACTCTCTTGTCCTTAGACACATTAAAGTCGAGAGGAAGCAGACACTGTTGAGATTCTGTTCCCACCCTCTCCTGAGAAGGGCGGGGTGGAAGGAGATGTTGTCGGAAAAGCTTCTGGGGTATGTTACAGTTATCTTCAGAGGTGCCAAACCAGCTTCCAACCCTGCCTAGTTTTGTCTTCCATTTTCTAAATCTGGGATCAGAAGTCCTTATTTGGATTTCCTAAAAATAACCAGCTGTGGCTGAGCCCTTACTCAATTACCGAAAGGGAGATATTGCATATCCTGGATCACGAGATAAGTGAGGTGCCTCGCTTATAAGCCCCATGTGCTAAGACTAAACGTGGCTCTCATGTGATTTGCCTTCACAACCCAGAGCCCCCTCATGTTTCGACTAATGCTTAAAATGAAAAATAAAAGTCCACATTGACAAAATCCAGATGGATTATGTCTCAACAGAAGCTGTTGGCCAGGGTTCCCAGAGTCACTAGGATAAAGCCGGCGGCTTGGCTTTTTCTAAAGGGTACTTCCTCCTGGCTCTCTGGGTACATCTCCGTTGGCTGGATTTTAGAACAATGTGCCTTTTCTATTTCTTCACCCCTTTTTTTAGAAAGTGGGCTGGCAACTATATTGCAGAGACTGATTTCTAAAGGGAAGCCACCATCCTTTATTTCTTCACAACTGTGCTGGGTTTATTTCTTTTTCCATTTCCTCTTCAAAATGCTAAAATTCGATGGCCACATTGCCAGGATGAATAAGCTTGTTACATATTATTTTCTCCAGCTCCATCTTTTTATTTCATCTATTTCTCTTCTGTGTCCACTGTCCAGTTTTGCTCATTCTTCCTCAGTCTCTCCACGCATAGATTTCAAACGCCTTTGCCCTCATTTAAAAATGAACAGTTCTTAAAAATTAACAGTAGGTGGCAGTAAAATTTCAAACTCAAAAGACATTCAGGAGACTCAGCAAACTAAGGAGGGTATACAGAAGGTATGAAACTGAAAATGCTAAAGGTAAAACAGTGTTATTTTGTTTTTTAAAATTAGTTTTTAAACTTCTTAATTGACTAATTGTATTTATTGTGTACAACATAATTTTTTTAAGTAAATATACATTGTTGAATGGCTGAATCTGGTTAATGAATGCATTACATCACACAGTTATTTTTGTGGTAAGAACACTTAATATGCAGTCTCTTTCCATTTTTTAAGAATATGTTATATCATTATTAACCAAAGTCACCAAGTTGTACAATGGATCTCTTGAACTGCGTCTGCTGAACTGTAATTATGTGGCCTTTGACTAATACCTCCCCAATCTCAACAGTGCTATTTTCTAAAAGCCAAATATAAGTAAATGTAGAAATCTATTTAAAAAAAAAAGATATTTCAAGCACAGCTCACATGGGGGTCATCAGGGCATATATTTGGGTAGGAGAGTCTTAAAGACTGGGAAATTATGATACCAAAGGGAATTGGTAGAAATGTGTATCAAATGAAGAACTCACCAACCAGCCTTTATTAAATTTACATGCTGGAAATGATTTCCTTCCCTCCACACCAATGCTCATCTCTGCCTCCTTTCTTCCATTTTGCTCTTTCTGCTCCCCTTCCCTCTGTGGGTCGTGAATGTTACCTTTGAGGCAGCTTGGCATTCTCTGAATGGATTTGCTACCACTTGAAGAGAGAATGTGTTTGTCTTTCTCTCATTTCAATGCCACTCTGTGCGATTGCTGTAACTTTCATCTTTCACTCTCATTCTCGCCTGCTCTCTTTTACTGTATGTCCTTTGTTCATTGTCTTAAGGGAAATATTCATAATTAGAAGGACCAAAACCAAAACAAAGAGAGAATTATGTACTCGAGGGAGATTCTCAGTGCTGTGGGATTTCTGGTCCTATTTTACCTAATTAAAGATGCTTAGGGGCTAAAGTGATTGTGGTGAAGATGTCACTTAGATCCATGGTCTCGCTCTTTCTCCCTTAGGTCCTCCAAATGATGTCATAGGCCTGGTAAACTAGTTCTCCAGGTTAGGCAATGCACCCTTGAGAGATGCTCAAGGGAAGAAAGCCGTTGCCCAGAGATGATCATCTGCAGCCATGCTTTCACAGCACAGTAAATCATACCTTGGCTTACTTGCTTTAAATGAAGATTCTTGTCCACCAACAGTTTTAGGAAATAAATGGAATTTGTGTAGCATTACCACTTCATGGCAAAACAGAAGAAAAGCAAAGATGATGTTTCTGCAGTGGTGATGCAGAGCCTTGAAATGTGCCTGCAGGTAATGCCCAATGGGGAAATCAGTTTTCATTTGGGACTACGTAGGAGTTTAACAGAGAGCAAGCAGAATGGCTCAAGAAGCAGGGAAGAAGGTCAAACCTGGTGTAGTCTGACCAGGCATGAACATTCTTGCATGCCCACCATAGGAAAAAGGTGTGAGCACATGATGGGAGACAGCTCTCTCCAGGACAGACTGGATAAAGAGGCCAAGACTAAGGAGGGTATACAGAAAGTATGGAATTGTAAATGCTAAAGGTGAAACAGTGTTATTTTGTTTTTTTATTCCACCCAACTGAGAGAAAGGTCAGTGAAAAAGTCCAGGAAAGTCTCAGGGTTGTGATCAGGAGAGGGGCAGAGAAATAAAAGAAAATGACTCAAAGGAGAGAAAGAACATTCCAAGTTGACACGAAGAGCTTATCTGTCTCTTCCTGAGTAGGATGGATGATCACCTGATGTTTATAGAAAGTGGTGTTTTTGCTGTAGTTCTCATCCCCAAAGCTAGACAGTAAAGAGGAAAGACAGGTATAAGAGGAAATTTAATAAAACACACCTATAGTGAGTTGTTTTCAGTGTGTGGACGTGTGTGCTGCTTTGTTTCCTAACAAGGACTTCACAATAAGGAGTGGTGTTCTTATTTGTAGTGTGCTGTGTAGGGTGTAGAGGGTGCATGGTGTCTAGCTTGCCCTGGCATTCCCACTTTGTTTCCTATTGTTATTGCAGGACGGTAACCAGAAAATGAAGGGGCCTTGGCTATTCAGTCAGGCCTGTGAAGTGGATAAATATCTCCCACCTCTTCTACTCCATCCACAGTCTGTGGTCCTAGGGAAGTATCCCACTGCTGAGTGTTTTTAGAATATGAATCTCTGCTCATGTACCTATTCAGATTCTGCTTTCACACTTGTCCTGTGTGTTTATCTTAAGCTCACCTCTATGTGGTGGCCCCATCCCTTGGCCAACTCCCCACCAGGTGATGGTTTCGAAGTGCTAAGTAGAAGGTATATGTGTTAGGGACACTGGGAATGAAGATAGACATTCATTTGTAGATGATTCTTCACAGAAAGTTAAGAGTCCTATGTAGATGTATTCCCAGTGTTTATCTAAGCTACCCTCTGTTCTTTTAGAGAGACTCTAAAATGGATAATCTGTTGACATCCTATCTCCAAGGAAGGAAATGATGTAGCCATTCTGAGGAATGGCCAAGTAGGAAAGCCATGGGTGCTTTTGAGTTAAAGTCATGAGATGAAAACAAATAAGCAAGCAAGCAAACAACAACAACAACAACAATAACAACAACAGCAAAATATGCATAGAGGCTAAAAAAAAAATGAAAGAAAACAGGACAGTGTTATTCAGATAAAAGGATATTGTGTTAGGATGAGCTTGTAAGTTCTGAGCATTCCATGGAGCTTATCAAGAAAATCTACATGTCTAAAACCTATTGCAGAGTATAATATTATACCAGATGTAGAGACTTAAATAGTTGTGACACCATTATTTCAGTTCCAGGTTTATTGACTAAAAATGATAAAACATCATAAGAGGTGCAATACTTTTTAAAGACCTTTGGCTTCTCAAATATAATACTCATTTGCTTTTTTCTATTGCTCTTTGCTGATGGAAAACCATGTGCAATTTTCAGTGTCCTTAAGCCTCGTAATCGATCTACTTGAAGGATAAGAGGCTTTGAAGGAAAATTTGTGGATTGAAGGCAATCTAAAAAAAGTATCTTTGAGTTTCTTAGAGTTTGTTTGTGTCTCTGTGATAATAACGTCTAGATAGAGTGCTGTCTAATGCAGTAGCCACTAGCCAATAAGTGCTGAATGTCTTGTTCCCTGATTTGTGATATCTCTATATATTAATCTAATAAAATGATTCATTCCAAGATATTATAGCTATGTTTAGTTGGGTTAATTTCATATATTCAGACTTCCCTGGCAATACCCCTGTTCCAGAGGAACAAACTCACTTTCCTGGGAACCTGGAGACTTGTCAGAAGCTGACTGCCTCAAACACAGATTTCTGTTTTGTCTTTTTGTTGTTGTTGTTATTTGTGACTTTAAGAATTCAAGGGACTTTTGTTTTTGGATCCATAATATGACTGTTCTGGTTTCAGTATGAAAATATTTTAATTTTCACCAGTTAAATTACATAATTTTCCAACTAAAATAGCACTCTGTTTTCCCAGAGCTTCCCTTATTTTCAAGTTTCCCTGTGTATCCTAGTTTGAAAAGTCGTCTTTATTTTAAAGACAATATGGATATTCTCATAAGCTGGGTAAACGTTGGGAAGGGTACTTTCACCAACAAATATTCAGATGAAGACTCATGGAAGAGTAATTCAAAGTAAAATATATATACATATATGTATGTATATATATTTATAATTATAACTATATATTATCCTTTTTTCTTTTTTTTTTTTTTTTTTTTTTTTTGAGATGGAGTTTCAGTTTTGTCACCCAGGCTGGGGTGCAATGGTGCGATCTTGGCTCACTACAACCTCTGCCTCCCAGGTTCAAGCGATTCTCCTGCCTCAGCCTCCCGAGTAGCTGGGATTACAGGCACATGCCACTATGCCTGGCTAATTTTTGTATTTTTTTTTAGTAGAGACAGAGTTTCATCATGTTGGCCAGGTTGGTCCCAAACTCCTGATCTCAAGTAACCTCCCCACCTCGGCCTCCCAAGGTGCTAGGATTACAGGCATGAGCCACCACGGCCAGCTATTTATTCTAATTCTTTAAAAATAATTTTTAAACTGACATAAAATTATTATGTATTGTGTACGACACGATGTTGTGAAGTATATATAACTGTTAATTATGTAGCTAATTAACATATGCATTACCATGCCTAGTTATAAATTTTGTTGTGAGTGCACTTATCGTCTACTCTCTTAGTATTTTTTAAGAATGCAATGCATCATCCTTAACTATAGTCGGCATGTTATAAAATAAATCTCTTGAACTTATTCTTCCTATCTAACTGGAACTTTGTTTACTTTGATGAGCATCTCTCCCATCTCTCTCATCCTCAAATGCCCCAGCCTCTGGTAACCTACATTTCACTCTCTACTTTTGTGAAATGAACATTTTAGATTCTACATGAGTGAGATCATGCAGTATTTGTCTTTCTCTCCCTGGCTTGTTTAGCTTAACATAATATCCTTCAGGTTCATTCATGTTGTTGCAAATGACAGGATTTCCTTCTTTTTATGGCTGACTAGAATTTCATCATGTATATATATCACATTTTCTTTATCCATTTATAAACTGAGTGACACTTAGGTTGATTCCATATCTTGGCTCTTCGGAATTGTGCTTTAATAAATGCGGGAGTGTAAGCTATCTCTTTGGCATGCTGATTTCACATTCTTTAATATTTACTCAGTAGTGAGATTGCTGAATCATATGATAGTTCTGTTTTTTTTTTTTTATGTTTTGAGGAACCTTCATATTATGTAGGTTGTTTCTTTGCTCTGGGGATTGTTTCCTTTGCTGTATAGAAGTTTTTGAATATCAGGTAATCCCATATCTGTATTTTTGCTTTTGTTGCCTATACTTTTGAGGTCATGTCCAAAAATATCATTGCCCAGACTGATGTATTGGAGCTCTTCCCTGTTTTCTTCTAGCAGTTTCATGGTTTTGGGACTTATATTTAAGTCTTTAATCCACTTCGAGTTGATTTTTGCACATGGTGTGCAGTAAGAGTCTTAATTATATTCTTATGCATGTACATATCTGCTTTTCCCAACACTGTTTATTTAAAAAGACTCCCCTTTCCTTATTATGTATTCTTGAAGACTGTGTTGAAAATCAGTTGGCTGTAAACATACAGATTTATTTCTGGGCTCTCTATCCTGTTCCATTGTTCTATTTGTCTGTTTTTATGCCAGTGTCATGCTGATTTGGTTACTATAGCTTTGTAAAATATTTTGAAGCTAGGTAGTGTGATGCCTCCAGCTTTGTTCTTTTTGTTCTAGATTGCTTTGGCTATTCAGGGTCTTTTGTGGTTTCATATAAATTTTAAGACTGTTTCTTCTAATCTGTGAAGAATGTCTTTGGTATTTTCATAGGAATTACGTCTCCAGGATTGCTTAAAATATTATGAACATTTTAACAATATTAATTATTTTAATTCATGAGCATGAGCTGTCTTTCCATTTATTTGTATCTTTTTCAATTTGTTTCATCAATGTTTCATATCTTAATATATTTTTAATTATTATTTGTCTTCTCTTAATCTTCTTTTTCCAGTGCAATGGTATCACAATGGAAAAAAGCCACAGTTTCTTTAATAACAACTAGTTCAAAGGCCCTGGACAGACTTTTGCTCTTTTCACCTCGCTGTAATTATTTCTTGATCATTTTTCTTCTTAAGTTTACATTTCACAGACACTCTGTTTACCCCTCCTTCCTTCCCTTCCTCCATTCTCTCCTACCCACTTGTCCCCTTGTCCCCTTCCCCCCTTCCTTCCTTCCATCCATTTCTAAATTTCATGGAGATTTATTAATAATTTTTATCTGCTTCATCCATCATCTTTTTAGTGTGTTCTTTGCCTATGTTTTGTTTTCTCCTCTGGCATTTGTGCATAGATGTCATGCTTTTTCTTTTTCCATTATTACTTGTACTATTTGCATTGGGTGAGTTGGTTTTTTTTTGTTTTTTTGTTTGTTTGTTTGTTTGGAGCTTCTGGTTTGGATGGATGATTGGGCTTAGTGATTTGGTGTGCTGCTCTAAGTTTGACTTTCTCTCTGTTATCTTCAAGCTTTTTCTTAGCAGCCCTCTCTTCTAGGTTTGGTTTTACTTCTGACTAGCAGGACACCCTTGCTTAAAGTGGAAGGCTTTCTGACATAGGTTTCCTTGTGCATAAAATAGTTTATATCTCTTTAGCTGACTAAAATAAAAATTCTCTGTTTCCCTAAAGCTTAGCCCTATTTTTACTGTACTTGGTAGCTCTTCTTCATGTATGATGGTTTGGACTTATAAATATCTAGTTTAGTCAAAGAGGGTATTTCCTTTACTGTTTCTCATCTTCCCTGTCATTTTCCATGGGTTTCAAAAAGATTGAAGAGCAGAGAAATTTTTTTCTGTGTTACTAACATGGAAGTTTTTCAGTCATAGTCTTTAACTTGACCTCTGCCTTTAATTTATCTTCTTGTTCTTTCATGGTTCACTCTCAAACTGCCTGCCCAAACTGTGTGACTTCTCTGCCTTGCAACCTTGCTCCATTTAGCTTAGAAGGTAAATTGCAAGCACTTCACAGGGGCCCCACATGCCCTGTATGAAATGGCCCTTGCCACTTACTTCTCAAGTCCTTGCTCTTATTCCCCCTTTACATTCTAGCAATACCGAGTTACTTGTATATCTGATAGGATTCTATGCAATTTCACGTCTGTACTCCTTTTCACTTGCCTATTGCTGTTCTGCCTGGAGTTCTTCTCCTTTCTTACTTACCTAATAAACTCCTCTTTATTCTTCAGGCCCAGTTCAGATGATTCTTGCTTCTCAAAGCTTTCTTTCACACTTTTCATACCGATTCAATCTCTCTGTCCTCTGTGCTACCTCTTTAACTTCACGTATATTTTGATCATTATATATTTTTTACATTATAATCAATCATTTGTTTACATATTTTTCTTTTTCACTAGATTATGAGTTCCCTGAAATTGTTCTTTGTGTCTCCATCACTTGGCACATGGCCTGGTAACAACAGGGTCTCAAGTAATAAATTGAATCAACATGAATGGAGAGATTCGAACCTGAATAATAATCATTTAGGCTTAATAGGAGAAATATTTTTCAATGCATGGCTTGAATTTTTGTTTTGTTTTATTTTGTTACATTTGAACAAAATGTAAAAAGTATCAAAATAAATAAAAGCAGAAACAAATATAAAATATTCTGTAGCTAAAGCACTCATGATCAGAAAAGAAATGAAGAGGAGAGCTGTAAGAATGCTGGTAATAGTTTACATTGTAAGGGCAGAGGCTTGCTCCAAGATAAAGTATACATGGAGGAAAAATAAGCAGTCTGGGATAAAACCACATGTCTTTCAGGTGTGGTGAAAAGAATAACCAGGGAGCCTTCCTGCACTGCATGCCTCATTGTCAGGTTTAAGATTATCTGTTCCTGGGATTCAACCTCTGTTGTTAAAATAACTACTTATATTGCTGATTTCAGAATATTTCTTCTTTTCTGAGCTAACTTTTTTCTTTCTTTCTTTTTTTGAGACAGAGTTTTACTCTTGTTACCCAGGCTGGAATGCAGTGGCATGACCTTAGCTCACTGTAACCCCTGCCTTCCAGGTTCAAGCGATTCTCCTGCCTCAGCCTCCCAAGTAGCTGGGATTACAGGCGCCTGCCACCAAGCCCAGCTAATTTTTGTATTTTCAGTAGAGATAGAGTTTCACCATGTTGGCCAGGGTGGTGTTGAACTCCTGACCTCAGGTGATCCACCCATGAGTGAAATCTTTATGCCCATTTCCAGCGATAATGGATGATGTGCACATCTCAGTAGTACAATGCAGTAACTTGTTTCAGTGAAAGGTGAAATACTGAGTGAAGATGGAAATACTCCATATGTCTTAAAATTCCACAAAGCCAGGCATATGGGAGACATTAAACGTGGAAACTCAACATGACTAATTTTCACAAAACACTCTGAAATTGATATTTTTTATCCACTGCCTGGACATACTGCAGAATTCATCCCCTTGGGACTCTAACGGAGCCATCTGGAATTTTTCAAATTTAATATCAATGCTTTGCTTTTGCAGAAAGGCAGCAAAGACCCTGCTTCACAAGCTCTCCACCTGAGACATTCAGTTGTCCTTTGGCATGAATTTTGCTTTGTGACAAATTAATTGCAAACAATCCAAGACACATTTTTACTTACTTCTCATTGGCAAACACCAGGAGGAAAGATACTTCCTTGTGGCTGACTCTTATAACCTGAGCAGCTGAAGGAATTAGCTCATCTTCTTTAAAATATATGTGTTTTTTAGATTCAGCTTCTAATTTCGTTTCACCTCTCATTCAATACTTGCCTCCCTCCTTTGTTTTTCCTAATTATTGAAGGAGAGTATGGGTGTCTCTGCTTCTGGGTACTTTTGATGTCCTTTGGCTCTGAGAATGTCCACATTATAACCAATTAGAACTTCAAGCACATTCTCTAGGACTTTTCCTTGCAGCTGGCCTAGGAGTAGGCAAACTTGCCTTAAAGATGGTTTAACAGTAACATGATGACTTTTTGGGAAGCTCCAGAATGTGTCAGTTTGAATAATAGCGTGATGGGACTGAGGTTAATTCAACTCAACAAATTTTAACTAAGGGCTCACTTGTTCTAAACAAGATATAGTCTTAGTTTCACGAGGGTTCCAACCCAGTGAGAAAGGCCTGTGTGTGGATAATACAAAAGAAGGGAATCCAATAGGAGGATAAATCAGCCCTACCCAGGGAGGCCAAGTGGCGTTTTTTGAGCAGCGTTGACTTAGGGATTGTGGTAGTTTCCGCTCACCACTACCCATGTTAATCTCCCAGAAGCTAATTTCCTTTCCACCAAATCTTGGGATTCTGTGGTTTTCATGCGAAAGTCTACTTTAAGAGGCTTGCTCAGTTGAAATAAAATTGATACTTTGCCACTCATTGAGGTTGGCTTTTTCTCCATTACCACTGTGTCTTTATACTTTACTGTTCACTCACATAATAAACAATAATATTACTAACCAGTAAATAAAATCATATCAAGCATCCCAAAATAGCTAAAAATTAGCTTCAACCATTTGTGCATTGACTGAATAATGATTGTTGACCTGACATTTATCTTCATGTCTCATAAATATTAGTTCTAATAATTAGCAGCTTTATTGCCAAACTCCTGAGTTTATCTTTGGTCATTTCTCTGCTATGGACTTCATTGAGCCAATCATTCAGAGAAGAAGACTCCTTCAAAATAGGGGAAGTATGTTATATCTTGCCTTTCCCTTCATAATTTCAACAACTCTGAGTATAATATCATATGTCTCTCTTTCTCCCCAGAAAAGAATAAGTGTGAGTCAAAGTTGTAGTCTTCAAGCTGGAGGTGAATTCATCACCAAGCTTAGGCCTACATTGCTCAAAGTATTGCCATTAGTAGTCAACTGAGAGGAAGCAAGCCTTTTAGGGTTGATATGATTTTTCATTTGAGATCTGATTACCATAATTAGAGTAGAACTCACATATAGTTTGCAGAAGTTGTTGATTTCCAAAAGTTCTGTGGAACCCCAGTGGTTGCCTTCTTGCCTCATCCTGTTTCTTCCAGGTTCTGAGACATAGGGCTGCAATTAGAGGGTCAGCTCACTCAAACGTTAAATTCCATGAAGAGTGGAAACAAAAACCAGTAATGATAAGGATGCATGCTATTCCTTTTATCTCCGACTCAATTTATACCGTTCAAGTAGATCTCTTTGTATTGACAGATACCCAATCTAGCTAGTGCTTTTTTTTTTTTTTTTTTAACATCCCTGGCATTTACACTGGATGCCTGTTCTTGGGCACCACACGTCAGAGGATTTCATCTATATTACATTTCTATGAGTTCTCTTTTTTGTGTGGTAAATCTAGACTTAGCTAAGTTTTTGCAGCCCTAGGGCACCATGCATAGACTGACATTTTAGTAACCTGTAACATCCAACCAATCCAGGTAAAGGTTGGGGGCTGTGGATTGAAATATACCATTGCAATCAACACATTAATTACACTGTCTGCTATATTGAGTTTCCATTTAATTGAATTTGAGGGTTTAATTACTTTGAAATTATTCTTGATGATTGTCATAATTATCATATAAAATATTGATCATGCTTATTGTTTCCTTTTAGGTCACCAGTCTCTTCAGAAGATTATGGTAAGAATCATTTTTCTGATTTATACCAAATCAGAATTAAAACTTGATCCCTGGTCTTTGCAGTTCATTGTCAGAGCAAATAATTGTTTAAGAAAATGTCTCTTAAGATGTTGCTTTGTGGTTTTTGAACATGAAATGTCAAACAGTTTTAAAAACTTAAATCACCCTAGCTGAATTCGATACCTTTCAAATCTCTTCCAACTAGTTTGGTTGACAAATATTGTAAAGCCTTAATTTATTCTGCCTGATTTCAGTCCCATCAGCAGAAACATTTTGTGGTTTTGGGCCAGTCCTATAACTTTTATGACTCAGATTTTTGTCTTTAAAATGGGAGTTTATGGTAGATATTCCTTACCGTCCATTCCAGATTGGACATTGGCGTCATGTTCCAATCACTCATTTGCAAGGAGCATTCTAAGTCTGAAAGGAAGTCAAGCAGTAAGTGCTATTTGTTGTTACCTAGTTGAGATGAGTCGTTTGCATTTTAAGAGATAGCTATTTCACTCAAAAGAGAAAATACCTAATTTTGTTCCATATCACCTTTGGAATTGTTCATTTATCCAGTCAGTCACAAAAATGTTTATTAAGTGGCTACAATGAGTCAGTTATTATACATAATTATGTTTTATAAATATGCTATATGAAACTTTGGTTTGGGACCCCTTTGTATCTTCCTTGGACTTTTGAAATTCTCCCATAATTGGTATCCATACCTCTAGATTTTCTTTTCCCTAGTTCAGTGAGTACCCAGCTAGCACCAAAATGATTATTCTATAGTAAAAATCTACCCCTATTGCCTCTGGAATGAAATCTTTCCAGCAGACCAATAATTGTGTTCAGCTTTCCAATATTGTATTTTAACATGGACTAGTAAGCACTAAATGATGGAGTCTTTGTCTTCCTCCACTGCTTATAGTTTCATTTACCATCTTTTTCCTTCTCCTACCCAGGATCTATATTCCAGCTGTGTGGCACTACCTCTAATTCTACATCTAATTTCTGGAGCTCACCATCTTTATCGCACCTCCCTGCTTTTATTCATACTGTTCTCTCTGACATATAAGAGAGAGCATATCTTTCTCTCTTTTGCCATATAAACAGTTTCTATGCACCTCACCTCATCCTCTGTGAGGGCTTGCTGATCCGCTTATCATTGTGCCAAGTATTTTTTACATTCTAGGGTTTAATGTGCAAATTTCATGCTTTATTTACCTGTTTTCCCTAATAGACTATGAGTGCTTTGATATAGTTTCCAACAAATAGCAAACAATGAAAAAGTGTTTATTAAATGAATGAGTTCAGAAAAGGGAGGAGTTTTAGGCAGGCCTCTTCTACCGCCACATTGTGAAATCTGACTCAATACTGGTATGAAGTTGTATTATTTTCTATGAAGAATCATAGGGAAAATTATGTTCAGGCCCATTGCATCAGAATTAGTCAATCGACCACCTAATGGTAACCTGCTCTTATGTACTATTTTGCTGATTGCTGTTGGTATGACTAGGTGTTTGCACATTTATATAGGCCCTTGGCACTTCCATGTTCACATTATCAACTAGAAGCTTGTGCTTGGTTTTTATTTTGAACTCGGATTCCCCTTAATGACTTTTGATTGTCTTTGCCTTCCTATCTAAATAATTTATCCCCCATTCAAACAAAAATGGTGGATGAGGGAGACTTGTAAATGACAAGTTATAGTCCACTAGAACTTCTTAATTGGTTATGCAATCACAGGGGGCATATGTCAGGGTCCTTTGAAGTCCTAAAAGATCACTACTGCCAGAAAGACTTGCTTGGTGTTAAGAGCACTTCAGAATTGATTATTTTGAGAACCTTATATGTGATTAGTTGAAGAAACATTATCGAAATTAGTGGGATATTATAATTTCATGGCTTCAAAAAATTTATTACATGTTCATACCTCTCATAGTTTGTTTCTGTAACTTCCAAAAATAGTTCAAGTACATAATGCAAAATTATAGTGATGATTTATCTATCTTATCTAATTGTTCATAATTTTCTAGACCTTATATTCTTGAAAAAAATATCTTTTTTCTTTATTGCCAGGATTTTCTATCTACCACTCAAAATATATTTTCTTCTGTTTATACATTTTTAAGAGTTCCCATGTATATGGCTAGTATAAAACCTCTTGAATGCCATAGTATCAATCTTACATATTATTTGTATACAGTAATGGCATTGAAATACACTTGTAAGAGAGGTGAGAAGTAGCAATTTTTTTTCCTCAAATTTATTGGTAGAAAATTTAAGGCACATTGGACAAATGGATTGTGAAATCAGAATATAAAACCCTATGTCTCTTGATTTTCTTTTTTGTTTGCTTTCCACAAATAGTCCTTGCTCTGTAATAACTAGTCACTTTGGCTCTCTCTAAGGCAAGAATTTATTCTTGGAAAAGTCTATTTTTTCATTGTCCAGTGATCCTGGCATTTTTCATTCCCATGGTACTCTTTCATAGAGTGCTTAAATACAGTGGCTTTGTCATTTAGCTTATCTTGTTTGTTTTGTTTTCCTTATCTGTAAAATGGGGCTAATCATAAACTGCTTACCTCATGGGATTGTAGCAAGTTCAATTGAGAAGTCATTTGTAAAATCACTTTCTAATTTGTTAAAAGCACCCCAAACATAGTATTTCTCTAGCATCCAGACAGTAGAAGAGGAAGCACAAGTTTATCTGTGATATTTGCTTGGGATTATGATCCGCCCTTGAAAAGTTAAAAGCAGATGGGAGAGAATAACTGTTTCTTTCATTATCATTAAATTTTCTCTGGAAACCTTTCATTACATCAGGGTGAGGAGGAATAAAATGTTTAATACACCATTTAGCTTACAGTGCCAGAGTATAGGCTCAGTTGATGATTAGATGTGTGGTCATATAGAATTGGCAACACAAGGTCTAAACGACACATAAACTGTTTCTATATTTATATAATAGCGCATCAGGGTCACTAAGAATAAAGGCTAAATTGTATTGAGTGCTTATTATGCAGAAGCCCTGTGCTCAAGTGCCTCAACTGCATTATGTCCTTTCATCTTTCACGAATAACTCTGTAGTAGATGCATCGCTCCCAGTTTCACAGTTGCAAAAGCACTCTCAGATGGCTTAAATAACTTGCTTAAGGTCAGATAGCTAGTAGGTGAGAGAGTTCATTTTCAGACCCAATTCTAACAACCAAGCTCTTTTTCCCCCCCCATTTATTTATTTTATTGCATTTTAGGTTTTGGGGTACATGTGAAGAACATGCAAAATTGTTGCATAGGTACACACGTGGCAGTGTGATTACCAAGCTCTTAACTCTCTTTTATCCTCTATGTCCCTGGAAAACCAAAGACATGATTGAATGGATAGAACTATGGAGATAATTCTTCCCCCCCAACAAGAGTATATTTACTGCTGTGTAAGTAATTTCTTTTTAATGACAAAACAAAGCAGAACAAAAATAACAACTTCTTCCTCCTGCTGGCAATGATTTGTCCCTGTAGAAAAAGTAAATACCGATGTCACATTTTCTCATAATTAGTTAACCGAGTGAAACTGAAGCTTCAGGGAAACCTGCCATGCTAAACCCCAGTGGAAACATTACGTTTTAATGTTACATCTGGAAGCTGGAGTCCTACTCCTTGTCAGAAGATAAGCTTGGCAGTGATTGATTGCACTGTCCTCTGTGTTTCCTCTGTATTGAATGCCTATCACTTCATCATTTAAATTGCTCCTGGAGCCATCTCCTGGGCCCAGGCTGCTTCCCTGGCTCTGAGAACTCGTCTTCTGTCACCTTAGCTTGCTTATTTTACAGGCTCCTTGGAATGCTACCCTTACTGCTGCTACCTATGCCAGCACACTCAAGGCAGGTCATCTTCCACCTAATGTCGATTCATTTACAAAATAAAAGGCATTAGTTGCCTCTCAAAACAAAGTGCCAACGATGTACTCCATGCTCCCCTGGAACATCCGAGGGAAGCATCCCACTCCTGCCCTACCTCCTAGACCTGTTGTCAACAATGGCTGTCACATTCTAAAGCAGCTTTTGTTGTTGCAACAGTAACGTAGTGGACAAGAATTGCAGTAATGGCTATCTGGAAATAAAATTGTCACAACTACAGTCACTAGTGTAAAGCATTCAAGAATGAATCTACTGCCAGGCTTGGAGTCGGCTGTACTTTGCAGTAGGTTATTGATATGGTTTGGCTGTGTCCTCACCCAAATTTCACCTTGAACTGTAATAACCCCCATGTGTCAATGGTGGGGCCAGATGGAGAGAATTGAATCGTGGGGCAGTTTCCCCCATACTGTTTTCATGATAGTGAATAAGTCTCATAAGATATGATGGTTTCATAAATGGGAGTTCTCCTGCACAAGCTCTCTTGCCTGCCATCACGTAAGACGTCCCTTTGTTCTGCCTTTGTCCTCCACCATGATTGTGAGGCCTCCCCAGCCATGTGGAACTGGGAGTCCATTAAACCTCTTTCTTTTAGAAAGTACCCAGTCTCGAGTATATCTTTATTAGCAGCATGAGAAAGGATTAACAGTTATACAAAGAATCACACTGTGACATGGCCCAAAATCTTTGAGGCATCAATGACTATACCTCATCAATTCACTTTTCTTTCATGTATCTTACTGAAACAGATACTATTCATAAAATATATGAAATGTATCTGCTCAATTTAAATATTGAGCAAGGGAACTACTGTGTCCTTGGCCCTCAGACTAAGAAGTAAAACATTATAGGAATTTGGGAGCTTCATGTAATTTACTTTCCTAATTATGTCCCCTTCCCTCTCCTTCAGGAATAATTACTATTCTCTCTTTTTGATAATCATGTCCTTACTTCTTCTTATTGTTTTACTACATATGTGCACATCTTATATATGAATGTATATGTGGATATATAACTCATATATATATTCCTATATGTGTGTATTTGTGTGTGTATATATAGTTTTACCTATTTTGAATTTTACAAATTGAATCATGTTGTAATTTGTTTCTTTTATTCAAAATGATATTTCTTGTGATTCGTCCTTATAGATGAGTGCCATATTCATTTCATTAATAGCTCATGTTGTATAGGTGCTCTATTGTATGAACATATAACAATTTATATATCCAATCTGCTAATGAATGTTTACATAGATAACAGGTTTCTTGGGGTTTTGCTTGTGTTTTTATTTTGCTATTGCAAACAATATCACTATGAACATTCTCTTTTTTTGTAACTCTTTCTGGTATCCATGTGCAAGAATTTCTCTAGGACTTAAACCTGGGAATTGCTTAGTTTGTTGGTAGATTATACACACATTTAACTTACAGCATTATGACAAATTGTTTTGCAAGTGATCACATTAACATACACTCACAACTTCAATGGATGAGAGGTCCCATTGACCTGCATCCTAGCCAACACTTGATATTAACTGATTTGGAAATGTTTGTTAGTCTTGTGCAATATGAAATGGCATCTCATTGTGATTTTAATTTGTGATAAATGATTACACATTGGATCAAGCATCTTTTCATATACTTATGGGCCATTTGTGTTTACTCTTCTATGAAAGGTCTTTTATTTATTTCACTCACTTTTTACCACCTGGTTGTTTGTGTTCTTCTTGATGATTTATGAACTTTTTTATGTGTTCTAGGTAAAAATTGTTTTGTTGACTATGCATGTTACAAATTTTCTCCAGTTTGTGGTTTATCTTTTTGAACTCTTTTTGATGTCATCTGATGAATAGATGGATACTCTTTATTTTACTATAGTAAAATTATTAAGGTTTTCTCTATGGTTTATGCCTTTGATAATTTTTAAAGAAATCTTTCAAAGTATAATCATAAAGATATTGTCTCATAAAATTTTTTTAGTGCTTTCTCTCATACTTAATAACTTAGAATTGATTTTTGTGGTTTTGTAAGAGGTAAAGGTCAAATTTTATTTTGTTTGTGTTTGTATGCATAACCAGCTATTTTATTATCCTTTGTTTTTTTCACTGACTTGAAAACCCTGTAAACCTGAGTCTCTAGGTTCTATTTTCTGTAATTTTGATCAATATATCTATTCCTGTCCTATTGTTTTAGTTGTTACAACTTTGGTATGAATCCTGATATCTATTAGAGGATATGTCCTGTAATTTTTTCTTCAGAAGTGACATGGGATAACTGAGGTTTTCCTGTTTCATATAAATTATAAAATTAGCTTCTCAAGTTGTATGTTGAATTCTTTTATGAAAATCGCATGAATCTATAAATTAGTGTAAAGAAAATTGATAATTTCATGATAATGCATCTTTCTATTCCACACCACATCTTTTTACATTCAATTGGCTCTTTAAAATGGCTATGAATAGTGTTTTATAATTTTCTTCATGAAGGGTTTAGTCTTTTTTTGTGTTAAGTATATTCCTAGGTACTTTATATTTTTTAGTGACAATTTGTATGTTGTATTTTTTAAATTGTGTTTTCTAAGTGATCTTTGCTGGAATATTGAAATGCAGTTGAATTTTAAAATCTTGTTTATCAAGATTCCTGCTAAAGTTTTAAATTCATAAATTTTATATGAAGGATCTTTTTGTGGGAAGAGAATTCTATATAGGCAATCTCATCTACAAATACAAATAATTTTGGTTTGCCTTTTACAATCATTATGCTTTTTATACGTATTTCTGGCACTTTCTGCACTGGTTAAAACCTTCAGTACAGTATTGACTAGTAATAGACATAGTGAGCATCATTGACTTGTTCCTGATCCCAAAGTTGGTGCCATCCACAAGAAGTTCACTGCTGGCAGGTGGTCATGATACAGGTAGCAGTACTTGCTTTGTGGATATTCCTTTTAAGGATATTTTCCTTCACTCTAATTTATTAAATTCAACAGATGTTGAATTTTATTGAATACTCTTTTATTCATCTTTAGAGATGACATTTTTTCCTTTGGTATGTTAATATGGTGCATTTTACGAATTGATTTTTAAATAGAAAATATATTTCTGAGAAGAACTTAAATTGGTTATTATATTTACCACATTTATACATTGATAGATTTGATTTGCTAATATTTTGTTTCACTCTTTACATCCATGTTCATAAGTGTGGTTAGACTTTAATTTTCCTTTCTATTATGCAGCATGCGTACGACAGTCATAGCTTAAAATGAAGTAGGAAGGGTTTCCTCTTTTTATAGTCTCTGGAAGACTTTGCACAGTACTTGAGTTACCTATTTATGGAATACCTTATATATACTACTACTATTCTCATTTTACAGATGAGAACACTAGGGCACAACCTGATTAAATGACTTGTCCAAGGCCACATGCCTATGGAGTAAAAGGTAGAACTAGGATGTAAACTCAGGTGATCTGGATCCAAATCCTTTTCCCAACCATTTCTCTCTACTATCTGTCAAATCTGTCAACAGCGTTGCTCATGTAATAGGAAATCACGATTCTGTTTGCTAAATAAAGACCTCATAATTGTATGAGGTCTTTTTATTGGGTAAAAATAGATTATTCAAGATGGGAATTTTTTATTCATGTAAGTAAGCAAAGCCCTTGGCACAGAAAAACAATTCAAAGATATATTTTGGATCCACTTCTTGTAGCCCCACACTTCATAATCAAGAAAATAGGGATCCAATTTCCTGTCAATAACACTCATTTTTTTATAAGGTAAAATTCTCAAAAGGTAGCTATTTCCTTAAAGAGATATTACAAATAGGAGGATAATTATTATGACTATGATGACTGTGAATAAAGATTTTTTTTTCTTTTTTTTTTTTTCCCATTTATTTATTTTATTGCATTTTNCTGCTGGAGGTATAATGGACGTTAATACTGCTTTACAAGAGGTGCTGAAGACCACTCTTATCCATGATGGCCTAGCACATGGAATTCTCGAAGCTGCCAAAGTCTTTTTTTTTTCCCCATTTATTTATTTTATTGCATTTTAGGTTTTGGGGTACATGTGAAGAACATGCAAAATTGTTGCATAGTAACACACATGGCAGTGTGATTTGCTGCCTTCCTCCCCATCACCTACATCTGGTAACTGTGAATAAAGATTAAGAGAGTTAGATATTGGCCAGGTGCTGTGGCTCACACCTGTAACCCTAGCACTTTGGGAGGTCGAGGTGGGCGGATCACCTGAGGTCAGGAGTTTGAGCCAAGCCTGGCCAACATGGGGAAACCCTGTCTGTGCTAAAAATACAAAAATTAGCCTGGCGTGGTGGTACATGCCTGTAATCCCAGCTACTTGGGAGGCTGAGGCAAGAGAATTGTTCGAACCCAGGAGGCAGAGGCTGCAGTGAACTGAGATTGTGCCACTACACTCCAGCCTGGGCAATAGAGCAAGACTCCATCTCAAAGAAGTAAACTTGACTGATGTTATAGATGGAAATACGTGCAGATCTTTAATTGCATTGCTAGGAAGAGCTTCCTATATTGTCCATCACAGTATGTCACTTTGCAATGACTTTGAGCTATCATTAATGTAAAGTTGCTAGAGTGCTGTTTTCTTGCCCCATATCAGATTTTTTCCTATAGAATCTCCCCTTGGCTTTCTAATTAGATTCTAACATTTAGGGCTCATTTTTGGGGCTGTTTCTCATCCTGGTTTAGTTCATGTTGCTTTGGAGAATTATTTCTATTCTGCTTGAGGGGCCCTCTCTAGACCTCGCCTCCCTTGCCTTTATTCAGCCCTAAGGTTTCTGTCACCTCCTACCATGTCTCTGGCAGACACCTTTGTTGTCCTATATTCAGGTCTCACCTCAATGCTCATTAACTTCTGTGTGTTAGAACCACCTCCATAGATGCTAAGGACAAACAATGAATTTTCCTGACAACTTTAATGCCTATGACTTCTCCTTCCTTATTCACTTACTTTTTTTTTTTTGAGTGTATTCCAATTTTCTTTCCTCATGGGTAGTGTTGCTCTTCTTATTTGACTGTAAACTCAATGAATAGAGACATTGCCCTATTCTGTGCTGTGCCCTGGCACAGAGCTGATTCTTTCTGTACAAGTCTTACTGTTAAATTTGCTGCAGTATGTGGTGTTGGCAAACAGAAACTTTCATTACACATCTTTGAATCCCATTGCAGCCTCATTAATATTGTTCCCTGTTGTAGAAGATAGGTCACTCCTGGTCTTTTTCCAAAGAGATTCAATTACTAATGTGTTGGAAAGATGGCCTTTTGTGGTGGTCTCACAGGGTGTTCCTTAAAGACTGTGTTTTGAAAGCAAAAGAATAAAAATGGTAGCATAATTTTTCTTAGTCTTCTTTTATAAATCTTAGGAAAACAGATAATTCACTGTTGATTAAAAAGAAAACAAAACTCCCTGGGCTTTCCAAAATCTGGTTATATTACTTTCTATGTGTCCTGATGCTGCTATTATCTGTCATGTCCCTTTACTAAATCTCACTTGATTGTAATCATTTAATCCTTTTGATTCTTTTGGCTTCTTTGGTATGCTTTGTTGGTGATAATTATCTAGTTATCTTTTGAAGGTTGATTGTAAGTGGGTGGAGGAGATGATTTTTTTTTTTTTTTGAGATGGACTTTTGCTTTTGTTGCCCAGGTTGGAGTGCAGTGGTGCGATCTCGGCTCAATGCAACCTCTGCCTCCCCAGTTCAAGCGATTCTCCTGTCTCAGCCTCCTAAGTAGCTGAGATTAAGGCATGCCCCACAATACCCTGCTAATTTTTTGTCTTTTTAGCAGAGATGGGGTTTCACCATGTTGGTCAGGATGGTCTCGAACTCCTTACTTCAGATGATCTGTCTGCCTCAGCCTCCCAAAGTGCTGAGATTACAGGTGTGAGCCACTTCGCACAGCTGAGAGAATATTCTTTATTAAAATTTACCTACAACATTGCGTTGGATTTCTTTTGGGGTTATAGAATATTTAAGTTAAAATATTAACACATCGTAAAAGAAAAAACTAACAGGAAAAACAAAAGGAGTTAGAAAAAGGAAGAAAGCTGATGTCCTAGTTTACTTTTATTTTGAGATGGAGTTTCACTGTGCCACCCAAGCTAGAGGGCAGTGGCCTGATCTCAGCTCACTGCAATCTCTGCCTCCCAGGTTCAAGCAATTCTCCTGCCTAAGCTTACTGAGCAACTGGAATTACAGGCATGTGCCACCACACCTGGCTATTTTTTGTATTTTTACTAGAGATAGGGTTTCACCATGTTGGCCAGTCTGGTCTCAAACTCCTGACCTCATTTAATCCACCTGCCTTGGCCTCCCAAAGTGCTGGCGTTAAAGGCATGAGCCACCACACTTGACCACTAGTTTACTTTTAAGTGGAAGGATGAGAAGTGGCCATCAGACAAGGTGATGTGTCTGGCAACAAATGAAGCTATACAGTATTTAGGAATTGAGAAATCGCTGACTCTGGTCTTTGAGTAGTATTCTATGATGGCAGAATAAAAAAACTGAATTGTACCTATTGTTAAAATTTCCTGTGTTTAAGATTTCTGCTGTATGAAATTATATGATATGGGTTATACCAACACCCAGTGTAACCAAGAGGCTGGGTTGGTACACTGAAAGTTATTGTAATACAATTCTCCTGTGAGGATATTGTTACTACATTTGTTTTTAATTTGACTAGAAATCCTAATACTTAATCAAAAGTCTTCTCCTCTACCTATAGCTTGTTTTATCATTTTGGTTGCCTCTTGCAAACAACTGACTGGTGACTGGTTTCCCTAAATTACGGACTTACCCTAAACATACCTTATCATGATTACCAGTTGCAAAATGTTAGAATGTGTTGTCACTTCTTCAGTTGGTTCTTAGAAGGTTAGTCTTAAATATGTTACTTTAATCTGTGTGCTCTAGTACTTTGAATGCATTTTTTGTTTGTATTTTTGTTTGTCCAACCTGTCAATTATAGCTACTTAGGCCTGGACTGTCCTGGATAGAGCTGTTAAAATATTCACCAGTCCAGCCTTCTTACAAGCTAATTAAGTCAACTAAGTGTTTCCTTAGTTACACTAGGAACTAAGGACATAACAAGTTTTGCCAGACTTGTTATGTCAATCCTGAATTTCTGGGTTCATTGTGGGTGCCCTAATCTTAGGGTGTGACTTTCTCAGCATCCTGTAACATCCATTCCCCAGCCAGCACAACTTTACATAATATTTATAAGAAGTTGGCTGCTGAAGCCTTTCCTTTACCTAGCAGGGCAACTTGATTTTCTACGCCCTCCCTCATCCGAGCCAGAAAAGTATGGGATATGGAGATCACTAAAACTACATACCTTTGGCCTGACCAGGGAAATCTTTAGAAGGAAGGTCCGGGTAGTACCACCTAATGACCCCATAGTATTGTTTGAAAGTCTGTGTAGCCAGATAAGGAGGCAGTGTAGTACCCTGCTAAAGAGACAGGCTTTCTCATGTGTCATAAATATTTCACACCCTGGGTCTACATCCTGCTTTTATTCCATGTTAGCCATGTGGTCTTGAGCAAATTACTTAATGTCACTAAACCTCAATTTTTTCATCCTGTAAATGAGGATGACAATAAGATTACATATCTAATAGGCTTATTGTAAGCATTAAATTAGGTAATATAGGCAAAGACCTAGCACACAGTTTGCTTATAAACATCAGTGAAGGAAAGAGACAGTAGGAGAGAAAATGTGCAGGAAAGAGTGACAGCAACCATCAATGTCAGCTAGCCAAAATGGACATATAGATTTTTTTAAATAAATAGACCTCATATGTCTCATTTGCATGGGTTTTTGGGATGATTAAAGTCTATAGTTTTCTAGGATTACTTGAAATACACATTTCCTGTGGGTTACAGCCCAATGGACAGAGAATGACTTGTATATTAGGCCATTCTCACATTGCTATAAAGAACTACCTGAGACTGCGTAATTTATAAAGAAAAGAGGTTTCATTGACTCATGGTTTCACAGGCTGTACAGGGCTCATGGACAGGGAGGCCTCAGGAAACTTACAATCATGGCAGAAGGCGAAGGGGAAGCGGGCACATCCTACATGGCTGGAGCAGGAGAAGGAGAAAGCAAAAGGGGAGGTGCCACACACTTTTAAACAACCAGGTCTCATGAAAACGCACCATCATGAGAACACCAAGGGGGAAATCCACACCCATGATCCAGTCACCTCCCATCAGACTCCTTCTCCAACATTGGGGATTACAATTCAACATGAGATTTGGTGGGGACGCAGATCGAAACCATGTCAATTTGTATCATTCTGAGTAACTGTCACTTTAGCATGGTGGTAGGGTTGGCAATTCCAAAAGCCACGGTTTGGAGTCGCTTGCTCCTGGCCTGGGTTTCTCCATGGAGTGGGCTGTGCTTGGCTGCTTTCTAAGGCCTCTACTGCTCCAGACACTTACAGGCCTCTGAGCCAGGAGAGAACACTGAACAATGAAACACAGGTAGAAAAATTAAAAATACCACCTTTAATTTTTGGAAAGTATTTTGGAGATATTTGTGTCCTGTTCTCTAAGGAGTTCCTGTATACATTTCTGCTTATGAATTCCAGTATACTGTTTCTGTTTGGGGTGACAAATGGGGTTCCTGTTGCCACACCTTGCCACAGACCCACTTCTTGAAAAACACTAAAATCCACTTTGCAAGTCTATAAATACTGCAGGCAGGCAGCTTCTATGTTCTTTGGCAAGGGAATAAAATACTATTTAACAATGCAGGTTCCAGCTTTTCTCCTGACAATGCAAAGTCCCAGTGATTATTGGAAAGGGAATTTGAAATCCGCCAGAATCCACTCAGTTTTCCTTGTCTGGTGATATTTCCATTCTATTACTCTCACAGGTGAAGACAATTGTTTCAGCCATTGAAAAAAAATAAAGAGTGGTGTTTTATTAGACCGAAAGAAAGTCATTTAAACCATGACTGTTACTGTTAACTGTTTGCTGTGTTTCTCTGACTGTGTGCCTCTCTAGTCACCCTGTCTCCCTTAACTATCCTGTGGGCTTTTTCCCATTCTCACAAAGCATGGCCTACCCAAAAGCATTCTTCAAGCATCTGATTTCCCAGCTGTCTTTCTCCAATTTATTTTCAACTCCTAGTTCTCTTTGGGGAAGAAGGTGGTAGACTTGTATGAGGATACAGTCTGAATGAAGTCTCCAAGTGATTCTCCTTGATGTTCTGGGATGGGAGGTAGGGGAGCGGAGGCAGAGTCTGGCCTCACACTACCTCTGAGTCCTGAATGGGATTCTCTCAGCATCTCCTTTTCACCCTGTTCCTGACTCCTTCCTCCCTGCCCATTTCAGAGGTTTCTGTTATCAAATGGAAATGATTCTCATTTCTTCCTTCATTCTGCTAAGCTGCTTATTCTCTACAGATATCTCTACCCCCGTCTTTTCTGCCAAAGCAAAACTTCCTTTTTGGAAAATTTCTTATTCCTTCTCTAGGAAATGATTCTCTACATCACTCTATTTCTTTATCAATCAGGACTACATTCATTTAGGTGTTTAAATATATATGTATTAAGTTTCTACATTTTTTTTCTTGAGAATATATGAGTTCCTATGAAGAATGAAGGTTTAGTCTTTATTTCCTTTCCCATCAACTGGACGACAATAAAGTATGATCATTAATAAATGTCATTGAAGACTTACTGATACACTGAAGCCTATTCTATTTTAAATTAATATTTTCTGTCTTGGGCATGCTTCAGAAGTAAAAATTTACATAATAATCTTTCTTCTAAGACACGATATTGTTTAATGAATTTAGCATAATATAGCTAAAGTTAAGATTTGTTTTTCTTTTCTGAAATAAAATGCTTAAGTTTTCTATTCTTCCAAGTACTCTCTGTCATGCTTATATGGGGTAGATTCAAAATTAGTGTTTTAACCTGATTACAAATGCCAATAATATATATACTTTTCAAATTGTATTTATTTTTTAGTTGTATACTTTTGCTGTATGTGCATTTTGCTGGTATGTCTCTGAACATTGACCTTTGCTAAATTAACTCCTTCTTGACTTTACTTTTGTGCCAGTGAGGGGTGTTTAGCTATTCCTCTTTTCAGTTTAAAAGACCTTTGTCTTACGGAGTGGTCAGTTTGCTGCTAGGCACTGAGAAGAAATTTAATGGGCATCCTGATCACTGTATGACTTAGAAGCTTATAATCTTTCTAAGCTTTGCTACGTACTCAACTGTACTTGGCTTCTGACCTTAAACACCATTTTCCATGCAGTCTTGTTGTTTGGCTAAAACCAGTAACCATCCATTACTCTCAGGCCACATCAGACCAGCTTATAGATATCACTGAGTGAAATATGAGTGCACTTGTTCATCCTAAGTTCCTTTCAGAGGTCTTGAAGGACACTGCCAAAACACATCCAGTGAATTCAGGGAAGCTGATCGCAGGAAGAATGCCTGCCTGATGTTGAAGGAAGGGGTATCTGAAGCTATCTCTGTGCTTCTCTGTAAAGTCTCAGGAGCTACAGGCCAGCAGCACTTCTCTTTTCCGTGGCACCTTCCTCTCATCTGTGGGGATAATAGGGACTTTGTTTATTAGTTTTTCCATTTCTCTTATCCTCTCAGGATTATAGCTTTATCATTCAAATGCCAGAAATGTAAAACTAAACAAAGTTAGGCAATCTAAATTAAACTCTTTCAACATTGTAGGGATGAAGGACCTTCAAAGTACTAGAATTAAAAAAAAAAAAAAAAAAAAAAAAAAAAAAAAAAAAAAAAAAAAAAAAAAAAAAAAAAAAACAAAACTCTTGCATTGCTGCATCAGTTTCCAACACACATTATTACTTCATTCAGACATTAAGAATGGGGAAAGAGTGATACTGTGTACTGTAATTATTTTAGGTTCATGATTAAAATACTTTACATATATGAAAACTCCTCTCTGGATTTTTATGCAAGCTTAATGTTTACCAAACAAAATAGTTAATAGGATTCTATAATATTGGTGTTGAAATGAATTTATATTTTTCTGGTTTTAAGGAGATAGCTGTATATTACATTAGATGGTGGTACTATATAAAAATATGTTTTCCCATTATATCCTAAGGTGATGGTATTAATTTATTGCAAGAGAAATCATTAATATTGAGTTATAGAGATTTTTCAAGAAGGTATTTTAAGACCCTCTACTGGTCCTTTGTGACTGGCAGCACATATGTTACACAGTGGGCTGAAAGTGACATGCTGTGATTCTGGAAGAGTGTGAGCCCATTGGCCCTGTAACCCATGAGCTTGTTTTCAATAACCCAGTGCTTAAATAAAATTAATTCACCCATGAGGTTTGCTTTAGCACTGATCTAAGGCTTACTGTCAATGTTTCAGGAAGTAACAAGTGTCGTTGCTGATATTTACCTCTGATTTGACTCATAAACATTGCTGATCTAATGAGGTAGTTGTAGTGCTGTTTTGCTGTGTTTGTAGATGAGCCTAATAAACACCATGAAATTCGCAAAGAGATGTGAAGATATTTGTGACTTCAAAATTGATTGCAAGATGTAGCAGGGGTCAGTAAAGTGAGCTTTCTTTCACTCCCTAGAATGCCTTCCTCAATCCAGAGTTTCAAATGTATTGAAAAGATATAGTATGGATAAAACAAAGAGAAAAAAATGTCCTCATGCTTATGACTTAATTGCAGAAGTAGAACTTAGATATGTGAAACAATTAAACAATTTCACAACAACAGATAAGCAAATGGGATGCTTTGGAGAGACATCTGGTCCCTGTGCTGTTTATAGCCAATTCCAGTGGTGAAGAAAAGAAGTGGAACTGACTGCTTTTGAAGGGAGCACATCCTGGTCCTCTGGCAGCAAGGTAGAGGTTTTCTGCCAGGAGGGAACACTAGATGGAAGCTGTTTGTTTTTTTTCCAAACAGGAATCTCTTCCATGCTAATAGGAGCTTCAAAAGGATTGCTACAGCAGATGGAAAGAACCCATATATATTCATGCATTTAATTAGCAGGAACTAATTGAATTTGGGGATTAACTCTTGTCATTAGAGAGAAACAAAACCTATTTATGTCTCCTATCTATGGTTACACACTGTAAGGTGGATTTGGCACAGGTGGTGTTTGAATATAAGGCCACTGTAGTATTCAGTGGCCTTTTGATGCCACTGATGGATTAACCCCAGGGAAGATGAGAAGGTAGCCATGTGAGATGTGTGCTCTGTACCATGTTTCAGCAATGGAGGAGTAGCTGGTAGGTAGAGTGTGAGGGGTGTAAACCTAGAATTCAGTGAGTGTTTGACTGAAGGAGGAAAAAGGGGAGGAGATTGGAAGAGTCTCTTCTTTCACATCTGATTTTTTTCCTTTTACTTTTTTTTTGTTTTTTGAGACCGAGTCTTGCTCTGTTGCCCAGACTGGAGTGTAGTGGCATGATCTCGGCTCACTTCAACCTCCCCCTCTCTTTTTGAAGCAGTTCTTCTGTCTCAGCCTCCTGAGTAGCTGGGACTATAGGCACATGCCATCATGCCCAGCTAATTTTTCTATTTTTCTCAGAGATGGGGTTGTACCATGTTGGCCGGGCTGGTCTCGAACTCCTGACTTCAGGTGATCCACCTGCCTTGGCCTCCCACAGTACTGGGATTACAGGCGTGAGCCACCACACCTAGGCATATCTGATTATTAATGAGAGATTAGGGACAGACTCGCCTAAGACAGAATTTGTAATTCAATCCAACAAGCACTAGTTGTCTGCCTAGACTTCCCCCTGCTTCTTTTTTCTTTCTGCTCCAAAAAGCTGTTCCTCCAGAAGAACAGTTTTCAGCCTTTTTAATTTTTCTGCCAAGATACTCATGACACAAACCAGATGACATTGTATGCATAATATATTCCCATAAGTGACACAGGTAACAAGACTGTTGGTCATATCCCTTCCCCAGCACTAACAAGTCAACACTAGCCCTCCAACTCAAAGCACATCACAATTCAAGTGTGTGCTGTGACAGTTTGTACTTCTTAAAAATAGCCATGGCATTTTCTCCCTTCTACACACTCATCTTGAAATGTGACTCTGATGCTCTTTCCATTGAAATGGGAGGCCTATGCTCTCTCTCTCCTTGAATATGGGCAAATGTGGGACTTCAGCAGG
This sequence comes from Cebus imitator, assembly GCF_001604975.1. Classification (NCBI taxonomy): domain Eukaryota; kingdom Metazoa; phylum Chordata; class Mammalia; order Primates; family Cebidae; genus Cebus; species Cebus imitator. The sequence continues at coordinate 1,345,129 of NW_016107634.1, forward strand.
AATAATACCTTGGGATTTCCAAGGCAAGGTGAGTTAATCACTGGGCTCTCTTGGGATGGATGCGTTTGGAACCCAGCTAGCATCTTATGAGGAAAACCAGGCAGCACATGGGAAGCCCAGGAATCCCACATGAGAGGAACCAAGGCACCCAGCTGAAGCCAGTACCCAGTTACTAGCCATGTGTCTCATCATATTGAAAGTGGATCTTTCAGCTCTTAGTGGAGCAGCTCCAACTGCTGCCAGGTATAACAAAGACAACCTGTCGCTGCAGAACCCTGCCCCAAATGCAGATTTTTCAGCAAAAGAAATAATTGGGTTTTAAGCCATGTATTTTGCTATGTGATAATTGATAGTTGACAGAGCTGCGTGTCATTAGAAGAATAATCTTAAATCTGTTCTAATATGTTATTTAAAAACCTTCAGTACTTTAACTTTTATTATAACAAATAATTTGTCACATATCTTTTTACTGGTTGTGAAAAAGTCCTCTAGGTCTAGATTAAAATGCAGAGGTCTTTAGAAATATATGTAATTCCTTCTTTTCTTCACCTCAACTTGGGCTTATCTGGTATGGCTATGTAGAATAATATTAATTACAGTCATTTTTCTTGAGCTGCTTCCCATTTATGCCTCATTAGCATAATCTGCCGTGGTCGTCCATACCAGTGTGTTAGATTACCTTTGCTATGTTTGACGATTATACTAAATTTCATTTTTGTGAGCTAAGCCTTCACAGTTTGTTGCTCATGTACCATGGCTGGCTGCTCACAAGGTAGAAAAATTGGACAGGATGTTTTTGATAAGGTAAATACAGGAAAAGCTATGCAGAAATACGTATCTCGGAGAGTGAGCTATTTGGGCAGCTATGGTGTAAGCTATCTGGTAGCCATGCAAGAAGTAATGGATTGAATAAAGGCAAACTATGAAGACTCCAGTATGATCCGATCAAGAGACTTATATGTGTAGCATTTGCCATGGATTGTGTCTCTGTCGGCATACACAAAAAGTTGGGACTTAAAACTAAATTTACTTTAACTTCATTTTGTATGTCATGCATTCATGAAACTTTTCCTGGGGGTTATTATTTTCATTTTCGGCTATGCTGCTCCAAGTTAAACACATGAAAAACAGCATCATATGGTGGAAGAAACTCAGACCTGGGGAAGGGAGGCAGCAAGTAAATGAAACAAGGGTCCTTTGTCTTTCAACTGGACTGCTAATTAATCTGTGTGTTCCTGCAAAGGTCAGTTCAGATCTCAAGCCCTAATTTACTCATCTATGAAATGAAAGGTTAGACTAAGACCAAATACAGCTCTTGATGGTAGAGTATTACTACTTTTCAAGAAATAGTTTAGGGTTGTGACTCTTGCTTTGCACATGAAAATATTTAGGAGTAAAAGTTCACAGAACCTGGCAAAGCTAGGTATATTTATGATTCTCAATGAATCAACTGATGTTTTTCCCTACATCTCTACAAGCTATTCTTTGTTTAGCAGTTTTTTTATATTTACTTTTATTTTTTTCTTCTATGATTTTGGAAAAAAAGAGTTAGATGACTGCTATTATGGGCGGGCAACAAACAATTTGGTAATAGGATATTATTTTTAAAACTAAAAAAAAATGAACGATTAAACTTAAAAAATAGATATAAGTGCTCAGAGTTGTGATTCTATTTTGCAGTCAAATGCTCTACCACTGGGCTGCACACGCAGAGTTGTGATTCTATTTTGTATGTAACAATGTCATTATTTCAGTTGCTTCATTGAGAATCACAAACATATATATGACTTTGCCAAGTTCTGCATACTTTGTATTCCCCAATATTTTCTTCTGCACAGCAATAATTACAACCTTAAGCCATCCCTTCAAAAGTAGTCACATGCCAAATTCTACCTTAGTCTAAAATAATCTTTTTCTGTGTGATGGGGCTAAAAACATCAGTACTCCCTGCTGCTCTCTGCAGATGACCAGGTACCATGACGGTTAGATTCTCTGTGCCTTGAGCTTATTTGCAAAGCAGAGCCTGAAAAGAACTGCTTTTCATTTTTCCATGGATAGAATTGGAGCTTGGTAAATTAACTTGCCCGAAGTCGTAGCAGTTAGTGGCACTCACAGGACTTAAACCCAGGCAGTCTGAATGTGGACTCAATTATGGTATATGCCTTCCTAATAGTAAGCCAGATTTTGTTTTGTACTTCTTGCCAAAATGTAAGCTCCATGATAAAGTTTGTTTTGTACATTGCTGCCTTCTTACCGCCTTCTTATGGTCCTCACATGGTGGGAGCAGATGAGCGTCTTAGTCTGTTTCTGCTGCTAGGACAAAATATCTTAGACTGGATCATGTGTAAATAACAGAAATTTATTTCTCATGGTTCTGGTTTCTGGGAAGACCAAGATCAATGTGCTGGCAAATTTCTCTCTGCTTCAGAGATGGCAACCTCTTGCTGCATCCTCACATAATGGGAAAGCAAAAAGAAATGAAGACTGTGTCCTCACATGGCGGAAGACATGGAAAGGCCAGGCAGCTCTCTAATGGCTTTTTTAGAAGGGCGTTGATATCCTTCATCAAGGTGGAACCTTCGTGACTTAATCATTTCCTAAAAGGCCCCACCGCTTAATACCACAATGAGGATTAAGTTTCAACATGAATATTGGAAGGATACAAACATTCAAATCACAACAACTGTCTTCTCCCTTTCCCGATTCCACACGATAGAAGCCATCTCTTCTTTCCGCACGTGAATGTCTGAGCACATCCAGACTCACAGGAGCATATGAGAGAGGCTGTGGGAAGGAAGAGGCCAGTTCCTTCCTCGAAGTCTTGACTTCTCAGTTCCAGCTTTCTGTCTTGGTATGTGTACTCAACAACAATTTATTTGAAGATGCGGCACAGAAGTAAAAACCAAACCATTTCTTATGGAGTAACGATTCAACTTCTAACCTGTAAAAGTGACCAATTTCTCAGTTCTCTACCCCCTTACATTCCTGTCTTCATAAGTTTCTGTGATTTAATTTTCCAAGAAACTTATTCATATACTTAACAACTTTTATGTCCATTAACAACTTGGCTGTCCTTGCTTCTTTGAATTTTGGAGCATCGTTTCCTTAGTTTGAAGGAGTTTTGAGAAAGGCAAGAAGACAAGCTCCGAGCTCAAGAAATTATGAAGAATAAATATTGTAATCATAACAACTCATTATTTGTTTTTAAGCTCAATCCTTCAGAAGGTTATGATCTGGAGTTGAATAATAATAGATTCAGGCCCTTTTTATGTGGAGGAAATCTTAAACACCCGTGTTCATAGGAAAGGACATTAATCAGAAGAGAGAAGTGAGCCTTGTTCCTAATAATGTTTGCATAATAGCTACCCTTGGGTGTATTGTGTGACTTAAAATAAATATTCATGCTCTTCACATCCAGTACAATTGGAAATTATTCATGTTTATGATTCTGTCATATGATCTTCTAACTATTCAAGGGGACTTTGAACTGGGAGGCTGTTGGAAACCAACAAATATAAATAACAATGCTTGTGACCGATATGGGGTAGAAGTTAAAGAGGCTATTAATGCTCACTATTGGGAGAAAAGGAGTGGGTAGGATCTTAACTGTTTCTAGAGGGGGAGAAACGGACTCACATTGGCATGCTTAAGGACATTATATGCTCCTCTGGTTTGCTTTTAGCTCTTCAATAGCTTCTCAATCACCAGGAGAATAAAATTTAAATGCCTTATCTTGGTGTCAGACTTGCTCCCTGGAGTTGTTCCTGTGAAGCTCTGGATCTCATTACCTGAGACTACTCTCCACCTCAGATGTGGCAACACAAAGATCTTTACAGATTCCCTCAGACACCATGACTTACCTTTATCTCTTTGTTCACATCCTTCCTTCATCTTGCAAGAATTTTTCAAACCTTCTTTGCTAACTAATCCATGTATCATAGAAGAGTCAGCTTAAACTTCACCTGCTTCAAAAAGCTTTCTATGAACTTTACACCTAGTCAAGAGTTTTAGCCAGACTGTCCTACTTTTATTAATTTATATATTTAGTGATCCTTAAATAACCTTTGTCCTGGGGAGTTTTTTCATCTTGCTTTGTTGCTTACATGCACCAAATTTTATAACAGAAATGCTTTCAGTTAATTAATTTATTTTTCTTTCCTTTTCTGTCTTTCTCCTTTCTGTGTTTCTCCCTCCTTTTTATCTTTTAAATTCTGAGAAATGTTTCAATACAGATACAGTCTTGATAACATAGACTATGGTTTTTTTGGGTTTGCTTGAGTTTTTTTTTTTTTTTTTTACAGGGAGTCTTGCTCTGTCACTCAGGCTAGGGTGCAGTGGCGCGATATTGGCTCACTGCAACCTCTGCCTCCAGGGTTCAAGAAATTCTCTGCCTCAGCCTCCTGAGTAGCTGAAATTACAGGCACCTGCCACGATGCTCAGCTAATTTTTTTGTATTTTTAGTAGGAATCGGGTTTTACCAACTTGGCCAGGCTGGTCTTGAACTCCTGACCTTGTGATCCACCCTCCTTGGCCTCCCAAAGTGCTGGGATTACAGGCATGAGCTACTGCTCCTGGCCAAGAACATAGGCTATCTTTTGAACTTCTCTGTGTTCAATACAAGGCTTTGCGTTAACTGCTCCCTCATGCAACTTTCCTAACCTTATTTCTCGCCTATTAGGGATGTTCTACTTCCATCAGGAGAACATCCTATAGTATCAAAGTCCGGACTCATTTGTCCTCCGGGAGCTGTAATTGTTAATACAGCTGTCGCTTGATACCTGTGGAGGATTAGTTCCAAGATCCCTTGCAGATACCAAAAGCTACATATGCTCAAGTCCCTGATCTAAAATAGCTCCGTATTTGCATGTAACCTATGCACATCCTCTATACTTCATCTCCAAATTACTTATAATACCTAATATAATGCAAATGCTATATAAATAGTTGCTACATTGTATTTTTTAAAAATTCATAGTATTTTTTATTGTTGTATCATTATTATTATTTGAATATTTTCGATGTGAGGTTGGTTGAATCTGCAGATATGGAGGGCTGGCTTTACTTTCTTCAGCCTCTCCTTCCTTATCCCTTGATGCAGGGCTTATATCTTGGGGTTAAACAAGACATCCTTGGCTCATTTATCTGTGATTCTAATCTGTTGGGTTCTGTATTAACCAAGACATGTCTGCTTAGCTACACATGCCAATTTACCCTTATTGGTAGGCTCCTTCTGAAGGTTCATATGTCTTTTTCATGTACTCATGTGCAGTCACAAAGCACTGAAAACTGTGCCTTCTGTTTATATAACGTATCTATTTATAAAACACATTAAAAATTTTATCCTGCTGAGAGGTGAGCAGTGCAGCTGTTAACCTCATTTGCAAATGAGAGAATTGGTTGAAAACAATTGACTAACTTCCAAAATGTATGTGTCCAATAAGTTGTAGCAATTAGAATTAGACTCCAGTTAAGAGTTTCTTTTCACATTACAAAACTGACAACAGTGTTTTTCTCACTGTCTGTAGGCCTTGCAGAGCCTCGCAGAGTTCTGTGCATGGTGAACTCTCTCAGGGCACTGGACAGAGGTTCTCATGGCGGTCTCTTCTATGATGCTGATTTAGGCCACTATACCCCAAGAGATTTATTTTAAACTCCACTGTGGACATTTATAAAAGCAAGAGTGAGACACCATGTTTTCATAGGTTTTTTTTTTTGACACATAACACTTTATTAATCCCCTTTCTCTCATTTTCAGCTCTCTTCTCCTTTCCCTCTTTGCTTTATTTTCAGTCAGTTCAACATTAATTGGTGTGCACCTACAATGTGCAAAGCATTATGCTAGGGCTCCGAGGGGAACGCCAAGAGGATGTCGCTTATAGCTTGTTATGGAGAGGAGCTTTTCTTCTCTCTTCTCTGTTCTCCATGTTTCTCCATTCTTTTCTTCTTCCTACCTTCTGTTTCCTCCGATGCTCAAGTAGCCCTCATTATTTCTGTAAATTTCTAAGCCTTCAGCTTTGGTCAAAGGGAAGGCACTCAGTCCAGGGCCAGTGAGTGAGTTTCACATGCTTATGGTGCTTTGCATCTGCTCACCCAGGACTCATAAATATGCAATATAAAAGCTTTGGGGGTTTTGCTCAGTGAAAGCTGGGGACTCCATGTAATTTAATGCATGATACAGCACTTTTGGCTAACTCTATATGAGAGACTACTCAAATAAGGATAAAATATCACTTTGCAAAAATACATTTAAATTGTTTTTCTTCTAAAACTTTGTGACTTTAAAGACTTAAAATCTATTTTTTGAAAGTCAAAAAATAACAGATGTTGGCGAGGCTGTAGAGAAAAGGGAATGCTTATACACTGCTGTTAGAAATTTAAATTAGTTTAGCCACTGTGGAAAGCAGTTTGGTGGTTTCTCAAAGAACTTAAAGCAGAACTACCACTCGACCCAGCAATCCCATTACTGGGTATATACCTAAAGGAAAATTAATCATCCTACCAAAAAGACACATGTACTCACTGTTCATCTTAGTATTATTTAGGATAGTAGACACATGGAATCAACACAGGTGCCTATCAGCAATGGAGAAGGTAAAGAAAATGTGGTACATATACACCGTGGAATACTACACGGATATAAAAAATAATGAAATCATGTCCTTCGTAACAACATGGGTGTAGCTGAAGACCATTATCCTAAGTGAACTAATGCAGAAACAGAAAACCAAGTATTGCATGTTCTTACTTGTAAGTGGGAGCTAAACTTTGGGTACGCATGGACATAAAGATGGGAACAGTAGACACTGAGAACTCCAGAAGGAGAGGGGGATGGGGATAAAGGCTGAAAACTTCCTGTTAAGTACTATGTTCACTCTCTGGGTGATGGGATCAATAGAAGTTCTAACCTCAGCATTATGCAATATATCCTTATAACAAACCAGCACATGCACCCCCGAATCTAAAATAAAAATGAAAAATTTAATATATATATGTAATTATAAAATCAAGATATTTATTTCTCTAAAAGGACCATTTCCAACCTGATGCAAATAGTTTCCTTTAGGAGCCATAATTGTCATTGGACACTCATATGTTATTTTTCTCTTTTGTCATATTTTCTCATTCATTCATGCATTCAGTCATTTTGAGACAGAGTCTCACTGTGTCACGCAGGCTGGAGAGTGGTGGCCCATCTCAGCTCACTGCAACCTCTGCCTCCTGGGTTCAAGTGATTTTCCTGCCTCAGCCTCCCAAGTAGCTGGTATTACAGGTGTGCACCACCACACCAGCTAATTTTTGTATTTTTAGTAGAGACGGGGTCTCACCATGTTGGCCAAGCTGGTCTTGAACTCCTGACCTCAAATGATCCACCTGCCTCGACCTCCCAAAGTGTTGGGATTACAGGCTCGAGCTACTGCACCCAGACTCTCACTCCTTTTCTATACCCCACATGAGAATGAGATGCATGAATCATTAGATATGTCTGTTTTTTTTCCCTAAGGATACATATTCTTTTATTTATTTATTTTTTTTAATTGCATTTTAGGTTTTGGGGTACATGTGAAGAACATGCAAGATTGTTGCATAGGTACACACGTGGCAGTGTGATTTGCTAAGGCTACATATTCTTAAAAGTAGTTTAAGTTACTTATTACCTTTAGCCTTTTTTTTTTTAATAAGAATCATCAATAAATTCATTGCCAAACACATGGTTGTTTTCTCGAGAACACAATTAAAATAGACTTGATTCCTCTTTGCTGTCTCCAGTCTTCTTAATATTCCTAGCAATAGGTATTTATCATAAAACACAAAAGGACTAGTGACTGCTTAAATCCCAAGAGAGCAAAGTAGAAGGAACTAGAAGAAGGAAGCAAGTGCAATCGTGATTAGGCACCTACTCTGTATCCGTGGCTGGGTTAGGAACAGTCACAGGACTTCATGCACCCTTGTAACTAGCCTACTAAGTTTAAACTTTCTCTTTTACAAATGTGGAAACTGAGATTCAGAGGGGTTAAATGATTTGCCCAGTGTCCTACTGCTTAAAGTTGACATTTGAACCCAATATGCGTGACTCCAGTGTTTTAAATATTTACTGTAATATGTGTGACTCCAATGTTTTAAATATTTACTGTAACAAGGCTGGAGGGGGGCACACATGGGTTCTGGAAGGATGCATGAAATGGGTACCTGGGTGGAGAAGGGCCTCAGTCTGCTTGACCAAGATATTTTCCTTCCCTAATTCCTACCCCAAATATAGACTACTTGTCCAAAATATGGATCCAACTTTGTGTGATATTTTAACGAAAGGGTCTTCTACTAATGGGACATCTTTCTTTTGTCTTTCACAGCAATTTTGCAGGCAGTAATAGCTGGTGATCTTATGAAGGTAAGATATCTTTCTACCAAATCTCTGGTGACTCAAGAACTTTAAGTCAACATAATTCCTCACGAAATTTCTATGTTCCCATCTATCATGTATCATCCCACTGCCTGCACTGGCTGAGTGGAAGCGGTAGGAAGTTCTTTTGAGAACTGAGCAAAGAGGTGTTCAAGAGCATCAGGGCACTTGCCTCAGTTACTTAAAATGAACTGCATGTCCCAGGATGCAGTGTGCACAGTACCAGGAATTCCTACTCTCTAAAAGCTGACATTTGAAGAATTTAAAGATTTCCTTTCAGGCAGGTATTGAAATGAATGCATCTGTAAGAATTACCTGGACAACACTCAGAAATACATTCTTCAGGCCAGAGATTAATCTTTCCTTGTTATGGTTTTATACTTTGGGGATGATAGCCAAACAAGGACCCTCAGTGTGATCCACCTAGAATAGTTTAATTTGTGCTTGTGTTTTCTGGTGAATTTTGTTCAGAAAGAAGGAGGCAGTCACCACTGCCCTGAGGGTGAATGTAAAAATCTGACGTCAGACTTTCTGAGTTCAGATCTTGGCTCTGTCATTCACTGTCTGTGTGATTTTGTGTAATTATTTTATTCTCTCTTTGCCTTAGTTTCTTCATCAGTAAAATGGAATAATGTTACCTCTCTCTTTGGCTTGTCATGAGGAGCAAAAGTAATAATGCATATCAAGGTCTCAGAACTGTTCCTATTCCATGTAAGGGGCTCTAAAATGTTAGCTATTTTATTAATATTCTGATAGTGTCGATCTGCATTTTTAAATAGCTACACATGATGGAAATACAAATATTTGTTATATAATATAACATCATCTATGAATATTCTAAAGCTGTGTTTGGTCCCACATCATTTTCAGGCATGAGGCCCATGACTGCCCATATGCCCCTGCATACCCCCTGCTGGAACTGATCTGCGTTATAATAATGACAGCTGCCTGGAGGCAGAGGCTACGCCTGACTCCTCAGCCTGTGGAGTAAGGTGCCATTGCAGATCAAGGAACCAATAGCCCTAAGAGAAAGCTGAAAAGTCTTACCCCCAGACGTAACTTTTTTGTGGGGCACAGCTGCTGGACAAACTGAAGGGCACCAGTGCTACATTTTTCAACAGGTTACTAGAAAGAAAACAAATGGTAAAAATGTTGCAAACATCTTGATCAACTGCCTTCTTTAGGTACGTAATCCTGAAAATGGTGCCTGTGCCACCGCACAAATCATAGTGCACCGTTGCACTAGATTGCAATTTATTACACTATGTTGATGAGTTCAGTGCCGTTTCTTACCAGTGGGATTAAGCCCATACCTCCTGTACTCCATGCAAGGCCTTCCATTAGGTTTTGTGGGAAATAAAGGCATGAATAAAATTGATTCCTGCCCTTGAGGGGTGGGGAGTTTCTACAGCAGAAAGTTTTGCAAAGCACTGTACGTTTGAGACCCTTCCATTTTATTTTCCGTATGCTCTTAGTTTAGGTAACTGATTTCCCAGGACCCTGAGTTTATTATCACACTTTTCTTCATACTTTTAAATAGAGAATCATTTGCAATGTGGGAAATCACTATATCCAGCTGGTTGTCTTATTATAGGTTGGTGCAAAAGTAATTCATTTTTTTTTTGTCATTTCAGTGACAGAAACCGCAAGCATTTTCGTACCATTCTAATTCATTTTCTGTTATAATTCTTTCCTAAATGACTAAAACATGACTTAATAACACCTTATTTACTGAGAGATGGAGTATTTACTGAGGGCTTAAGGTTTTCCTTTTTCTTTCTTACATATTTTCTTTAATTTCCCTTCTCAAATATTAGTGCCCTCTTTCTTTCTCTTCTCTACCTTCTTTTGCTTCCTTCTCCTGAGTAGAAAGCACAGTATTTATTAAATATTAACTGGGGTACATGCATTTGTGTTTGCACGAGAGAGAGAGAGGAAGAGAAGGAAAGCGAGAGATAGAGACTAGAGAACACAACATCTCTGGAGCCGCCCTCATATGAAGACTGTCACAAATAGCTCCTGGACAACTGGGCTATGAAAAATGCCCATGGAGCAACTTCATGTTCGTGGTGTCTGGAAACAGCACAGGAAGGCAGGATCAAGGCAGTTGACCCTGAACGGGTCTGGCTGGGTCCATGCGCTATCCTTTGTCAATCTCCCCACAAAGAAAGGGAGTGTCATTTTAAGACAATGCTGTTGAATAGAACAGGATTCCCATTTAGATTTTTGTGGAAAATTGTTGGCTACTTCTTCCTGCCCTCCTGGCCCCCAGTTTAGGGATGAAAGTCTCATATGTTCTTTAACTCCATTCAACTACTTACTGCTTTTGATCCATGTCCTGGGAGGTCTTCCATGGCTCTGTTTCTATCCCCTGCTTCATGCTTCCCTAGCACTTCTCTGAGAACTTTGTGATGTTTCTGTCCATTACAGTGTAATTCTTTACTTGCCCATCTCCCCGATGGGCTGTGAGGGCTTTCAGCACAGTGACTGAATTGTACTGACATTTATATTCCTGGCGTCTAGCCGATAACAATTCTATGGATGTATTTGAGTGAAGACGTGAACTCTGAATTTGCATTCCTTTTTTTAAAAAAAGTATTTTTAATTGACAAATGATTATACATAATCATGGAGTACATAGCACTGTTTTGATACCTATAATATACAGTGATCAGATCAGGGTCATTAGCGTATTCACCACCTCACACATTTATCATTTCTTGATGTTGGGTACATTCAACATCCTCCTTCTAACTATTTAAAATGGTTTAATATATTATTAACTAGAGTCATCCTACAATGGTATAGAACACTAGGACTTATTCTTTGCATGTATGTCATTTATGGTCTTTCACCTTATGGGATGTTTGATTATCTATAATGTGTGCCATCTAACTTCTTGAAAGAGAATGTGTTCCTTTTGCTTATTACCTGCTGGGTTATTTAATTCTCTTTTGTCCTAAAAGTACCTATTAAAAGCTTCACACAGGCACTCTTGTCCTGATATACTGCAGTTTGGAGAAGAGGGACCATTCACGTTTTCTGTATTGTTCAATATTTTATAAACTTAGACCATATCCTCATTTAGCCACCTTATTCTCAGGCTACAGAATTTTGGTTTTCTTCTCCAGTCTTCCCTCATGTAGAAACTACTACATTTTCTGAATCATTTTGGGTCTCATTCTGTAGATCATCTCTAGCCTGTTAGGTATATATTGGGTGATTAACAGAAGGTTTGCAGGCTGGGCTGCAGATCTAGGTGAAGATCGAAGCCAGACGTGTGTTCATGTGTGTGCGTGCACGATACATGCTTATGTGTCTATACTTGTATGCAGTGATCTTATGCAGGAGAAACAGAAGCTGCTTTGATATTTGGTACTTAGGTTCACGAGACTAAAGAAAAACTAAAGGACACAGGCAAGGAGCTTAGCTACAGTCACCAATCTATTCCTGCTTATGGCCGTAATTACTCTTTCACTCGAGAGAATGCTAAGCCAACATAAAGATGCTTTTGTTCTCCACTCCACCCCTCACTCTCTTGGGACAGAGACCATAGGGACCAGTGCTCAGAAAATAAATGAAAAAAGTAATTCACCATGACTCAGTTTCCCTAGCCTATTCAATACCCACAGACTCTCTCCAGAGTTAGAAGAGGCCCTGGTCATCTCTGTGAGTGATAACACAGTCCAGGAATGTTACTTCATCATTTTGACTTTTCTCTCTGTCCTCTGAGGCTAGAAACATTTGTGGTTTGCTACATGACTCTTATTTTATTACCAGTTAGCTGTTATCCTTGTTCCGGATTCTGCCTGAGCTTCTTTCCATTATGTCTCTCTTGCAGCTAATAGAAAGCTATAAAAATGGAGGCAGTCTGCTAATTCAGGGACCAGACCACTGTTCACTCCTTCACCACGCAGCTAAAACCGGCAACGGGGAGATTGTGAAATATATCCTTGACCACGGTGAGTAGGCATAGTGAACCTACCCAGGATCACTTATCTGTGAAATCCATTGCATTTTCTAAGACACCCTTCATGCAGGCACTCTTCAGAATGGCAGAAATACTCTCAAACGTTTAGCCGGCTCCCCTGCTCATTTGAGGCAGTCGTGGTTGCAGACCACTGACACCTATGGGCCATCCTGACCAAGCAATTAATAGAAACAATGTTCATACCAAGATCTTTACAGGCTATTTTTCAGACTAATTAGTTTTTAAAAAATAAGGGACAAGAATAAATGCAGCCTGGCATCATGCACTTTATTTTTTCTAGAGTCCTTCTGTAAATTAACAGGTTGGGATTGCCTACCTAATCCATATTTGTAGTTCATCATTGTGAGGATTAATGAGGATAATTTTTTCCATCTTTCTAGTTTCTCATTTTTTTTCCTGTTTGATCTAATTTATCTTTTCAACCCAAGTTACACTTTATTCTCTTTGAAAATGTCTGGTACTATTGTGTTGTCTGTGGCGGATCATACTAACCTTCCAGACTGCTTTCTAACTGGATTCCTAATTTGGTGCTAGATTGTTTGCAGAAAGTAGCATGCACTATAGCATCTGCCTCTAAAAACCCTTAAGAAGCATAAACATATTTGTTGAATACCAAATCTAAACTGTTACATTCAATTTCTCATGTTTCATAGTATTTCTAGGAATAAAGAACAGGAATAAAGAGGAAAAAAATACTGCCTAGCTAGGCTGTTTTTAAATAAGAAGGAATGAAAGAGTCTAATTCTGCTGGACTTTGGTATACAGAGAGATTGGAAAAGTTTCTTTGAGCCTGACAGCCTGTGTATGACTCCTTTTGTACCTAAATTCAGCCTGTAGATGGTAAGCATACTAGTAAACATTCACATCCTTTTTGTTCCTCTTTTTATGCAATTCAGCAAGTATGTCTTCTTCCATTCATTGATTCATTCATTTAACAAATATTTGTGTAGTGCCTAACAGGAACTGCCTGTTATAGACTGGTACACACACAAAAATAAAATACAGTCACTGTTTTCAAGCAATTGTAGGCTAAAGAAAAAAATATGATCGTGTGAACAATTAAATTTAAAACAGATATATGGAGCTGTGTTAAGTCCTATGGTAAAGCCACAAATAGATAACATAGTTACCGTTTATCAAGCACATATTTGCCAATTGCTTATAGTGAACACACCCTGTCGTTTGATCTTCACAAGGTCCTTGCAAAGTAGGTACTAGATTATCAGTCACGTTAGACTTCCTTTGCTTTGTCTTCAGTACCTTCTCACTGTGAAGATTATCCTTAAACCCTTGGTTTGAAATACAGTAAAAAGGGTGGGTTAGAAAAAGGAAAAGCCATGAAAGCAGGATAGCTGTGTTACAGGATTTCTTTACTCCTTGCAGGGTGGGTTGGATAATTCCAAACCTGCCTGCCTTGGAAAGTTTAGGTAGGTGGGATGTATTTTTGGTGCTAAGTCTGGGGCTTATTATCATTCCTTCTCCTGTTTCCCTGGCTAATTAATCCCTTGCAGTTAAAAGCACTCCTTTCTGGGCAAGAGTGAAGCCACAATGCTATTATGTTATTTTTCCTTTAATAAGAAAATATCTCAGGATTTCTACTGCACAAAGCTCAGGTGAGGGTTAGATGTATACTGTTACTTTCTTTTTCTTCAGCTCATAAAGTTCTCCTAGTTCCTGTCTTCTTGATCACTTTCAATTTACTCTCTTTAGTTTGGCCTTTACCCAAGACATTGAATACTTACTTGGATACCTTAAGCCATTTGGTGCCCACCTACCCTCTCTCTGGAGTTAGGTGAGAACACTGGCCATCTATTTGAGTGACAGCACAATCTAGGAATCTCTCTCTCCACACTCTGCCCCCCACCCATCTTTTTACCTTTCCTTGAGAAGCAGTATTTCCTCTCCTAGTCCTAGGATCCTCTCTGTATCCACTGTCTCACTTGGTCTCATTAGGAGGCTGTAGTCAGCTCCTGGTTTTGAGGCTTTATTGAAGGTGGAATCTCACATGTTTGGGGCTTTCAGCTGGAATGGCTGGGAGGCCAGGACACCTAAGCCTTGTCAATACCCGGTCTTTTTTTTTCCAAGCTTCTTCACAGCATGGTAGTCCTAGGATTCCTAGAGGTGAGACTGGAAGCTGCCGGATATCCTGCAGCTAAGCTGGAAAGTTCTGCTTGATCTCTACTGCATTCTGTTGGTTAAAACAAGTCACAGGGTCAGCCCAGACTTAAAAGGCTGGGAAACAGATTCCACTGTTTGATGGCAGGAGCTGTGAATAGTTCATGGATATATTTAATCTACCACACTCCCTGTGTCCCATTCTCTGCAGTTTAAAGTGATGACGCCACTCTCACAATGTCCTAAACGTCTGACTCACCTGGAATCCCTTAGAATTTTATTTTTCTATTTTTACTTCAGTTCTGGGTCCTAAGAATCCAGATTTCACAAATACACATACAAGATGGCCTGGCATGGTGGGACCATAGTCCCAGCTACTTGAGCCTGAGGCAGAAGGATTGCCTGAGCCCGGGAGGTCAAGATTGAGTGAGCTAGGATTGTACCACTGCACTGCAGCTTGGGTAGCTGAGCCACACCTTGTCCCTTGAAGAAAAAAAAAAAAGATGATAACAATAATGAAGTTTTTAGCATAAGTATAGCCCATGCAATATTTGAAATATGATTACACTAAAAATGAAAACAGGAAAACTCCTCATCTGAGCCGCCCTAGGGACACGAATGATGAGGCCTGGGATGATATCACCCGGACACAGTGGCTTTTCGCTTCTTCTACTTCCTCTCTTTCCCCTGCCTCCAAAAATAGGGTCCTTAAAAGTACCATTAATCCATACTCACAGGGCTTGGTGTTTGTAACCCCAAATGTAGATCATTATACACCTACTTCACCTGGCATGAATTCATCTGGCTCTCTCTGAGAGCCTTGAGCAAAACCTGACATTCCAGTACAAATCAGTAGTTTCTCACCAACCTGCAGTGTCTCTTGCAAAGACTGAGTCACACAATACCACTCTGCCCGAATGGAAGGACACAAAGGAATTCAATCTTTTTTAGGGGGTTGGGGTGCTTATTTTTCCAATGCTTTGCTTAGGTGTTATAAATTAATTGGCTTAATATTTATGCTCACGAAAAGAAACACAATAGTCACGGTAATCATCCTAACTTCACTTCTAAGCAAACAATTCCTGAGGTCTCAGAAGGCATTATATATACTTCCTGCCCCACCAGACTCTCTTAATCACACAGGGAGAAAGACTGTGGAGATGGGAAAGCACAATCCATCTCTTTTGTTTCCAAATGAAATGTTATTATGATGTTCAGTCCAAGGATCACTGCATTTTTGATAGATGGCAATTTTAACACTTTACTACTGTAGATGAATGATGAAGACTCAAATGCAATTGATTCTTATTGAAATTAGTTTTTATCAGCCTTCATAGACATTGTCAATTTCATTCTGACATCTACCTTATATTTTTTATTTATTCAGAAATGTGGATATAAAATCATTTGATATAGCCTAATTCACTTCATGCCACAAGAGCTAAACACTTCAGCTCAACTGTCCTTGTGTTTGTTTTTTTTTGTATCTTTAGTTGCTGATTCAGTTTATATTAACTGTTGCATTTTATGGAAAACTATCATAGCAAAACCATTCCTGTCTTTTAGATGATAGAAACTCCTATAAATTAGAGGGTTCTTGAAGTCAGGGACAAGTACAGAGAACATTACGCTTTCTCTATACTGTCATCACCTTCTTAAGGTGATCTCTGTTGATTGAAATAGTATCTCCTAACTTAACAATGATGATAACTCTGGAATACCCTGACCTGACAAAAAAAAAAAAAAAAAAAAAAAGCCTTTCCAAGAGGTCTCAGTAAGTCTGGGATTTAGGGATATATGCCAGATTATGGCATTGTGTTTTAAATTAGCATCAGATTTGCAGTGGGTAAGTCTCATCAGTTTGAATTCATGTAAATGAAAAAAATAATAATAAAACTTTTACTCTGCCAAAGATCAAGAAAGACGTTCCTCCTGGTTATTGAATATTGCAAATCTCTCAAAGCCTTTGTTTATTTATTTATGTATTTTTTACGATTTGGTTTATGTCTGTCCTGTGGTTTCATACAACAGAAATCTGAAAAGGTGTTCAGACTTGACTGTAAGGATGCCTTTAGTAATTGCAGTTCTGCTGGATCCATGGGCTCTTCTCTAGGTGCACAACTGATGTTGTTTGTGGCTCTTGAGTTCACACTTCATTTGCTTCCCACAGCCTGACTCCTGAGCCCCTCTCCCCTCTGCTCTGCCCTCTTCTTCATTGGCCCTGGTCAGGAGTGTGGGCCACCATCAAGAGGAGACCTGAATAAGAGTCCTGAGATTAGTTATTCTCCCAGACACAACAAGCAGCAGTTGATTTCTCTTCTGTGGGCTCTTTTAAAGCAGTCTGGGGGCTGTGCAACAGGAGGGTGCGGTATGTTCTGAAAGCACCATGGGAGCCTTGAATTTTTTTTCAGCTTGCATCTTCTTCCTTTGGATGTCCTCTCTCATGTATACAGCATGCTGCTTTCCTTTATGAAAAACTGGAATTTGGACATTTAGAGAGTTGAAAAGAGACTCAGGGAGGAAGAGCTAACAATTCCACAGAGACTGGGAGAGAAACTAAGGATACAGGGATTCCAGCTAAGATTCCTCTCGGTGGTTCCCGCTTTTCAGCTCCTTTCAACCATATTTTCTGCCCGCTCCCTCCCCCCTGATTTGCCCCTCCAAGGGACTTTTGTGTTGTTTCTTTCCTTTGCCACCCTGCACACTCTGCTCTTTTGTTTTCATTCTCCCCACGCCTACCCCATTGCCCCCTACTGGTTTTCCTGATAGAAATCTCACTCATGCATTTCCTTTTTGATTTCAATGGGTTATTTTGTCTTCCCTCTTTTTCTGTCTTCAGTCTTTCTTTTCTCTTTTTTTAACCCCCCTTTTTCTGCCTCTGGTCCCAGAGAGAACCGACCACCATCCTGCTGGGACAGGATGACAGTGCTGTTAGCATTCCCAGTGCCAGCTCTCCCCACATCTGTGCAGCTTTTGTCCTGTGGCAGGGGAGGATTTGGAATGGTCTGCTGGCAGCGTCAGGGAGACTAATGGGAAATGAGGGCCCAGAGAGAGGCCATGGGAAATGGAAGGAATAGCAAAGGGGATTCGGAGGCATTGGTGTGGGAAGCAAATTAAAGGATGCATGTGACAAAAGGCACGTCATATATACTACAAATATAATATTGATGACAAAGTCACATAGCAGGAGCTGGGGTATCCAACAGAAGAGCCTATGGAATGAGTACTGGGCAGCAACATTGTAATTTGGAAGGCCTGGCTACTTAACACGATGTTCACTTTCTTGTTTTGAAAGATTTGTGAAGTTTTGCTTCCTTTCGTATTCCCTGGGCTTCTCCTGAATACTGATGTGTATGTCCACTTAACAGAATTTTCTTTCCCTTAATTTTCAGACCATCCCCATATACACAGTCTTTTGAATCCATGTTTCAATTATGAATCTTTCTCTCGAAGTGATATTGGCTGGGATCCAAAATGCTTTTAAAATGTCTTTTATTCATTCATTCATTCATTCATGAAAACATTTTAATTCTGTCCTGAGAACTTTTAAGGAAAAAAAAAAACTATCTGTAACAATCACCACTAACCTCTATTGTTCTTAGTGTTTTAAATGCATTCTCATATTTAATTTTTACAACCCTATGCAGTAAACTCTCACCTCTATTTGACAGGTGTTGAAAACGGAAGCATGGTGGAGTTAGGTGACTTGCCAAAACTCATCCATATGTGAGAGATGGTCTGGGTCCTCCATATTCCTAATACCAGCAAGGGAAATGAAAAAGGGATAGATAACCACAATGCAGGGTGGGGCCCTGTGAGTGTCATAAACAGAGTTCAAGTGCCAACTGGTCTAGGTTTCTGGAAGAGCAGCGGCCATTTTCATCTGAAATTTTCCGGGAGAAATCTGCACCCATGTCTCCTCAATAGGGATTTTTACAGTATTTTTTCTGGTGCAGGTCAGCCAAGGGATGAAGAGTGGACATTTTAGTAAGCCCTGAAAGAGGCGGAGGCCTGAGGTTTCCTTCTCTACTGAGGAAACAATAGTGAATTATCTGCTGACAGTTTGATGGTCTCCTTTGAAATTCCTTAGGGGAGAGGCATAGTGTTGGCAATCAGAATGTATGTGTATATAAAACAAACCCGAAACCCAGATGTTACCCTTTCACATACATTGAAGGAATTCAGTTGTCTTTTTTTTATTTTACTCTTTTTTTGAGACAGGATCGCGCTCTGTCACCCAGGCTGGAGTGCAGTGGTGCAGTTATGGCTCACTGTAACTTTGATCTCCTGGGCTCAAGGAATCTTCCCTCCTTATCCTCCCGAGTAGCTGGGACTACAGGCATGTATTGCCACTCCCAGCTAATTTTTTAAAATTTTTTTGTAGAGTTAGGGTCTCGCTATGTTACCCTGGCTGGTCTTGAACTCCTGGGCTCAAATAGTCCTCTCACCCGGCTCTCCCAGAATTCTGGGATTACAGGCATGAACCAACGTGCCTGACTAGTCTTTATTTTTTCCTCTCTTGTTTTTCTCCTTTTCTCTCTTTTCCTTTTTTAGTGAGACTCACATTAACTTTCCAGAAATCACAGGTGTTATTGTTTATACACTAAAAGCCACAGGGTGCAGTTAAACTCCACATTGTACAGTTAAAGCACAGCTCCCTACTGGGAAGTGCAAGTTCAAATAAGGAGAAGAACAGCCTTGTCTTAGGCCTCTCCTGGCATCCACTTTCTGTAGCCCCTTCCTTGCTAGCATTATGCAGTCAGTTTAAAGTGCACTAAAAAATGACTGGAAAATGTACCTGTACTGTTAAAAATAGCTGCCCGTTCCCAGCTGTAGTCAGCTGGCTGCTGCTTTTGCCTCTTCCTGGCCAATGTTCAAAATGTTCTGCTATTTTGTGATTATCTATGTTGATGGGAGAATAAGGAAAGTTGAAGTTAATTAAATTGATTATTTCAGAGCCATTCTCAAAACCCTTTAATTGGCATTTTTTTAGATATTAATTAAGAGCAAAAGTTTCTTGCCTTAGTATTAGTGCCTCTGCTTCTCACATCTGTCAGCTGCAGAGGATGAAAGGGTGCAGAGGGAGAGAGAGTGATGGGTAGCCGCAGGCATGCCTGACTCACAGACTGGATAATCACCTCTGGAGTAATTATGGGTTGGCTACATTTGTAGTGATTCTGGTCAGAAATTGTGAAGAATAGTTCTCTTCCTTGTCCCCATCTTCATATTGTGAATTATTGCTATGCTAGCCCAATTAAAATGCTTCAGGATCCCCTCACGTGCATAGAGACTCAGACTCTGGAGAACCGTGGACCCACCATGGCACTTTTCTGAAGGCACCGAATGACAGTGCTGAATGAAGGGGAAAAGTAAACAAGGCCTCTGTTGCCTAAATAGTTGTGCAATTAGCAGTACCAATGGGAACAGAGCTACTAATGAGTTCAGGCTACTCATGTTCATGGAATTCCTTTCAAAATGAGTGGCTTAGAATCTTCGCTGAA
This sequence comes from Cebus imitator, assembly GCF_001604975.1. Classification (NCBI taxonomy): domain Eukaryota; kingdom Metazoa; phylum Chordata; class Mammalia; order Primates; family Cebidae; genus Cebus; species Cebus imitator. Next base: position 1,365,134 of record NW_016107634.1, read on the forward strand.
GGTAGCAGGCACTCTTTAAGAGGACCATTGGGTGCTTAAGCCCCTTGTTGACATTGTGAAGAGTACCCTGTTGGCAGCTAAACAGGCCTGAGGTGCTTGGTTCTCAGGACACAAAATTGGAGTCAACAAGTAGCTTCACATGTAAGAGGGAGTAATGCAGCCCTTTCACATCACCATCCTTCACTGATATTCCCATATCTTGACATAGTGTGACGTGCTGTTTCAGGACAGAGAGGACAGAGAATAGCACACTTTATGCTATCTAAAGCTGAAGCAGTACCTGTGGTGTGCCAGGCACTGTTTTAAGCACACTGTGTGTATTGACTC
>NW_016107634.1:1365531-1471132 GCF_001604975.1 Cebus imitator
TTTGAGGCAGAGTCTTACTCTGTCGCCCAGGCTGGAGTGCACAATCTCAGCTCACTGCAACCTTAACCTTCTGGGTTCAAGCGATTCTCCTGCTTCAGCCTCCTGAGAAGCTGGGATTGTAGGTGCGTGCCAGCATGCCTGGCTAATTTTTGCATTTTTAGTAGAGATGGGGTTTCACCATGTTGGTCAGGCTGGTCTTGAACTCCTGACCTCAAATGATCCACCTGCCTTGGCCTCCCAAAATGCTGGGATTACAGGCATGAGCCACTGTGCCTGGCCCTCTTGAACTCTTACAACAACCCTGTGAGATAAATATTATTATTAATTTGACTTTATATGTGTGATAACTAAAGGGCTGAAAGATTAATTAGACTTGCCAAAGACCTAGTCTGTAGTAGAACAGGGACTTTTAACCAAGAAGGGGCAGCTCCAGAAACCTCACTCCTAATCACTGCCCTTTGCTGCTTTGCATTTTGGGCATGTGGGAGGATGAAGATAATTATTCATTTTATCTTAGAATCACAGCACCAAGGAACAAAGAGGAATGAGTTAATTTTTGTTGTTTCCTTAATATGGGGTAGGTGATAGAGGGATACAAAAAATAATTAAGGTGTTCTTATATTCAACAGATACACAATAATTTATTTATGGAAGGCATGAACTCAAAAAGCGAATACATAGTATGAGGGTAGAACCGAATAAGTGCTTTAGGAGTTGAGAGAAAGAATAGATTCCTCCTGTCAAAGGTCATCTTTTCAGAGGACCTTGTCACAGACTAGCTTTTAAAGAACATGTCAGATTTAGATATGAGGCTATTATGGATAGGGAGACCTGGGAAAGCCTGAGAAGTTCATGGTTGAGTGTGTAGTTACCACTTTAGTTCCAGATGAAAGACTGTGAGCTCCAGTGTTTAAATACTTGGGAGTAAGCAGTAGATATGCTATACTGAAAACCTAGAAATCTAGATGATAGAAGACCTTCTTATCTTTCTTGGTAACTACTTCTGCATGCTAATAATGTTCCAGGCAGATACCAGCTAGGAAGTGTATTTGTCAAATAGGACAAACAGAAAAGACAAAATAAGAGAGACTTTGTCAGAGAAGATTCGCCTGGTCCCAGTGAATAGCAGGTGTGAAAGAGAGGAAGTCAAGATCATCTGGATAACCAGTAGAATTGGGAAATCCCATAACATCTCTGTTATATTCTCCTTGGCCAATGAACTTTAGGGTGAGAGTCATCACCTCTTCTTCCCCTCCTTACTACGCACAGTAAGTTCATTGTTAATAATAATGATATCCACCAATAAAGAGAGCAAATCCCCAGGATCGTGGATCGTCTTTCTAAAGACTAAAATACTCAATACCTAGAACTGTGTTTGGCACTTACAAGTGTATTTATTCATCCATGCAACCAAATATTTAAGCACCTCCTTAGCTCCAGGCTCTATAGTAGGCACCAAGGAATGACACAATGCTAGACAAAGCATGGGCCAAAACTTTAAGGGGTTTTCTAGAGTCTGGTTACAGGGAGAGATAAATCAGGTTATTTAAAAATACTTTGATAAATGTTATGATCAGTAACATGATCATATATCCCCCCCTTGCCTGGGATGGTCCCAACTTGGATGATAAATGTCATCGCTCATTCAACTATAGGAAATAGGGTCAGTACATAAAGTGAGGATTGTATAGGCAGATGTTTAATAAACTGTTTGAAATGGGATCATAAAGGCCTTTATGGTGGGAAAAAAGTCTCAGCTGATACCTACGGGCTGAAGAAGGCAAGAGATGGCAAGGAGAGGAGCAGTGGTACAGAGCTAGACAGATGGACACTCCAAACAGTGTTTGCAGACTGAATGGATTGATTCGTGAACACCTAAAACATTGTGAAGGGGGCAAATCACACAATTTTTCCATTCCTAAGGATGCTTCTACAGTCACTGGATGTGTGTGCATAATATTTCTTTCTGATCTGGGAAGGGAAATTTTTAAAAAAGTGGAATTGTACCCTGGATGATACGTATAGTGCCTTACAGTCTTAATATTATGCTTCATAAAACGCCATCCCAAGCAACTTGTTAGAGAATGAGAAATAGCCCTGGTTCTTAAAGGCCACCTGATTTGCCCCTTTCTTCCTAGTTAGCCACTTAATTATTTTTCAGTTATTATATTCCAGTTTTATTTCTTAAACTTGATTGAAAGCTTCTTGAAGCAGAGACCATACCATTCTTTTCTATCTACCATTCTGTACATATTGGCTCATGAAGATTGGGAGTTTGGTGACAAGGAGGTAGAGGGATCCTTTTATTTTTTCTTTTTGTCTTATTATTCCTGTCCCCAAATACAGCTTTGCAAGCCATTTTAATTCTGTGACTATAGATTTTCTGATAATGTTTAGTTCTTGAGTTTATTATTTATGGCCACCTTGCTTTCTTCTTATTTAGGTCCTTCTGAGTTATTGGATATGGCAGACAGTGAAACGTGAGTGTTGCCTTTTATTATATAGTCTAGATTATTTTCTTCAGAGCATATCTGGGAGAATAATTTAATCTATAGAGCATATCATAGGTAATTTTAGTTTAATTCAAAGTCCACTTTCAACTGTTCATAACTGTGCAGGGCTAATTGCCTAAATAAAAAATTACACAATACAAATTGATGACAATTGTCATAATGCTTGCCTCCATAGTCAATGGTAATCATTTAGAACTTGCTTCAAGCATTGTACTTCTATACTGGTACATCTTGGAATGCTGAGAAGCCTAAATAATTACACTTACCTTTTAATATACTTATCACATTTATTCTTTCTTAACTTGGGTTTCTGAGAACATGGGGCCCTACTGCCCTAAGGAATTCTTCACATGTAATGACATAACTCTTCTCTGTTAGTGTAGAACAAGACAAGTTATGAACCACCACTGAAGAACTAAGAACGTAGTGACTGCATTTTCTGTCTTCTGTGATTCAGAGAAGGGATCCTAATTGAAAACATCATCCACTCTGAGATGGTGCCTAAACTGATAATAATGTTTGTTTTCAACCTTATTTTTAAAGCAACGAAATAGCTACTGCTTCTTATTTAGAGGAACAAAGATAGACTGTACAACTAATCCTGAAAGCCATATTTGAAAAGGTGTAAAGATGAGTTGGTGGGGAGAGGAATGAGGTGGTGAGTAGTTAAGCACACAGGAAGGAGGAGAAGTAGAAATGAATAGAATGGAGAATGGATGAGAAGCAGTAGAACCGTGAGTTAGTATACATGGAAGAAGCTGTCTATTGCTCCATAGAGCTGGTCCACAGGCCAGCACCTCTTATTGACAAGATTATAAGTGGTGCCATCACTTACCCCCTTTTGCCTTCTCTAAGGGCTGCTATGACTTTTCCTGAAACACTTTGGCATTAAGCGTCTTGGTGACTTTGGGCTCAGTATAGGAATATCCTCCTCCCTATACAGCCTGTCAGTGATGGGGAAATAGCCAGTTTCCCTTGCCCCTTCCCACACTGAGTGGCTGGCCTCAGGCCTGCTGCCTCCTGGGGAGAGCTCTGGCTCTCAAACTCTCCCAGAGTCTCACTGTGCCTCTCAGATATCCTCTGTGGCTGCCCCCTCCTTCCACCTGCCACTCACACAGAATCTAAAGTGGATAGAGCAGAGTGGGTGTTGGCCTGGCTCTTTGAACTTGGGTTCTCAGGAGATATTCCTCTGCAGGCTGAGTGGCCATCAACCAAGGGCTGCATGCTGTGCCTGAAGGGCCAGAGGCACTCCACACTGCTCCCTGTTCCTTCACCCAGTGCCCTTCTCACTGTGCTCAAATGTATGAACAGAGAGAATGATACCCAGTGTTCAGCTACATCTGTACAATTGGTCTATTTAATACTGCATTGACTGTAACCTAAATCAAATAGTAGTAGTTTTTTAAAAAGAATTACTAAGCCTGGTTAACCAAAACTGTTTTGAAAGGGGACTGGAGTCAGATATTAGGATCAGGTGATGACTAGCTCAAGGAATTTTTAGAAATTCCCTTCCCGAGCCCCCAGAATGTACCCTACAGGCAAGGTCTCAGCAGCCTATAGGGGAGGAGATTGAGGAGCACCCAACATCAGCTCCCCTCACCCCACTCCCTGCTGCCTGCAGCCCCTTTATGGGTGGTTTTCAATTTCATCTTTGATTTAGGGGTGAGACTGCACTGCACAAGGCTGCCTGCCAGCGGAACCGGGCTGTGTGCCAGCTTCTGGTGGATGCAGGAGCATCTCTGAGAAAGACGGACTCCAAGGTAACTCGATGAGTGAGTGCAAACATCCTCCCACTGGGCGAGATGGAAGACACTGTTGCCTTTGCTTGTGACCATAGCACGGACATCCTTTCTGTGCTTATGGAAGTGCCTGGGGATTTGGAAAAAGGAGGAAAAAATAGAGTGCTTCATTTAGAGAAACTGTGATTTAAATGTATAAGCACAAAAGGAGGGCGTGTGCTTGCCTATGGGGCTTTATAAACCTCTGAACATGTTGGCCTTGGGACTTTGGGGTTGTCCTGCTGAACGCTAGCAGCCAAGTCAGGGAGTGGAGGTCCAAAACCCAAGGAGAGGGGTCCGGACCATGTTCAAAGACTTTGGCCTGGCTACTGAGAAGCCCATTTGGGGTTTTCCTTCAGTACTTACTCCAATGTGGTTTAAATTCTACGATTTATATGGCCCCTTATGTGGATGCCAAAGGGATTACTTCCCAGCTCCCAGGTTGGTGGGATTTGGCTTTGATATGGTAACAGTCTTAAATCTGGTGTGCATATGTGGTTCTTCATTTTAAAAAAATTCTTTCCATTTGTTTTCTAATACTATTCTCTAAAAGTTGACCTTAGAAATTAGATAGCATGGGAATTACTGTCATTTATAGGTATAGGAGCAAAAAACCTAGAGAAAGTTACACATAACCTTGGATCAGTAGCTGAGCCTTAAATTAAATTGAGCTCTTTTGAGATCCAGCCCAGAGTTGTATCAGCAGGTTGGTGGTTCTCATTTGTTGCCAGAACACCCCAGCCATGTAACAAAATCGGTTTGTTTATAGAATCTGTTTTGTTGAGGTACAGTGATACCTGTGGCCCTGTGGCTTGAAATGTGGTTGGTTTCTTCACGGCAAAAGTTATGTAAATCTGGACTTAAAGTGTGCAACTATCTTAATAACCGGGTGGTGAGGCCAGAAATGGGTAGTGTGGCATGTGTGCCAACCTTGATAGCATCAGCAGATGGAGGTGAGGCCTCAGGGGAAACTGTTTAGAACTGAAAACAGGCTGCACCATGAGTTGTTTCAATTTATAGAGCACACCCAAGAGAAAGGGTTGAAAGATTGAGGAAAGGAAGAGTTGTAACTTAGTAGAGTTGACCCAGGGCTCAGCCTACAAGAAAGAAGAGAGAGAGAGACAGGAGTTAGTTTACATAGAAGAGCAACCCCATACAGCAGGGGTGTCCAATCTTTTGGCTTCCCTGGGCCTCACTGGAAGAAGAATTGTCTTGGGCCGCACATGGAATACATTAACACTAACAATAGCTGATGAGCAAAAAAAAAAAAAAAAAAAAAAAAGAAAAAAGAAAATCTTATGATTTGAAAGTTTACGAATTTATGTTGAACCTCATTCAAAGCCACCTGGGCTGCATGTGGCTTGCAGGCTGCGGGTTGGACAAGCTTGCCGTAGAGGATTCTGATAAGCTCTGAGAGTTTTACAACACTCTCGGTAGATTCCAAAAAAGAGTGAACCACTTAACTGTAGACAGTCGCAGAGAAGAATCTTAATATGTAGATGAGCCCTTCATTAAGCAGGTACCGAGTAGCTCAGGTGTTGGGCCGATGATTGTAACCATGACACATAGCTCAATGACTTAGAAGCCTAATTAATGGCTTAAGCTCCATTAGATTTATTTAAGTGATAAGAATCTGCCTATGTGCAATGTTTTCCCTGGGGCCTCCTCAATCTGTAGTCTGCTTTATGAAATAACTTTGCCTCCCAAGTGGGTCTCTTTCCTTTCTGAGCCAGTTGTGTTGTATAGAGCTCTCTACTTCCCTGGAAACTCGCCAGCACCCTTGCTTTCTGGCTGCCTAGGCATCTCAAACACACTTGAGCTGTGTCCTGGTTTCTAGTGGTCTGTTACCTGTCCGGCTAGCTAATTTGGTACGTTATTTCAAATGGCAGATATTAGGTTGGTGCAAAAGTAATTGTAGTTTCTGCCAGTAAAAGTTAATACTTTTTTCAGTGTGATGTTCTTCTCAGATGTTATTTGTACTCAGATGTTTTGATGTTTAACCTGATTGAGAAACACACACCATGCAGTCAAGATTAATGGAGCCAGGTTACGGAGTAGGGCTAGCCTTGTTGGGACCACTCAGACAACAGCAGGGCAAATGCCTCTTTACCATATAAAGGCTGGTCCTACAGTCAACTCAGATCATTTTTTTTAAAAAAAGAGAAGCCGTGAAAAAGAGGGACAAATCAAACAGGAATCAGGAGACCTGGCTCTTGAGCAGGTCTGCTTTTTTATCTTTCTAAGTTTCTGAATCAGATAAAGGACTCAGTGTTCATGGAAACGTCTTTCTATTTTGTGTTGTGTATGTGTCTGCTTTTTCTTTTTAAGTACAAGTAACTTATTTTTATAATTATAAACCATCACATAGAAAACCAGTAATGTAGGAAGATATGCCCCCAAAAGCAAACAATTGCTGGCAACCTCACAACCTAGACCTAAATATCATTAAACTTTGAATGCTCCCTCTTCACATGTAGATATGCCTATTTTTCTCTCTCGCTGTTTTTTTTTAACTAGATGAAATCATACATACATGATATCATATAACTTTTCACTCAACGTTATTATTCTAGAGATCTTACCATATGAAATAATATAACTATACTTCATTACTTTTTAAGGATTTTTAAAATTCTGTCATTCTGTAACTGGATGCTAGTTTAAAGTTGAATGTGATAATTACAACTGAATCTTCTCCTGGAATTTTTTGAAGAGAAGCAGCATCCTGAGATGCAGCCTATGAGATGCTGAGATCTCCTATTAGATATCACTTCCTTAGAGATCAACTCAAAGGCCCACTTCAGCCATCTCTCTGAATATTTGGAAGCTGGAAATTCCAACCTCATTATTATTGAAGTAAAGACACAATTGTCTACTAAGACTGCAAACAAGTTGAATCAAAATTATTATAGGAACTTCAAGCTGGTGGTGAACTGCTAAATCACAAATAAATAAAATTTTAGAAAGATTCTAGAGCCGTTGGTAATTCCCTTTTATCCTGTCCCCAGTAGGCTCTGTAGAGCAGGTTGGATTGAGGTCACCAGTATCTGTTGGGATAGCTGAGATGACAGCTGAGAAGTCTGTGATATTTATCAAACTCACGTGCTTATGAACATGGAGCTATTTCTTTGGCACAATGATCATGCCTATACTCTTCCTTTAGAACTTAATATAACTTTTTAAATAGTTAAAACTATATCATTGAACAAAAATTAGAAATTTTGAGGAATTCTAAGTAATACCTACAGGCATTCAAAAGAATGGACACCTTTTCCTCTTTACTGCTGACTTCTTATTCAATGGCCTCAATGAAAAAATATCAATATATATGCAAATGTGTGTATACGTGTATATACAAATGTACAAAAGGTATTATAGTAGCCTGTAAGAAATTATGTGATCATTTAAGATGTTGATGTAAAGAATGTAATGACAAAAATTTATGATATATTACTAAGAAAGGTTGTAAAACAGTAAGTAAATGAATTGTGGTTTTGTTTTTATAAAAAATATGTATAGAGGCATATAAAAGACAAAACCTAGTTATCAATGAAAGGTTAATAACGGTTATCTTAGTTTGGTGGAATGATAGAGATATTCCTTTTCTTCTTTGTGCTTTTCAACTTTCCCAAGATTTCTTTAATCAATATCTACCACTTTTGTGTTGAGAAACTAGCTTAGTTTTTAAAGAGATGAAATGCTATAAATTGTGGAGAACTTAACTGAAGTCTTTGAAACCCACAAAGAAAACCTTTCAATTTTTTCTGGCTATCACTTTCTTTTAATTTCTGAATGTTGATTTCCCAAGTTTAGAATAATAGCAAGAGTCCTAAACTAGAAATCTAAATGCCTGCCTCCTTATTTTTAAATTCAGTAATTTCTATCTCCCCATGTTCCAGAAAGACTCTGTGTTTTAAAACTCACTTTACCCAACTGTTTCCTCCTGTATACTGTTAACCTCTGTGAACTTCTGTTTCTCTAGTATAAACCCCACACATCAAAAGTGATAAACTCTTTCCCTTTGATTTACCAATCAGTCACACATTTTAATTTAATGCTCATATAAGACAAGAGATTTGAAAGTGTCTTGTAAACTCTAAAACACAAAATGTGAAAGGATCCTTACTAGCAAGTATCTTTGGGTAGCTCTGTTTCTGTGATTTCTGTGGGTTTTTGTTTTTTTTTTTTTTTGGTTTTGTATTTCACAACCAGCGCTTGTATCTCTTTCCTTCTCACTATTTACGTATAGGGTAAGACACCTCAAGAGAGAGCACAGCAGGCTGGGGACCCAGACTTGGCTGCTTACCTAGAAAGCCGTCAGAACTATAAGATCATTGGCAATGAGGACCTGGAAACTGCTGTTTGACCCTGGTATTTGGGCAAAGAGAACGTGAGCAAGCGTATCACATCTGCCCTCCCTGCGATCGGGCAGCTACCCTGGAAGAAGCTGATGGAATTCATATATCTGTCTCTCTCCTGCAAGAATCTACCTGAGACCATGCCACTAGTTTTTAAGGGCTACCAAGATGTACAACAGAACATGATAGCCCATTGAGAAGGAGGCAGGATACCTGGAGATTTGTGGAATACAGTGAGAGTTCCACAAAATTTGATCCTTATTGCTTCCAGCAAGTAGCATGAACTTCTGTGTTTACCTGTATAATTTATTTTAAAGATTCAAAGGATGTTTGTATAAATGGCACTGCTCCCTCCTCCCCCTATGCATTGATTTTTTTTCCCCTGTACCATACAATTCTACTGTAACTACCTATCAACTTAAAAAATATATTATCTCTTCTCTTTACATTCAATCTTGGAAGACCACAAGATTGTCTGAAGGCCTTCTAAAATCCTCTGAATGTCCTGCAGAAATACAACTGTAAAACCACTTCAATTTCCAAGACTAAATATGTCAAGACTATTTAGTGACTCTGCATGTCCTCCCCACCCACCCAACCCTCCATTTCATTATATAGGAGCTGGGAAGTGCCACGTGGATAATGTCAACTTGTGTGCTGTATCTCTGAGGAATGGTGAGGTGGCATGGGAGATGTCTGTGCTTGGAGGTACCTCAGAGAGGTAACCCAGGGGTCAGCCCAGGCTGCTGGGCTGTAGCCAATAGCCATGCAGGACTGGTTCAGCTTGGGCTGTCTGTACAGCTCCGTACTGCCTATGTGTAGCCATCTTTGCCTTTTGCTGCAATAGAAGATGAGCAAAGGATTAAACAGAGGTCCACAGCTAGTCTGCAGAACCATTCAATTTTAAGCGCTGTTTAAATTGCCCAGGAGAAAGTCATGTGTGGAAACTGTGGTTCCGGGAAATGGAGCACTCTAACAATGCTTCCAAGCTTTGTTGAGTGATAATAGAAAGCAGCATAATTGACTTGGAAAAAAAAAAAAAAACAGCAAAAGCAAAAGTAGCAACATATGTCAACATATGTCACTGAAGTAGAGAAGAGCCATTGGAATGTTGCACAGAGGCTAACAACTATAGACTGTTGGATACAGTGGTGAGAGGGACCCCATTTTAGGTTTTTCATTTAGGTTTTTGGTTTTCATTACTCCAAGGAATTCTTGACTCAAGGACAAAAGCTCGTTGTATGAGTTCCAATGCCAGATTTATGGAATGCCCGGATAATTCAGAAGGATACTTCAACTATTATTTGTCAGGCCCAAAGGTTGTACTTGATAACCCCATTTTCTATGTATGGGGTACTCTAATATTAATTATTTTATCTACTTTATTTTCCCCTTTCAGAAAGTCTTTAGTGCAAACCACTGTGGGAATCTAGCCAGAAATGTCTTTCAGATAGTTAGAACTACAACATCTAAACCTGCCACAGATCGAATGGTACTTACAGGTACTTCTATTAGGGACTCCGTGATACCTAAAATATCAGAAGAAAATGTTTGTCTAACTTTCTGTCCAAGTATCTACTTGACTTGGGGGTAAGTCAAAAATAAAAGTGGGTGTCCAAGGGTTCTGCTTTGGTGAAATCTGATGTCTCCTGAGCTTATTTCCATTTTGTCCTTGGACACAGCAAAGTGCTTCCCTACTGTTTCTGCATTTGACGATGAATGATGGTGTCTCTACATTTAATTTAAAGGTCTAATGGTGACATTTTGCTTATCTGAGTCACATTTCAGTCACATATCATCATTTTGAAAGTACGGCTATGATGTACCATGTTAAATAGGAACAGCCTTTCAGTGGATGGGGATTCTATTACCGTAGTCTCTCCGTAGTCATTTCAAAATCAAATTGTTGGTGGGAAGATGGATTGGGTGGTGAATGATCTACGTCCATTTATCAGCCTCAGAAATGGAACTATCTTTTGGATATTACAGGAGGGACTGCAGCAGATTGTTTCCAGAAGCCGCAAAAATATACTCCAGGATAATTTAATCACTGGACTTCTGCTGGGAGATTTTTAGTTGGTGGAACTGTCAAGGAAATGTGATGACAGAAATATGATCCTTAAGACAGACTGGAACCTGGCTTTGAATGGCATCTTCCATTCCCTGGATTGAGCCAAACATTTGGCCAAGCAGTCAGTTACCTAGTTATTACTGCTGGGATGAAGAACTCTGTTTTCCTCAACTGCCGTCTCACATTTCTCCGTGAATGCTTCCAAGTAGCCCAGAGAAAATTTAGGGTATAGGTGGCAATGGGCCAATTTAAATAGCTCCAATTGAGGACATAAATCTGTAGCATGAAAAATGATGAGTTAGTACTATAAGATCTCTGATGCATCTGGAAATTGTTTTTTTAAAAAAGGCATTAGAGTTCTATATTATTTGTGGAGACCGATATTTGACATATCTCTTTGAAAAAAGCAAGTAACGCTAGGACTTGGAATTTCCAAAATAAAGTGAGCAGAGTAACCACATATGTTATGGATTTAACATTAAACCACCTCTTGTAGCATTTTTTAAAAATTGGCCCTGAGCTTTAGAAAGAGCTAAGACCTTATGGTCTAGCTCTTATGAGTTTCCATCTCAGCTTAAGTATATTGTATCCCCTCTAATGGGGCATCAGGAAGTAGAAAAGCAAGTGGTCTAGTCCTGGTCTGAAGAGCCACATAACTTTAACAGACATAAAAAGATGTACCCATAGAAATATCATTTCTACAAAGACTACTGAGACAGTGCTGCAAGAGACAGCTTAGCTGCCTCCTCTGTTTGTTTCTTTGTGTTGGGATTCCATTTTTAGATGAGATTGATAGAAGAATGGTAAATTAAAAGTTATTAAAAGACAACATTCTGTAACCTGAAAGGTAGTCATGTTTGCAAGCTTATATTTTAATATTGTGCATTTAACAAAATAGAACACAGTTAAACTGTGTTTATCATATTCATGGACTTTATAAAGAATAAGAGAGATGATTAGTAAGCCAACAATGAAATAAATACCATGACTAGGAATTTTGCTTTGAGAGTTTGTTTCCTCTGTAGATGTGATAACCAAAAACCAATGCAATTTTTGAAACAGAATTTAGCTGGCAAATGCACAGTGATGAAATTAGTAATGACTGGTGGAAAGTCACACATACCTGTTGCTCCATATCCATTCAGAATGGCTGCTTTGGCAGATCTGCCTGTGCTAGGAGCTACTCAGCATCACTTCATTTTCATTTGGATCTAGTGAGAGTCCCTTTGCCTAATGAATTCCTAAAATTTATTTATTTACTAGAACCCTCATATTATTCATGGCTTAAAACATGACACACCATCTTCATTTTATTACATGTCAATTTTATTAATATTTAGGGGGTTTTTGTTATTAAAATGGCAGATGCTTTTTATAAAATGTTTTAATGCCACAGATGAGTATCACATCCAAAGTCAAGGCATCCTTTTGTTCTGGTGTTGTGTCCCACTTCCCAAAAATAAATGCTGTTAACACTGATGAACATTGCTGCTTGTACATCATGTCAGAAATACTCCATCTGTTCATACACAGGCATTTATGTATATATGCATAGACATTCACATAGATATATAGACATTTATTTATATACATATACATGTATGTATACCGTATTCATGCATAGTGCATAGGTCTAGAAAAGAGGAAACATTTTAAAAGCATGCTGATCATTTGTCTATGTGTAGTAAACACCAACAGGCAAAGACAGATTAAACAGAATTTCCATTTATTTTTTGTTTCCACCATTGCTAGGCTTAGACCTGTCATGGCATTACTACAATTGCATTTACTATTTTCTATTGCCTGTGTCATAAAATTCATGACCAGGAGATCCTGTAATTGTTTATGTTGCCTTCCATGAAGCATGAAACCTACCATAGCCTCAAGACTTATCTAAGCTACATGTGGATTTCAAGTAAAGGAGAGTTCTTTCCTCTGTGATGCTTACATAACTTTACAAGGCTGTTTGTGAAACTAACAGTCAGTAGGTTGCCTAATGATGTTTAATTAGGGCAGGCTACTGCTGAGAAGGTGTAGTACCTTTGGTGTAGTATGGGGTCTGAGCAGCTTGTCTTCCTTCCAGAAGGAGTAGCTAATGAAATCACTGAGTACAGCATGGTATTTTATTCAATTATGCTATTTAAAACTGGGACTTTATTAAAGTGGCTCATCCTAACCATCAAATAAAGCTATTAATTGCTCTATTTAAATGAATTATGTTCATTTTAGGAAAAGAAGTAGAAGAGCATCTATTAGCTTTTTGATTAATCTTTAACACTTATTTAATATAAAATGGTTTCTGCGTCCTTTTAATTGAACCAGCTTTGAATCTCTCAATTCTTCCCACTCTGAATCTCGTACTCAGCTGATTAGAAGTCCTACAGTTCCTTCTCTGCCAGGTCTTTCAGAACAACTTGGACTCTACCCTTTTCTGTGTCCCTGCCATCCTTCATCTTTTGTCCCTCGAAATTTTGGGCCACAGCAACAGTCCTGTCCCTGGACTTTCTGCCTACTACTGTCAATAATTTTGTCACACAGCTACAAAAATCTTTCCCAGATATTATGCCAAAAATAGATCAAAATGAAATTACCCTCTGGGACAAATATACCTTTTATTCAAAGGACACATAGATGTCCACTGACCTTGATCATCTTATAGAATTATGGTAAGCATGATTCCGAAAAGTAATCTATCAGGTTTAGCAAATATCTGTCTTAGTCACATGAGAGTACACAATGATGTAAGCCATGTGCCTCCTTGATGTCACCTGGAGGAGTAGGTTATATATCTTACACTCCTGAGGGCCATCTGTGGATTTCAAGTTGTCTCCTCACAGCTTAATGAGAAACTTGAAAATAAGAATCAAGAAAGCAGTCATGCCCTGGACAACCTGCTCTCCTGGGACACTGAGATTTACTGACTAGGTCCCAGAAATAATGCCAAAAAATAATTCTTAGGCTGTTGTAGCATAGATTTTACAGTAGAAATATGAAAATTGAATGGTGTCTTCATCATGCATAGACTCTAGTCTGTTTACACTTGTATTCAGTTATGCATGCAATCATGCGCCCACGAATCAATCATACATGCATGTCATCATTATTTGAAAAATATTTGTCACTCTGATGCAGGCACCATACTAAAGATATAACAATGAATGCAATAGACAAAACTCTTGATTTCATGGAGCTGGCATCTAGAAAAAAAGACAAATTCAAATATGATAAGTTCTGTGCAGGAGAAAAAAAGGGTGTCCAGCATGGGCTGCAAATTCAACCAAGGCTTTATTGTGTCAGCCACTCATTAGCTAGCAATGTTTTAGTTCAATGAAAACATATATAAACTAGGAAAAGAATAATATTTTTATTTCCATTTTATTGGAGTCATGGTAGTTTCTTAAAAATGTATCTGAAACTAAGATTTTAAAACAGCACTTAAAAACACTACTAAAATGAAGGCTAAGACTCATTTATTCTAGGTCTCAGGATAGAACTAGGAAAAATAAGCAGAGATTTCAGCGGATTTTGACTAAACATAAAGAAGATGAAGCATATATAATATGTGATAGTGGAGTGGGTATCACAGAGTTATAAACTTTTAGCCTCTGGTGGTATTTAAACAGAGGATACCTGACTACCTTGACGGGTGTTGGGATTAGGAATATGAGATTTGAGGGGGCTGAAATTAGATGCTGTGATTTTTCAAAAGAAATTTTTTAATGGCTTTGTTGAATGGCAGGATTTTATTTTTAAAACTCATGAAAATCTTGATTTTTTTGATTTTTAAAATGTTGCTTTATAACTGAGAATATTTAAAATATCCAGAGGGAATGGCCATTAGTTATCATTTAAAAATTTTTAAACTAAACATGAATTTAAGAGCTAGAGAAAAGAAAACATACTAAAAGGTATAATTTAAGTGTTTAAGTTTAATTTATTAAAAATACTCTTGGAAGCTCATAAATTTTGATCAATATTCTTAGTTATTGTCAAGTAAAAATCTGTTAGAAATCTGTCTTACTGTCCATCCAATATAAAAAAGTGCTGTGGTTTGATATTCTAAGAGTTAAGTGTAATCTAATATAACCACAGAAGAAAATTCTGCCTGTGAGATATTTGGGAGCCAAGTAAATACACATGAAAGGCAATCATGGAAAACTCCTTGGCTTCTGCTATCAGGGTGGCAACCGCAAGGGACGTCTAACCCATGGAAATAAGAAAATAGTGATCCAAGTTTTCACCCATCTTTCAAATTTCAGTATTTTGAGCCAAATGCCATCTGAAATGGGAGCCTTTCATAGTGGGAAATAATGAAATTATCTTTTTCCTCAACCCTTTAGTGAAACACAATATAGTTTTCACTCTATGAGAGCTTAAACAACTCAAATCTATACTGTTTATTAATAACAATTTCAAGAATTAAAAAGTTAGTGCTTTAGCATTACATTTTTTGACACATTTGAGCTTCAATACAGATAATACATTTTAGATGAATAAACTGAATCTCAGCACAGTGAATACAGCCTGTGTAGATTCATATAGTAAATGATAGTGCTGCAGCCAGAACTGGGTCTTTAGAAATTACATATTAACGTGTTTTCTAAGTAAGTCATTTTCCATCATTGCCTTCAAGGATGTTTTATATCACTTGTTCAGATTTCCACAATGTAGAAGATGCCTCCATAAAAAAAAATGTTTACCTAAGGTTCTACAGAAAGAATGAGTTAGAAATAAGGGAGAGTATGAAATCAAACAGTCAGAGTTTTTGCTATCGGAGAGAGACTAGTCAGCTTGTACTTAGTTCAAGGAAAGAAAAGTCAAATGTTTGCATACCAGAGCAGATTTCAAGAGAAGAAATTAACAGTGAGGGTTAATGACTTCAAGTTTTTTTGTGATTCTCCGCATTTAATAAATGTTAGTCCTATTTTTTTCCTTGGAAATAACTATTAGGATGATATAATTTCAAAATGCTACACCAGAAAGTATTAAAAATGGCCCCGACATCCAAAGCTCTATTGCTCTAAGTTTATGGGTGGGTATGCAAGCTAAGTGTTATGATAATATATAGCCACATATATAGAGGCTTAATACACCTATGAGAAGTTCTGGCGTACTTGACAAGAGCAAGCAGACTTGAAATATCCTTCAATGCAGAATCTCATACTTTACAAGGGACGTTTATGGGCAGATTAGTGAATATATAGAAGGAGGATGTTTGATTTGGAAAAGAGACAAAATTGGATTAGGAATAAGAATATGTAGAGGAGATAGGTTAAGTAGGACTGTTAGATTCAATCTACAGGGAAGATGACTTGTAGAGTAAAATAAGGAAAGAAAGGAGCGGGAACACATGAAAAGGGGTGAGCTTTATTACTTATAAGAATTTATTTTTTCCTAAACATTGCACCCAGAAAAATAGATTGGGCTTTCTGAAAAAGAGTGAAGTTGTTATCACTGTTTCTTCTAGTATTTAAGTGAAGATTGAACGACTAACTCAGAGATCACGTAAAAGCAAATCTTTAAGTGTGGGTGCTCTTGGACTAGAAAAACCCTGTGAGATTTTCTTGGCTTAAATTTCTGTAATTTTAGACTGGAACAGAACTCAATTAGAGCCTATTTTTTCCCCAGGTTCCTGCCAAATAGATAGCAATGAAGGCATTTTTTTAAAAACCCTCCATCATTGCAAATATATCCCAAATCATTTAGAAGCAGGGATTTCATGACCCTAAAAAGTTGCCTTGCCTACACAAACACACCTTGCTTTAGTAGAAACATATATTTTTTAGAAGATTTGGGAATTGGCTAACAATTGGCAAAATTGCTAGTCAGTTCTCAAACCTCCTAAAAAAGATGTGTTTCTACTAAAGCAAAAAGGTCACAAATTCAGGAGTTAAAGTGAAAACAAAGGATTTAATGTTCTTTTCCCTACTTACTACCCATTTGTTGTTTGGGGCATAGAGTCAGGACTAGAGAAGAGGGTGGGAAATTCTGTATCCTCTACTAATACAGAGGCATGGAAGCACTTTCCATAATTTTTGTCGTGAAACAAGACTCAACCCCATATCAGTAGGCTAATGTTTCTGTCGTATTCTGCCTAGGTGGATTATAGTTTTAATTGCCTGTCACCTTTTAACCCTGTAATACAGATTGATTTCCTAGATTTCAGGTTGACTGGGTGAGGAAGGAAGTCACTTGAGATAATTTTAAGAAATGAGCCTATATCCAGAGTATTGTAGCAAAGACCTGCTTCTACTCCATCTTCTTTCTTGTCCTACTTCTTGCCTCTGGTTTTGGGAAATAAAAGAGGAGCAGTTATGAGGAAAGGGAAAGAGATTCTCAAAAGTAGTACAATAAGAAGACTCTGGTCTTAACACAAATTCTCATGGCAACTCTCAAATAAATGACTTATAGTGTCAGCAAATATTGAAAATCAAACTCAGGAAACAAAGAGTAAACTTGTTCAAAGTGGCTTCAAGGGGCATTAGTTGTGAAAATTTCAGTTTATGCAGCATAGAAGAATCAGATTATGTGTAGAGCTTGGGGGAAATAGGGTAAGCTAATAGAACTTTTTAATGGAGGTTTCTAAAGGATGAGGTGGTTTTGGAAGAAGTTTGTCCAACCTCTTATAGTAGGTTGCGCCTGTCCACAAACTCGTTGTTGTCCCTGATAAAGTTTGAGAAAAATAAGGAACATTTACGGAGTTTTTCCCTCACCAATCTAAATTTATTCACTTAAAAATTCAGAGACTGTAACCTTGTTATTTTGGGATTAAATATAAACTTTCTTCTTAAAAGTGATAGGTATATGTTTATAAATTGTCTTTACTCTTTACTTAAAACCATACACATACAGATGTGATAGTCCTGTCAGTTTACCCTATTTTTCATTTCAAATTTATAGTTAATTTCCATAAATGTGTTGATGAGATTTATCACTTTTAAGATACCATCTAGCCTTGATATTTATTGTACCTTCTGTGTGAAACCAAATGGTTCCTCATCTTCTGGGTTTATTCACAGCAAAGAATTTTTATTTGCCACTCTCCCCACCCATCATTGGTTGGATTGAGACTCTAATTACATATAAGCATAATTTCCAATGCAAGAAGAACTTTGATGTTTCCCTGACTTACTGATTGCAGGTTGGGAAAGTTGGGATTCTTGCCGTTCTGGGGAAGGAGATATAGAACTCTCATAGACAAAATATTCTAACATAACAGAGTATTTTGCAAAACACATATTTGAAAAGTTAGGGTCCAAAATAGTTTCAGCAAAGGTCAGCTTGGCTGTTTTTTAAAATTCCTAATGGTTAAGTGGGCAACCATGAATCTGAATATTATATAGACTACAGCTGTTTGAAAGTGAGGAAAACCATTCTTGTGAAAAATTAAGGAATAGAGGACAATCTTGGTTTTAAAAGAATGAATATATTTGATTTAATTTGATTTCTGAGTGGAAAAAAGTTCCCCGGCATCCAGGGTACCCTTGGCTGTGGGTATTCCACTCATGAAGGCTACATCTATATGAAGAGTTGCAGTCACATTATAAAGGGCTTTTTCATGATTTCTGATTCTGCCCTATCACATCCCAGAGCCATGCTTTTGCAAAGCTGCCAGCTGGCAGGTGGAATCCATAAACAAGTAGCAGCTGTGGCAGTAGAAAGATGAAGTTTTATTTCCGGGTAAAGTAGAATTCAGATCATAGGAAGTGAAGGGAGGGTGGGTGGAGGGGGGAGGGTGGGATGGGAAAGGGACGAATGAAGTTTTTTGTAACAAAGTCATAAAGTATTTTTCCCTAATTTTCTTGCATTTCCTATTTATATAAAGTATCTTGATCACTGTGTTGCTCAACAGAGATTTTCAATGGAGTTAACTTGGGAGACTGAACTAATCTCTGAAAAAGAAATTGACTAGTTACAGTTACTTTTTCGACACTTTTTCTGTATTGTGAATTGTGTGGAAATGTACAGAATAAAAATGAAGAAATATAGTTCATTTGTTTCTTTTTCTGGATGCTACAAGTAGTTCGTGAAAATACTGTTTTTAACTATAGTTAAGTTAGACTTTCAAAATCAGGAGGTAAAGAGTTGACTATTGGAGCAAGCAGAGACTAAATGGGGTCCCTGTTAAGGCAGGATTTTTTTCTTTTTTTAAATTAAGAGTTCTGCTTCCAAAATGGATTAACAGTCCAGATTTGCCCTCCAACCAGAATTTTTTTTTAAACCCAAAAACATGTATATATAAAACAATGATTGTTAAGACACAGGACCTTGAGCAAAAAAAAAAAAAAAAAAAAAGACAGTGATCCTTGAGAGATGGAAAGCAAATGAGATAAACCCTTTCATCACCTCATTTTGTAGGCTTCAGAAAGTTTCTAGATAGTGATTCAGGGAGGGCTAATTTAGGCAGACCTGTTAAGTTCCTGAGCTGGAACAGAGCTGAGAGTTTGGGATACAGAGGCAGCTAGAGCTTATAAGAGATGAACATTAGAGAGGGGAGAACTATACAGAGAAGTAACCGACAGATCTGCAGCAACTTCCTCTAAGTGTTCAGTATATGCATGTGGAGAACCCCTACTTAAGATTTGAGAAAGAGCCATCCAAAATGACCTGAGGGACAGTGTCCAGTGCTCACAAAGGACTGAGAATAGTGCCTGTTACCACCTGTCACACTGGAAAACCTCATAATCAATGGGGCACTAAGCTGGGTCTTGACTCACCTATGAGGAATAATTAACCATAGACTAAATGTTGCTCTAAGACTGCCTAATCATAAAGCAAGAACTGAAAAGATAAAATTGTTTCCAAAAAAGCCCAAGGATTTAGAAGAATATAAAATCATCTAGCATGAAAAAAGAAAAATTTACAACCTCTGACATGCAATGTATAGGCATGCAAAGACTCAGGAAAATATGACATACAAAGAGGAGAAAATTTAGTTTAGTCAACTGACACTAACCCAGAATTGATATAGATGTTAGCATTAGCAAAAATATTAAAATATTCATATTCCAGATGTTCAAAGATTTAAAGATATGAAAAATATAAAAGAGACCCAAATCAAATTTCTAGACATAATTTCAATATCAGAGATTTAAAATACATTGCTAAAGATTAAGAGCAGTAGAAAACATAGATTCGCATAGAAAATATCCAAAATGAAACATGGAAATGTTTCTAAATATGAAAAAATGCATTAGTAGAATGTATTTTTTCATATTAAAACCCCTATTGAAGTAGAAAGGAACTTCAATAATTTTAATATACAAGTAATGGGAGTCCTAAAAGGAAAGAAGAGAGAGGGAGGATATAAAAACAATTTGAAAAAATAATTTCTGAAAATTTTAGCACTTTGATTTAAAAAACTATACAAATTAAATAAACTCAACAAACTCAAAACACAAGAAACATGAAGAAAACTAGATACAAATACCTTGTAACCAAATTGGCCGAAAACAGTGCAAAAAAAAAAATTAAAAGCCAGAAAAAAAGACACAGAAATAAAAATAAGAATAACAGTAAATTTCTTATCAGAAACAATGAAAGCAAAAAGATAAGGGAGCAACATCTTTAAGGTACTAAAAGAACAAAAAATGCTATAAGGCTACAACTCTTTAGCCACTAAACTATCTATAAAAATAAATGGGAAATAAAAACCTTTACAGATATGTAAAAGCTCAAAGAGTTCAACATCCACAGACCTGAACTATAAGAAATGTTAATGAAAGTACTTCAGACAGAAGAAAACTATTACCATATGAAAATATATATCCACATAAAGGAATTTGGAGCAATGGACATTGTAAGTATTTGAATATATATATATATATTTTTTTCTTATTGAAATATCTTTAATAAATAACTTTTAAAACAAAATATTGACAATATGTGGAATTTAAAAGTAAAATATATGACAATAATAGCATAAAAGAATGGAGAAGAGAAATAGAAATGTGTAACTATAATACTGGTATACAATTCATGAAGTGGCATAATACTATTTGAAGGTAGACTATGATAAGTTGAAGATGTATCCTACTATAGCTCTGCAAGTGAAGAAGCTGAGAGGTCCCATTGATTAAGGGACAGTTCTCTCCAGCCACTAGTGCACAGGTTGTTAAAAAGCACAGACTGATGGAAAATGGCAGAGTAGAAGCCTCCAGGGTTTCATTTCTCTACTGAAACAACCTTTAAGCTGCGGGACAAATTATGAGAATCAGCTATTTCAGAACTTTGGAACCTGATCAAACACAGCAACTAGGGGTGATTGAGGAAGGGAGAGCTTACTGAAATTTGGGATAAGCAGGAACCTCTTTCAGGTCACAGGTTGACTGCAGAGACAATGGACAATGGGACCTCAGTTATCACACACTAAGGAATACAGACTTTGCAAAAATATTTTGGAAAGTTCATCATATAAATGGATTAATACAGCTTGCAGCAAGCAGAAAAAAAAAAAAAAAAAAAAAAAAAAGGAAAGAAAAAGCTTCTGAGGATGGGGAAATCTGATTACCAGAGTTACTACATTACATTATTGGAAATGTCCAGTGTTCAATAACAACAATAAAATTGAAAAGCATAAAAAGAAACTTCTTAATTAGACTTAAAAAGAAGATAAAAATGATTAAAAAAAATATGGATTATTCAAATGGAAAAAAATAATTTGACATCCCCTGAAGAAGCTCAGACATTAAAATTTATTAGTGATAGACATCAGCTGTCTTAAATGTGCTCAATGACTAAAGAAAACCATCAACAAAAGAAGTAAAGGAAATTGGCAGAACAATGTATGAACAATTAGGGAATGTCGATAAAGAAAAATAAATTTTAAAAAGGAGCCAGGTAGAAATTCAGAAGCAAAAAAGAATAATAGCTGAAATGAAAATTTCACTAGAGGGGTGCAATGGAAGATTTGGGCAGAAAGGCAGAGGAAGTAATCAGCAAACTTGAAGATGAGACAACTGAAGTTATCCAGTCTGAGCAGCAGAAAGAGAAAAATGAACAAAATCTGAGGGAACAGTGAGATGCCATCAAACATACCAAAATTTGTGTCATGAGAGCCCCAGAAGGAGAGTAGAGGGAAAGAAAAGAGCAGAAAAAAATATATTTGAAAATCTAATGGCTCTAAACTCCTCAAATTTGATGAAAGACATGAACATATACATCAAAATAGCTCAACAAACATTAAGCAAGATTAATTCAAAGAGATTGACACCAAGACATATTGTAGTCAAACTGTGCAGAGTCTTGAAAACAGCAACAACAAAAAAATGACTTGTCACATACAAAGGATCTTTAATGAGATTAATAGCTTATTTCTCATCAGAAATCATAGAGTCCAGAAGGCAGCAGGATGATAAAGTGCTGGGGAAACAACAACCAAGAGCCTGTCAACAAAGAAGTTTGTATCCAGCAAAATTACTGTATCCTTTAAGAATGAGGGTGATATTAAGACAGTACTAGATGCACAAAAGCTAAGAGGTTTTGTTACCAGTACACCTATCCTATAAGAAATCCTAAAGGCAGTCTTGCAGGCTGAAAATCAAGAACAACCAACAGTAACTCAAAGCTATAAGAAGAAACAGAGAACAATAGTAAAAGTAAATATGTGGATATATACAAAAGCTAGTATCATTGTACTTTGGGTTTATAATCCCTATTTTTTTCAATATGATTTAAAAGGCAAATGCATAAAACAACAATTATAAATCTATGTTAATGACTACACAATGTATAAATATGTAATATGTGACAATTATAAAGGGAGAAGGACACAGACGATAGCAGAGTGTTTAAATACTATTGAAATAAAGTTGGTATTATTCATTACTTTAATTTAATGATAGTTTCCTGAGTTATAAATGTGTAAAAACGGATTAATTTCACCCTTTATTATGTGCAGATTTTTTGAATGTCTATTATGCCTCCATAAACTTGTTTTAAAAAATCAATAGATAGACTTTGTATTGAAATACGATAAATTTATTGGGATTACCTACTTTAGAGATGGCTTTGGTTTATGAAACAGAAACATCTTTTGTTGATAAGATTATAAACCACAGTCTGCCTTAACAGCAATCCTGGAAAAGGCTGTCAACCCTCATACAAACAAGCAGCGAAGTTCAAGTAAGGAATAAGTGTTATCCCACATTAAACCATAATGCAACTCAGATTTGAGGAGAATACCTGGTCATCACATTTTAGACCTAATTAAATACCATAAAATAAATATAATTGTTCATTTATTAAGAGTGCAGAAAAGTTTGGGATCTGTTTTTTCATTTAAAAATAACTTATGAAAAGGTTAATTCTAGGGTCAAAGAACAAAATTCTCTTTAAAGAATCTTTTTGAGGGCCTGTAATCCCAGCACTTTGGGAGGCCAAAGCGGGGGTATCACGAGGTCAAGAGATCAAAACCATCCTGTTCAACATTGTGAAACCCCGTCTCTTCTAAAAATAAAAAAATTAGCTGGGTGTGGTGGCACATGCCTGTAGTCCCAGCTACTCAGGAGGCTGAGGCAGGAGAATTGCTTGAACCCAGGAGGCAGAGGTTGCGGTGAGCCAAGATTGTACCATTGCACTCCAGCCTGGGCAACAAGAATGAAACTCCATCTCAAAAAAAAAAAAAAAAAATCCTTAAGAGAAGAAGAGTGTTTCTCTTTAAATGGGAGCGTTTCTCTTTAAATGGATCTTCATATAGTTAATGATTTTCTTGGCTTATACCAAAATTCATGCTTAGTGAGATTTTCCTTTGTATCCATATGATCAGGATTTGAAATCAGTGATGCACTATTTTATCCTCAAAAATCATACAGAAAGTTTTATTCAGATATCTTTAAGGATTCTGTTAGGGAAATGGCTTGAGAATGTAAAACATGGAATAAATTACCTCTTCCAAAATGTAGACCTAAACTCCAGCTTGTAGGTGATTGGAGAAAGAACAGTGAGCAGTGCAATATTTTGGCCCTCACTTAAAATGAAAAAGTATGTCCTTGGCTAAAGTTTCTAAAGCTATAAAAAGGAAGTAAAAATTACTTATTTAGGTAGAATAATTACTTGTTCCATATTTTCTTCCCAAGAACATTTAGATCACATTTTTAAAAAGTCTTGAGCTTCTTAAGTTGCAAAGGACTAAAGAATAGATCAGCAAAACAAACTTTATTTATATAGTGTATGTGTGTACACACACATTTATATATTATTTCTATTTATGTATCTATATACCCGTATGGGTGCACATGCACACACACACACAAATGCAACCACATGAAAAGGTCGTTAGCTATACTCAATGCTACTGGATCTCTGCATGAAGCCTGGCTGCCCAACAGTTATTGGAAGGCTATGGAAATTTGAAGCTTGAAGAATTTTTCTCTCTTAAAGGTCAGTCATATTACAATTTAAATACTAAACTGGTTTATTTTAGGTTAATGTAGCCCCGTCTTTTAGAGAAAGGAATCCTCCAGAAACTTTCACTTAGCAGAATGTGATTAAGCCACCCAGGCATTCCTTAGGTCAGAGATTTTTAAATGGGGTCTTGGGACTAGCAATATCAGCATCACCTGGGAATTTTTATTAGAAATGTAGATTCTCTGGTCCTATTTCTAGACCTGCTGAATTAGATACTCTGGAAGTGAGCCCCAGCAATCTGTGTTATAACAAGTCTTCCAGGTCATTCTGATGGACTCTGAAGTTTGAGAACCAATATCTAAAACAAAGAAATGCAAATGAAATAGTTCAGTAGACCATTTAAAAATGTTAGCCTGCTTCTACTGAAAAAACTGATTTTATGGTCAGTATGATTCAAAATATTGGTAAAGACTCAGAAAACAAAGAGGAAAGAGAAACCTATGAATGAAGCCTTGCACATGAGTCATGTCACCCTGCTTTGATATTGTGATGCCGGCTTACTCCTGTTTGTTTCCTCATTATTTAATTCCTTTGGTACTACTACATTTACAGCCCTACAATCTATGAGGACTCACAGACTTTTACTTATTAATTGGTTATTATAATTTCTGTGTCACATTTCCTCCACACTCTCTGTTCACAGAAGCAGTAACTACGAAGGTTTTGTGTGAATCTTATTCTTACAATTAAGAAAAAAAAATAGGGCCAGGCACAGTGCTACGGCTGGGAATAGTGCTACTTTGGGACCCCCCAGTACTTTGGGAGGCCAAGGTGGGGTGGATCACCTGAGGTCAGGAGTTGGAGAGCAGCCTGGCCAACATGGTGAAACCCTGTCTGTACTAAAAATACAAAAATTAGATGGGCATGGTGGTGGGTGCCTGTAATCTCAGCTACTTGGGAGGCTGTGGCAGGAGAATCACTTGAACCTGGGAGGCAGAGGTTGCAGTGAGTCAAGATTGCACCACTGCCCCCCAGCCCGAGCTGAAGCAAAACGCTCTCTCGAGAAAATAAATAAATAAATACATAAAACAAGTGACAACATGGAGAGCTTTTAATATTGCTACCAAATAGATTTAAATTTTACAACTGTAACAAAGAATATAATTAAAAGAAACTGTGCAGAAAGGAGAAGGGAAGATGAGGAAATGCTGAGCTAAAAATCAAGAACATGAAATTTCATTAGCGTGGTATGTTAATAATGTATAGTGCAGAGCTAAGCAGCATGCTAAGATTACGTCTTTTTTCTTCTGAAATATTTCAAGGCCATGACCCCAGTGCAAAGGAAATGCAGTGTTCCTATCATCCAGGTCAAATAATTTCTCTTCCATTTTTTGATAGCTCTAAGTTATGTCATGTTATTGTTTCCTTTATATTTGAACTCTTTGATATTGTTTTTATGAATTTTTTCTTCTGGGTGTTTGTTATTGACTCTTTGTTCTTGTTAAAAGTTAAAAAACACATATATGCAAACTTTTTTTTCAGCACGTGACCGATACCACTTAGCTTCCTATTTATTTTTGGAATCAATTCCATTCTTTCTTCTGAAAGCACTGACGTATTGTTCTAATTTTGGTGAATTGTTTCGTAGGCATGCTATATATTCATCACTCTAGGATTCTCTTACCACTTTTTTTTTTTTTTTTTTTTTTTTTTGAGACGGAGTTTCACTCTTGTTACCCAGGTGGAATGCAATGGCACGATCTCGGCTCACCATAATCTCCGCCTCCTGGGTTCAGGCAATTCTCCTGCCTCAACCTCGTGAGTAGCTGGGATACAGGCACGCACGACCATGCCCAGCTAATGTTTTGTATTTTTAGTAGAGACGGGGTTTCACCATGTTGACTAGGATGGTCTTGATCTCTTGACCTCGTGATCTTATCACTTTTTGACTCACATATTTCTTAGCTTCTCGATTTGCTGGTGTATAGCCATAAATTACTTCTTAAAACTAGGCACTAGGGAAATAAATTTTCTGAGTTCTTACATGTCTGAAAATGCCTCTTTTGCCCTTAGAGTTTGTCTGTCTTAAAATTATGGTTTCAACATCATTTTTTTAAATCAGCAAACCAGAGAATTTTAATGAAGGAAAAGAGGGCCCTTGTGCTTTGTGAAAAGTACAAGTGAACTCACAAATATAACAGATTAAAATCAAAGAGTCACACGTTATGGAGCAAAATGATTCTAAAAACCATGTTGAACAACTTCACATTACAGAGGAGAAAACTGTGATTCAAAAAGATTAGCACATTTCCCAAGACTACTCAGCCAGCGAGTGATAGAGAGACTTCACCAAAGGCCAAGGACTCCTTGTCTGCAACTTGTATCATAATGCCGTGTTCAGATGCTTTGGATTCCACCTGAAGGCACTATTAAGATTAATCAAAGAGATAGTTCTCATAAAGGAGAATGCACTGAGCCAGAGGAGACCTGAATTTCAATTCCAACTCCGCTCCTGGGAAGTTGGACATGTTTCTTCCTTTGCTGGGACCCAAATTGTCTTATGTGCAGAATAAGAATGTAGCATTAATTGTCTCGGGAATGCTCTCTTCTCTCAAGTGGTAGAATTCTCTGAAGGGGCTCTTTTAATAGAAAACTCACTATGAAAAAGGAAAAAGCTTTAAAATTATCTCCACTAACACCACCCCTCAAAATGTATTGTTTGAATAATATTTGTCATAGCATTCATAATTGGTTGGTATTAAAAATGCAAAATTAAAAAATAATATATCTACAGTGTACAAGGGTTAAAGCCCACAACACTTGTAGACAGCGATCTACTTGAGAATTTTTTTTTTTTTTTTAAGATGGGGTTTCACCATGATGGCCAGGTTGGTCTTGAACTCCTGACCTCAGGTGATCCATCCACCTCAGCCTCCCAAAGTGCTAGGATTACAGGCGTGAGCCACCACGCCTGGCTAGAATTTTTTTGTGTGTATTTATGTTCAGATATCAGCAGAGTGAGTCCCATGTTGCTAGTTTATTGATTCTATAGGCAATCACTTCAAATGCTTAAAAATAATTAGCTCAGTTTCATGCAGATGGAAAGGACCAGAATTTACACAGAACACAAGTGCCTAATAACTGTTATGTGTTACAACTACATTGAGGATTTCATAAAGATAGGAGGAAAAAGTTTCTTCTTTTCTAATCAGTCTAATTGGGTAGTGAGGTTTCTTTTCTGTGTGGCATTTTCTGAATCGGTTTGGACAGACCTGGGTATGGCACCTACATGGCTATTACAAACTGGGTGATCTTGGTCATGAAACATTCTTTTTCTTTCTGAGCCTCAGTTTCATCATCTGGAATACAGAAAACAATAACACCAACCAAATGAAGTTGTAGACATGAAATATTAGCCAGAAAAATACTGAGAACAATGCAGAGCTCATAGTAAATGTCTGATAAATTGTAGCTGTGAAGATATGCTGGAGATGACATTGAAAGGCTTATGATATTTCTAGAGCACTGTTCTTTATGCTGTGAAGAAGAGGACAGGCAAAAGGAGAGAGGCCTGAATGCTTTTGCCTTGGATGTCTTAGTCAGTTTACCTAATTCGGTTTGTTCTGACATTGAAATCCTAACCTACAGTTTGCCTCAATCCTTTCTTTCCCCTCTATCTTTTAAAATGTCTTCAAACTGAAAGATGTAGAGATTTTGACAGTAACAAATAAGGTACAATTCTGAAAACGTACATTGAGAGAAAATGTGGAATAAATATACCCAAATTTTGAAAAGGAAATCGAAGAAAAAAAATCATCAGCTTGTCCTTAACCTAGTTTCACATTATGTTAGTTTGTGGACATCGTTGCTTTAAAAAGAAACCACTGTGCTGTCTCTTTCAAAATGCAGGGACACACATTCCATGTTGACAATTTAGTTTTCAAGTCTTTGAATACCTTTCTTATTCTAAATTTGCCTGTTTTAAAACGATCTTCATTCTTCTGAGAACCATCAGATTTCCAAACTCAGATGGCCTACAGCCAAACTTTTGAAGATTGTTTTATAATATTAAAGCCTCTGACAATATTCAAGTTGCAGTGATATTCTATAGGTACTCCAGATATCCCACAGGGTTCAGGTTCAATTTCTGCCTTGTCACAGTACTTGAAACCTATCTTTACGTTTTCTCTATCCATAACTTTTCATCTCAGCTCTGGAATTACATATGGCCTGTCTCCTCTGAATTTAGTTTCCTTGTACTTCCACAGAAAGAAAAATGCCTTCTTAGCCCAAAGCTAAAGTTCTAAAGGAGGACTATGACATATTTACATGAAGTAAGACCCTTCCACTGTCACTGATGTTGGGTATGAAATACAGGCTCTTACGGCGGTTTTCAGTTATCTGTACAGAAAAATCACTGTGCTGGCTCAGTGAGCTGTTGGCTGACTGCAAGGAGAGGTTACAGATGCCCTGTCTCCCAATGACACCATCATTCCTCCAGCAGACGCCATTAGGAGTGAACTTCTCAACTTCTTTGGCAGTTGCCTCTGTTAAAAAGTACACACTTAATCACCAAATGTGAGATGATTGTTTAGGTTGTCAAGAGAATGCTTATACTGAAAGAATGGAATCTTCTAACCGTAACCCAAACTCAACTCATAACTTTCATTCTATTTATCTTGTATAAAAAGAAGTAGGGAGTTAAGGTTGAATGAACAACAATGCTAACTATCATCAGAGTGTTCCATAGTAGTGCTAGTCATTTGATTTAATAAATCCACTCAAGAAAAATGGATTTCTCAGAGATTTATTAGTTCTACTGTAATTTTTATTTTCAAAGAACTAAACAGGCTGTAGTTGCCTGGGTCATAAGCTGGTTTAGTGTACTCAGTGATATAAATTGTTTAAACTAGAAACGCCAAACGAGTGTCTCTGGTTGACTCTTATTTTATGCCTCCAGTGAATACTGACCCTTGATATTAATGTCCTATATAGTCCCCTCTCACATTGACTTTGATTTGTTGCTTTTGATAGTCATTGGGATCTGTCCTTTGGGTATGAGCCTTCTTATAACCCAGCACCATGATGAGAAAGCCCAAGCTAGCCACATGGAGAGACATGCACAGAAAGATGCCCAGCCAGCCCGCGTCTGTTTAGCTATCCTAGCCATGGCATCACCAGACAGTTAATTGAAGATGCCATCTTGAATATCCCAGTCATAGCATGTAGGAGAGTAGAACTGCCCTGACAAGTCCTGTCCAAACTGCAGAATCATGAACAAATAAATCACTACTGAATTCTAAAGCCACCAAGTTTTTGGTGATTTGTGATAGCAATAGATAATTGATTCAGAATCTCAATATCTGAAAAGAGACAGCCCAATAAATTTGACTACTTTTGATTTATTCATTTATGTTAGTGGGTCAGCTTATTCTGCATTGCCATAGTCCCCATTTTGAAAATTAAAAGAACATAAACAAAAGAAAACAGCTAGAGTCCAAACAAGTTAAGCTAGAAATAGAATTTAAGTCTCGCAGTTCCTTTCAGTATCTGCTTTATGTTAACTCTAGTGGTCTCTAACACTTTCATGGAAGTAGGTCATGATGAACAACATCTGGAACATAGTAAATGCTAAGTTAGTATGAATTAATTTATTATCATTATTGTACTTTTTCTTCTAACATTCATATAGCGTCATCAGATCCATGATTATATCCACATCAGAGCACATAGTACATGCTGATAAAAGTCTTTGAGAAGAAAAGGGTGAGGGGAACGACTGAAAATGTATGAGTAGGATGATGGCTTCAGACACTTTCTCTCCTCATCAAAGCAACAACTGGTGGAAATGAATAGTAAAATAACAACTTTTCCATCACAGCAGCTATTTATTAAAAAAGGAAATTGCTGAAACTCAGTACAGAGGAAGTACTGAAATTCAGCATTAAGCAAAAAAACAAAAAAACCTCCAGTTGGTACCAAAGACTGATTTTTGGGGGAAGAAATCATAATGTAATTACAATTTATCCATCATACTGAAGGCAGAAATATCTGTATGTGCCATGCAATCACTGTAGTAAATGTGTTTGTTGGCTGCCCCAAAGCCTTATTACCTTCTCCAGCCCCATTCATTTCCCTGGCTTTCATTATTGAGGCTGAAAAAAATTCTATCTTCAGTTTATTCAACTTTCCTTCTAGGTCAGGTCACATAGAGAAGGAGGGTTTCCTAGGAGCTTTTGGGAGGATTTATCCTTTTTCCATTAGAATGAGATACTCAAGAAGGAGCACTCTTCTTAGTACTATCTCCTGAGACACAGCCGTTGTGAAATCCTAAGGAACAGAACAGCAAGGAACCGACACCAAATAAGCTGTGAAATCTTTGAGGCACTGAACCAAGGCAGTGATCACTTATTTTCAAAAGTCTTGCTATGTGAAGCCTCATTGTTAGGTTTTTCTGTTATTTGACGCTGAAAGTGTTTCTATTTCTATAAGTAGAGGTCACATTTTAAAATGAAACTTACCATCTGAATTCCATCATGCCTTTTTTCTGTTTCGAAAGGTAAATAATCACAATGATTTATTTCCCACAGATCAAAATGTTACATGATATGGCAAACATGTAATGAAAAATTGGGGAAGATGACTAAAACAAACTGGAGTACATTCTACGTCTATCTGGCTTGAACTACAACTTGACTTCTTCCAGCTGTTTGACCTTATCTGAAAGTTAGTAATAATAAGAGTCATTTGCATCATAGGATTATTGTGAGAATTACATGTGATATTTAAAAATTTCTAGCCCGCATGCCTGGGAGATTGCAATGATTGTACCCTGTTATTTTATACCCTCGAATTAATTTGCAAAATAAATGTTCAATTTTATAGTCATTTTCTTTATATCAAATTGTATTTTTCCAGTTTTCCAGGAAGCCTTTATTTCCTTCTTAAATATACTAATTTTCCCTTCTTGACAAAATTCCCATTGGTGCCCCATTTTTTTCTGAGTAGTTACCAGGTGCTTTAGAACTAATCATTGTGGTCTTTTACCTCTCTCCCACTCACCTACCTAGGATGAGACCAAATTAGTATAAGGGAAGTGAGGTAAAGGGTGCATGATGGGGGTATAACTTAACTGGAGTCAGGTATCCAACCCTGCATATGTAAAAATTCCAGAGAGATTTCAAGTAGCTGGGTAGCAGAGATTTCAGTGGGGGCGTGAAAATGGAGCAGAGGTTAGGGCACCAGTGACCTTCTCACACACATAAACACAGGGCCAAAACAAAACACAGCACTGGAAAGGAACTGACAGATGTATGTAAAACAAACTAATGACAATAACCTCCTCTTTCTAACGAAACAAAAACAAAAACGAAAACAAAAAACCAAGCAGAATTTGAGATTTGAGACATTGAAATTACTGGCCTAGGGCAACAGAAAAAAATCTACTTGCAAGCTAACTAAATATTCATTAGAAAAATTACTAAGATGGTTTAGAGAAGGGCACAGACAGTGTAAGTGGTAAGAGTAGAGAGGGACCGGGGTGGGAAAAAGGATTAGTTAAGCTACCAACTTCATCACTTAAGTAAAGAAGATTCTCTGGTTAACAAAGACATGGATTCCGTTTTCTCTAGTATACTTTGATGTAAGAAACCACCAAAATATGGTTACTTCCCAGAGTGTGGGAGAAATAAAGAATTAGCCATTAGCAAAGTTTCTCTTTTTCACTTTGGATGTAGAAAAGAAGCATCAAAAAGCACCCCATTTAATATGGCAGACTCTAGTTTGGAAACATTTTTATTATGGAGTTGGGAGCTTCTTGTATGAATTAATTTAAAGAGGCATTATAAATGAGCTGACTAAATAAATTGGTTCATGGTTTTGGATCGTCCATTGGAAACACACATAAAAGTTGAAATTAAAATTGTCAATTTGTGCCACAGTATATACTTCTAAATTTTTCTTAATACTGCATTCTCCACTTGGATCTCACACAAATCTCTGAACTCAACATTTCTAAAAGTGGACTCATTTCTAATTTTTCAATTCTGTTTCCTGGCTTAAAGGTTGGCACCATCAGCCACAAAGCTGGAGTTATAGGGGTTATTCTTGATAATTTTGCTCTTTCAGCACTCATAGACAATCATTTACTGTTTCTTGTCAATTCTTTTCTCTCTCCTCTATTGTCCCTCCATCAGCATTTCTGGTTTACTTATTTAGATCCCCATTATTTCCCACCTGGATTATTTCAGCTGGCACCCATGAGATAGGAGGCTGGTGGGACTTGTTTCCGGGTCATGACCCCACTAATAGAAGCAGGATCTGGAAAAAACAGATGCAGTAAAGAAGTCAAGGCCAGGTATAGTGGCTCACATCTGTAATCTCAGCATTTTGGGAGGCTGAGGTGGGCAGATCACCTGAGGTCAGGAGTTTGAGACCAGCCTGGCCAATATGGTGAAACCCCATCTCTACTAAAAGTACAAAAATTAGCTGGGTATGGTGGCATGCACTAGTAGTCCCAGCTACTCAGGAGGCTGAGACAAGAGAATTGCTTGAACCTGGGAGGTGCAGTTGCAGTGTGCCAAGATAGCACCATTGTATACCCACCTGGGTGACAGAGTGAGACTCCATCTCAAAAAAAAAAAGTCAGCCAAAACAAGCAGATGGCAGTGATCTCTAGTTGCCCTCACTGCTCATTAGGATAAAGACACTCCTACCAGTACCATGACAGTTTACTAATACCATAGCAGTGGCCTGGAAGTTACCTTATATGGTTCTGGAAACTCCCTGTTCCTTTTCCAGAACATTGTGAATAACCTGCCTCTTAATTGACATATGATTAAAAGTGGGTATAAATGTAGCAGCCAACAGCCCATACACTGACAATGGAGCCCACACTCCCTATGGGTTAGCTTTGCTCCGCAAGTAGCAGTACTGGTACAAGAGTTGCTTTCTCTTACCACTGTCTAGCCCTTGAATTCTTTCCTTGGTGAAGCCAAGAACCCTTCTGGGCTAAGCCTCATTGTCTGCCCTGTATCATCATGGTGACAATAAAGGGAAGAGATGAGATGGCAACGTGGCAAGACACCTATTGGTGATTGGAGAGATAGTGAGACAGCTGTCAGCAGTTGGCAGTCATCAAGGAGACAAGATGATAAAATGGTGATCAGTGATTTATGGAGCAACAAGTAGCCAGCAACTGATGATGAGACAGTGAGTCTCTGGCAAGAGATGGCAAGGCTGATGACTGAAGCTGCAGAGCTCTAATATAGAGCCTGTAGCACTGCAGAGCTGTAATGCTACCCAAAGGCTTTTCTCAGAGCCATTGTCTTTTCTGGCAGGTGGCGGCAGCAGAGCAGAGTGAACAGGCAAGCAGCCACCATGCTGCCTCACACCATACTTACCACTTTGGCCAGCTGATCACAGGACCATGCCCTGGTTCCCTCACAGCAGCCAAGCTTGTCCAAACCAAGGAAATGTGGGGAGGAGGCTTTCACCTAAGTGCCACGCTGGAGACTGGTTGGAGCCATTTTGGCTCGTGGATTAGTATGTGACCCCTCTGCCATTCCTTCAATATTGGGTGAGCCAGGAAATAAGACCTTTGACTAGGTAGTTAATTTGAAGTCACCTGCCATTTGGAGGCCCTGGACAGAAGCAAAACTAATCAGCTATGACAATTGATCATTTATCCTCTAATGCCATTTTATTTTTCCATAAGCTATTTTCCACCCTGAAATATATGTTTTGTTTCCAGCTTTTGCTTTGACTCCCTGGTCCTATGTTTGGACAGTTGTGTAAGACAGGATACTTGATTGTGAGAGTGTTCACTCTAGGATTGTGGGTTACATGCTGACTTTGGGATTGTGGGTTAAAGGCCTACCTTCACTGTTGGCCACCTTGTACATGCTCTGGAGATTTTGGCATTTTGTTAGAGAACTACTTTAAGGAGGCATTGTGGGTTTGAGGATGCCCACGCTAGAGGAATTTTTATTCTTGCTTTTTTCTGTTTCCTGCCCTAAAGTCCAAAATGATTAATCCTGTCACTGCATTTTCCTTTTTTCCTTCTATGTTTTGCTTAATAAAAATACTTCTTTTCCATGTTTCATGGAGTGCACAGTAGTATCCTACTTCCCACTCATATTTCATAATCCACTTTCTAAATGCTTTGTTATCTATATTTACACCTTCTCTGCAGGAAGTGGGAATTTGAAACAGAAAATAATGAGAGTTCATTAATTTTTTTTTCCATTGGACTTAAAAAACTTCTGTGTCTAGTAGAGATGCTTGTCAGATAAGGAAACAACAGTAAGCATCCTGAAGGACCTGTTGCTAGGATGCCTTTTAGACAACTAGAGAAATTTTAAATTAGAAGATAAATATGGTTTACTCTTTGTTCCCACCCAAATCTCACCTTGAATTTTAATAATCCCTCTGTGTCAAGGGTGAGACCAGGTGGAGATAATTGAATTATGGGGGTGGTTCCCCCATACTGTTGTCATGATAGTGAGTTCTCACAAGATCTGATGGTTTTATAAGGGGTTTCCCATTTTGCTTGGCTTTCATTCCCCTCTTGCCTGCCACCATTTAAGATATGCCTTTGCTCCTCCTTTGCTTTCTGTCATGATTGTGAGGCCTCCCCAGCTGTGTGGAAATGTGAGTCCTTTAACCCTCCTTTTCTTTATAAGTTACTTATTCTTGGGTGTGTCTTTATTAGCAGCCTGAAAACAGGCTAATTAATGCACCACCCATATCTCATCTTGAATTGTAGTTCCTGTAATCACCACATGTTGTGGGGAGTAATTAAATCATGTGTTTAGCTCCATGCTGTTTTCATGATAGTGAGAGAGTTCCTATGAGAACTAATGGTTTTATAAGAGGCTTTTCCCATTCTGCTTGACACTTCTCCTTCCTGCCATCATGTGAAGAAGAACATGTTTGCTTCTTTTTTTGCCATAGTTGTAAGCTTCCTGAGGCCTCCCTAGACATGTGGAACTGTGAGTCAACTAAAGCTCTTTTTTTTTTTTAATAAATTACCCATTTTTAGACAGTTCTTTATAGCAGCATTAAAATGGACTAAGACAGAAGGCTTAAAAGGAAACAAACTCATTTTCTATTGTGACACCATTTGGTCTAATACATACTGGGAAACCAAGAAATTAGGTCAAAAAAAGGTTCTTTATGTCATAACACTATTTTACAATTGAACTTATTATGTAAAAAAGAAGGAAAATGGGGAGTGATCCCTTATATAATGGCTTTTATGGCCCTTTACCAGACAACTGTAGGATGTTTGGCTCATGTTACTTTCAGTCACCAAGAAACTGCACCCAGGTGACCCCCTCCTAGTTATTTCCCCTAGATGGCCCATGCTCCCCTGAAGCTTCCTCAGTCTCCCAATTCTAAGGGGAGGCCCACCAGTTTTCTAGTGGAGTATTCCACCACAAGGTCATCAGGCAGCCATCCCCATTATCCAACTAGCCCCAGCCTATACCTCTCATTGCCTGAGGAAGTAAGCCCTACCAGTACCACCAGGAGGGGAACCCTATATCAGCTCCTAAAATCAAACCTGTGTCTGTTGTGGGAGGTAGCTGATGGAGATGTCAGGGAGAGGGACAGAGTACATGTGTTTTTTTCTGTGTGTGATCTGGCTTTATGCAAGGAGAACTTTGGCCAGATTTTGGAGAATCAAGGGAAGTTCATTGAGGAGTTTGTTAAGTTGACCATGTGTTTTGACTTAATTTCACATGATTTGCAAAAAATTATTGTCCACCTGCTGTACCATAGATAAGAAACAGAGGGTTCTGGGTACTGTCCATAAATATGCAGATGGAGTGGCCACACATAACTTAGACCATGCCAGTTAACATGTGGAAAGAGATACAGTTCCAGATATGGACCCTTGGTGGGATTACCAGAGGGCTTCCCAAGATCTCACATGCAAAACTCACATGGTAAGTTGCTTAATAAAAGAAGTGAAAAGATGTGTAGTTAAGCCAGTTAATCATGACAAGATTAAAGAAGTAACACAAAGAAAGGTTGAAATTCTTGCTGTATTTCAAATCCATCTGGTTGAGACACTCAGGGAATATACTAATAAAGAATTCCCAAGAGCGACGAACTCTCCTGTGTACGGATTTTATTACTCAATCTGCCTCTGACATTAGGAAAAGGATACAAAAGGCCGAAATGGGACCTCAAATTCCTATGAGCCAACTCTTAAACATGGCCTTTAGAATTTACAATAGGTGCAGGGCAGAGGCAGAGGAAAAAATCAAAAGAAATAGCCAAAAAGTACAATTGTTAGTGGCTGTTTTAAGCCCCCTGACACTTCAGGATAAATCAATCCAAATAAGTGTCCCAAGACAGATGTCTAGGATGTTCAGACAAGAACCCCTAACTCATCAGCCCTTGGGCCAGAATCAGTATGTCTTCTGTAAACAAGAGGGCCATTTGAAAAGGGACTGCTCCAGTTTCCATAGGGAGCCTTGGTTACCCAAACCTATCATTTGCAAGAGAACAGAGGATTTACACAGCCCAATATCCCCCATGACTCCCATTAGATACCTTACCATCTCTACAGAGGAGCCTTGTGCAACTCTTGATGTGGCAGGCAAAAATACTAAGTTAATGATGTACTCTTAAAGGTTAATTCAAATTATGGACTTGATAAGGTTACTTATGAAATAAGATAGAAAGTAACCAGTAAGTAGGAGAGAGATATATATGAAGAAAGATAAGGATATGAAGGTATATTTTTGGTAAAGAATGACATAAATGTAAAAGAATTTTATATGAGAAAGGATCTTGTATGATAAATTATTGTACTACTGAAAAGTGACTTTTTTTTTTTATGAAAGAGGTAATATAGGACTAGTCAGAAAGCTCAAGCACGTTGTACATGGTCTGTGTAAGTCATGCTGAGGTTCATGAAGGGGAATTATGAAAGAATTTTGTGTATGATTAAGTTGGCTGTCATTCAAAGGGTATTGTTTATAATAGTCTTTGTAGAAGATGATCTCCTATGTTAAAATAAGGTTTTCTTAAGGTATAGATTTGCTGTTAATAAAATTTCAAGACATTTTGCTTTTCAATACCATAACCTTTTTTTAAATATATTTCTCAGATTCATATCTCAGAAATTCAACTGTCGTGTCTCACTATTTTCAGCATTTTTTCCTTTTGAGAAAACCTAAAATGATAACTGCCTTTAGCTTTTTCACTGGATTTTGTAATTTTTCTACTCCAATTCTAACTGTTGTTATGTCCTGATGCTAAAATATTTTGTCTTAGAGGTCTATAAAAGCAAAATTTCCCTCCAGTATAAATTGATTCTATACTCTTGTTTTCTCTTAATATGTGACTTTATTTTTGGCTGTTGGTTTTTTATTCATATTGCTTAAAACAGTTTTAAGGGCAAATTAGTGCCTGCGTATCTCCATTCCTGTCTGGCCAAAAACATTTAATTGGTTATAAGAAACTTGAAAAATTAATTCAGTCTATGACAAGAAACAGTGTTGGACATTCCTAACTATGCCTCCCATTGGAATTTAGGTCAAGTTCAAAAGTATTGCCCTTTCCCACAAAGGAAAGGATTAGCTCCCCTGCTCAACCAGGAGATCTAGTCCCAATAAAAACCTGGAAAGATGGATTTACTGAGGATCAATTACAATTAAAATGAAAGGGACTATGTCAGGTATTGTTAAACACCTCTACTGCTGGTAAACTTCAGAGAATCAGTAGCTAGGTACACCTGTCCAGGATCAAGCCTCTTTCTTATGAGTCTCCCCCACCAAGTTCAAGAGAAGGATCATGACCTACATTAATAACTGAATAGCTGGGCATGGTGGCTTACACCTGTATTCCCAGCACTTTGGGAAGCCAAGGCAGGTGGATCATCTGAGGTCAGGAGTTTGAAACCAGCCTGACTAACATGATGAAACCCTGTCTCTAGTAAAAATACAAAAATTAGCTTGGCATGGTGATGCCTGCCTGAACTCCCAGCTACTTGGGAGGGTGAGGCAGGAGAAACTGTTAAACCCAGGGGGCAGAGGCTGCAGTGAGCCAAGATCACCCCACTGCACTCCAGCCTGGATGACAGGGCCCACTTGAACCTGGGAGGTGGAAGCTGTAGTGAGTCAAGATTGTGCCATCATACTCCAGTCTGTGAGATAGAATGAAACTCCATCTAAAAAAATAAATTAAAAAAAAATAACTGAACAAATGGAGATTAACGTTCAAAAATATATGAACAAGCTTCCTGGGTATGTAGATATAACCAGGACACTGATCCCCACTATATCTGGTCAACTATCAAAATTGCCTTTCTAAGTCTTACCTGGTTTTGACCTTTCCTAGGACCTTTGTTATCTATTGTGTTACTACTAATTTTTGGCCGTTGCTTGTTTAACCTCTTTGTAAAGTTTGTGTCTTCTAGATTACAACAATTCCATGTAAAGACAAAGCTGCCCAGAGTGGGCAGCAGCAGCTTCTGAGGTGGCCTGGGCAGAGACTATGGTGGCACCAGTGGCATAGGAGGCTTCACTGCCATCATGGTCAACCAGAGCCTGCTGAGCCCCCTTGGAGGTGGACCCCAACATCCAGGCCATGCGCACCCAGGAGAAGGAGCAGATCAAGACCCTCAACAACAAGTTTGCCTCCTTCATTGACAAGGTACAGTTTCTGAAGCAGCAGAACAAGATGCTGGAGACTAAATGGAGCCTCCTACAGCAGTAGAAGATGGCTCAGAGTAACATGGACAGCATGTTCGTGAGCTACATCAAAAACTTTAGGTGGCAACTGGAGACTCTGGGCCAGGAGAAGCTGAAGCCGGAGGTGGAGACTGGCAACATGCAGGGGCTGGTGGAGGACTTCAAGAACATGAGGTTGAGATCAATAAGCATACAGAGATGGAGAATGAGTTTGTCTTCATTAAGAAGGATGTGGATGAATCTTACATGAACAAGGTAGAGCTGGAGTCTCATGTGGAAGGGCTGACTGATGAGATCAATTTCCTCAGGCAGCTGTATGAAGAGGAGATCCAGGAGCTGCAGTCTTAGATCTCAGACACAGTCAGTAGTGCTGTCCATGGACAAGAGCTGCTCCCTGGACATGGACTGCATCATTGCTAAGGTCATGGCATAGTACGAGGAGATTGCCAACCACAGCAAGGCTGAGGCTCAGAGCATGTACCAGATCAAGTATGAGGAGCTGAAGACACTGGCTGCAGTACATAGGCACAGGTAATGATTTTCATGACAAAAGCATCAAAAGCAATTGCAATGAAAGTGAAGATTGACAAATGGGATCTAAGTAAACTAAAGAGCTTCTGCACAGCAAAAAAAAACTATCATGAGTCAACAGACGACCTATGGATTGGGAGAAAAATTGTGTAATCTATCCATCTGACAAAGGTCTAATACCCAGAGTCCACAAAAAACTTAAACAAATTTACAAGAAAACAAACAAACAAACAACTCCATCAAAAAGTGGGCAAAGGACATGAACAAACACTTCTTAAAAGAAGACATTTATGTGGCCAAGAAACACGAAAAAAAAATCACTAATCATTACAGAAATGCACATCAAAACCACAATGAGTTACCATCTCACACTAGTCAGAAGGACAATTATTAAAAAGTCAAGAAATAACACATGCTGGCAAGGCTGTGGAGAAATAGGTATGCTTTACACTGTTGGTGGGAATGAAAATTAGTTCATCCATTGTGGAGGATAGTGTGATGATTCCTCAAAGATCTAGAACCAGAAATATCATTTGACCCAGCAATTCTGTTACTGGTTATATGCCCAAAGGAATGTAAATCATTCAGTTATAAAGATTCATGCACATACATGTTCATTGCAGCACTATTCACAGTAGCAAAGACATGGAATCAACCCAAATGCCCATCAATGATAGACTGAATAAATGTGGTACATACATACCATGGAATACTAGGCAGCCATAAAAAGGAATGAGATTATGTCTTTTGCAGAAACATAGATGGAGCTGGAAGCCATTATCTTCAGCAAGCTAACACAGGAACAGAGAACCAAGCACCCCATGTTCTCACTTAATGAATGCAGGGAGGGGAACAACACACATTGGAGTCCAGGGTGTGGGGGAGGGAGAGCATCAGGATGAATTGCTAATGCATGTGGGGCTTAATACCTAGGTGATGGGTTTATAGATATGGCAAACCACCATGGCACACACTTACCTATGTAACAAACCTGCATGTCTCTGCACATGTACCCTGGAACATTAAATAAAATAAAATAAAAATGGCCCATACACTGTAGACTGTGGGCACACTGCCGCTGGGTTAGCCCTGGACCACAAGGAGCAGCACTCATTCAATAAGAGTTGCTTTCTCTTAGCACTGGCTAGCCCCTGAATTTTTCCTGGGTGAAGTCAAGAACCCCCACTTGCTCTGTTTCATCTAGGCTTTATCTTTTCCTTCTACTCTATCTACACAGTGCAGCCAGAATGAGACTTTTTAAAAATGCAAATCTGATATAAAGATATCAAATTATTCCTATAACTATAAAATTAAGTCTAACTTTCTTAATACTGGCAAGGTTATCCATGCTTATCTTTTCAGATTCATACCCTATAGTCTCTTGCTATGCATGTTATATAATGAAAAAAAAAACCAGCAAATCTATAAGGAATTCGTTGTCTTGTTTCATTTTTTATTGCTTTTTCATACATAGGCTAAGATAGAAAGGAATATATATGCCTATATGTATACTGACTTCTTCTTTCAATTCATCCTTTCATTTTCTTGACTAGATTTCCACTGTAATCACTTCAGTGTCAGTTGAAGATGTCAATCCATTCAATATAAACCAATTAGTCAGCAAGTTAATATGAGTGCTAGGAATTTAACTTCTTATACCAATTATTATTCATTTGCAGTTTGAAAAAATGCAAAAATCTGAAAATTACATGCCAGAATATATTATGACAAGATTTAGACATGAGAACAAGTTGTAATTAAATGAGGTATTTAAAATACTTTAAATTTTTATTATACTAAGCTTCACTTTGCATACTGGATATATACTATATTCATCCCAATTCCTTGAAAGCTTTTTTCAAGCTATTCAGAATTAAGATAAACAAGTTTCAAATTGTACATGCTCTATTTTCAAGAGAAAAAAGCCTCAATACAAACTGAATGTGAGTGGATACTGAAAGGTAACCACACAGAAAGCAGGTGATTGGGGCCCTCAATTACCACTAAATAATTCAGCATCTCTAATGGA
Source organism: Cebus imitator (assembly GCF_001604975.1). Classification (NCBI taxonomy): domain Eukaryota; kingdom Metazoa; phylum Chordata; class Mammalia; order Primates; family Cebidae; genus Cebus; species Cebus imitator. Next base: position 1,406,864 of record NW_016107634.1, read on the forward strand.
AATCAGATCCAATGTTTCCCCAGTGAAGGAACAGCCTTCCTTGGTTACCCAATACTCAGCTACTCAAGAGCTTTAGAGAACAACGATAAAGTAAAAGGTAAGAAATATTTTAATGGTGTTCACATTCTCTTGGGTGCTTTCTTGGCAAGAATTTCCCAGTTTCCTAGCAACTGCTGCCATTATGAAGAGACATAGAGAGTGAGAGAAAGAAATCAATATTTAAATCCGAAACAGCCAGAAAGCTCAAGGAGGGGTGCTGTATTAACTGGTTTGTGTATGTGTTTGGCCTTTCAAAAAACCCAGTCTTAAGAGGAGAGAAGACATTTTAAGTAAACAACTCATTAGGAATCACATAGAAAGGTTTGGTTAGCTCATTACAAACACATTTAATTTAAGGAAGAATATTCATGTGAGACTTTTGTCTAGAAATTTCAATAATAGAATGAACTGTTGCATAAAGTAATTTTTTTTTTCCTTTCTCTCTCTCAAAACAGGAAGAGAATATTGATTTCCCAGTCTTGGCCACCAGCCCCACCTCTTCTCACTGTAAGTATTTAGATGAATGAATTTGTGTCTCTAAAGGCACTAGGCAATCTTCAAGAGAGTACTGCTTTATAAATAAAAAAGCTTTATTATTATTGGGTAAAAATTTTAGAGAGAAAGTTGGAACTCTTTTCAAAGGATGTTGGTGCCCCGACATTTGCTGTCAGCTCTGAAAAGGTGGCTGTGAAACTCATTGTATCCAATCCTGGTTGGCTTGGGGCCCAGCATACAGTGGGATTTCTGGCCAATGGCCCCGTACAGTGGGATGGCTGGAGCCTGGCCCAGGGATTAGAGAGCTTTCATTTCTTTGTCTCATTGATATTAGTCACAGAATCTCCCTTTTCATTTACAACCCAAACCCCCATCCCATGCAGGCAGGGGATAGGGGGTGCAAAAGCAGGAGTTGCTGCAAACTCTGAGCTTTTGTACCCCAAGAGAAAGAAGAAAATGTCCATTTTCAACTCAGCTATCCAACATCTGTATGTATTTCATTATGCACATTTACCAGGAAGTGAATAGTCTGTCATTGAAGGGAGAATTGCCCTAAAGATATAAGATATTGCAAGTTAACCTTAGATAAACAAGGTATTCAGTATCTTAAGCCTTCTTTTTATTTCTCCCTTTCTCTCTTTTTCTCCTCTTTTGCCCTCCCTAATGAACTAATGACTATTTTGAAATTTCATCTGAAAGAACAATTTGGTCAACATAATTTGTGGGCACATTTTCTTCAATTCCTAGCTATGTGTGAGTGTATACCCTTTAGAAAAAGCCATATACATCATTTGTTGTTAACTGTCCTTAGATTCTTTACCTGTGCATGTGTAATTGTGTATTTGTGTGCATGTATTTTGTGTATGCTTTGCAAAATCCATCAGTAATAATATGTCCTGGTGCCACACTCCTCTTGAGTCTTGGAAAATGCTCTGCTGAGTTCTATAGGATAAACTTTGGTCTTGAATAATAATAATAATCTTGTCTTAGATATTTATGCCCGGAAACTGAAAGTAATTTCCAAAATAAAACCAAGAAATGAATTGATAAATAGCAACTGATCTTAAACCACAGAGCTCCAATATATCATAACAAAGTGACCAACCTTTTATCTCTTTGCTGAATTCCCTTAAAAATCAATTTATATAAAAATAGAAATATTAATGTCTTAAAGAAGGTCTAAAATGAATACATGTGCATAACCTTGTTCCTTTTCATTATATTACAGAATTGCCATTAGTGAGAAACCAGTTAATTCCAGCTACAAAATATGCTCATTTTCTCGAACCAGCTGAGAGGTAGAGGGAAAGAAGGTGAGAACCCTTAGATGACACATAAATGCCTTGATGAAAAATTGTCATGCTCTTCATTAGAGAATTAAACTTCAGCTTCTTCAGCTATGTAGTAGTAATAATGATATCTGTCCTTAAAGGATTCAGCATGTGCATTAAATGATAAAATATATGTGAAAGACTTTCAGAATTTACATTATTTGAGAAGGCATTGTTGTTGCAGTATTTGAAGATGTCAGTATCTAAGAGGGTGTGTTTCTGCGACTCCATCTTTAAGGGCTTCTAAGTTCCTAAAATTGTAATGAAGTGTCTAGTTCATAATTAGAACAGCAGGAATTTTAAATATTGCTACTCTTATCATATTTTAGCAATAGGAAAATGAAGGTCGAGAGCCATTAGTGATTTAGCCAAAGTCAGAAAACAACAGATCAAGGGAATCCTGCTTCAGCTCATTGTTTCAACTCCAGATTCTTGTATCTGCATTTCTTTCAAAGGACAACTCACTGTTTTCTCTTAATAAACAGTGAACTCTGAGAGAGGTAGTGCCATAGTGGGCAGCTCAGTGTGGCTAAGTAATCCTAGAAAGGCTTTATAGTTTGGGGGAACTGGACCGAAGGGTAGGGTTTATGTACATGTAGCAGATCAGGAAGATCCATACCTTATAGGTATGGAAAATAGCAAGAACCTATTAGGCCTGCAAAAGCATGTTGTGAATAGAGGCCACTGGGGAGAGTTACCAGGCTATGAGAAATAATGCACTGGAGATTGTACAAAAAACATGTGCATTATTAGTAAAGGCCAAATTTTAGATGATACCTTTCAAGTAAATTTTGCCTAATGCTATAAAAGTTTAGATTTTTGACAGAAAGACTGACAGGTTCTTAATGGATTTCTTTTCTTTTAGGCTGTCTCCATGCTTTATACGTCTGCCAAATTAATCTTCCTAAATAGAACTTGCGTTGTGTCAGTGTGTTTCAGAACACTCCCATGTCACTGCAGTGTCTATAATAAAAGCAAATTCAAGATCTGCCACAAGGTAAGCCTCCACCCCGCCTCAGGTTTGCTTCTTGATCTGATCCCTCTCTTTCAGCCAAAATATTCTATGAACCATTTCCAGAATTCCTCCTGGACTTCTGGGGCTTCCTAGTCTAGAATAATAGCCGTCCCTGACTCCACTCATCACATTTTTTCTAAACCCATTTTTCAAAACCCAGTATAAACTATTCTATTTATTTTGAGTCTTCTTTCATCTTCTCTAATCCGTACAGTGGAAGCTTTTTCTTTTGGACCAAGAAAACAACTTTTCACTGTAAACTCATATGCATTTGTCAGTAGTGCTTTGGACGTGATCTCTTTGAGGACAGAGCATATGCTGCCCTGGGTAAGCCAGTCTTGAAGCAGAATCTCAGAGGGCTGACTGGCCAGGCACTTACACACTGCAGACATCCTTCTTGGTTGACTACCAATTGAATATCTGTTAATAATAAAAGTTCGGAATCTACTTTGAGAAATGAACAAATAAAACCAATTTCTTAAAAATGAAGAAGCTACTTTTGAAAGTCCCAGGATACAACTTCTCCTTAACAGAATGTATGTTTAAAGGATTTGTTATTGCACAATATACATTTTTTTTCCTCTCACATTAATGGAGTCCCAAGTTAATGCAATATCTGGCCAGCGCTTAATGTGGTATTTGTAAATATTCTTTGTTAATTTGTTAGGTGATAGTACTGTGTTTATTAATTACCAAGCAGCATTCTAAACGTGTTAGATGTTTAATTTTTGGCAAACTTACAGGACGAGGAATGTTATTATTCTTACTTTACAAATGCTAACACAGGGCACAGAGGGATTAAGTAACTTACCAAAAGTCACACAGATTGTGTGAGTAAAAGGCCTAGGTTTTGAAATCAGGCAATCTGACTTCACTGTCAATACTGTTAACCATTGCACCATATTATCTCTTTATTTAATTAATTTATTTTTTTAGAAACAGAGTCCTGCTATGTTGCCTAGGCTGGCCTTGAACACCTGGACTCAAGCAATCCTCCTACCTCAGTGTCCCCAGTGACCGGGACTATAGTCATGGGCCATAGTGCCCAGCTTCTTTTATTTCTTAAATAAATTTTATTGAGATACAGTCAACAATTTTAGTTACACACAATAAAATGCAGCCATTTTAAATGTGTGGTTTGATGACTTTGACAAGTATATATTCCATGTAATCACCATATTAGAATATTTGGTAGTTCCATCAACTTCTCTCCCCATCCCCAACTTGCAGTCCCAGGCAACCAATGACGTATGTTTTGCCAGTGTAGATTAGGTTTGCTTTTTTCCAGAAATTCATATCATGAAATCAGCATATACAGTATGTGTTCCTAAGTGTCTGGCTGTTTTTCTCAGTCCAACATTTTTGAATTGAATCAATTTTTTTTCATTTATGAGTAGTTTATTCTTTTATTGATGAATAATATCTCATTGAATGGCTCTATTAAATTTTATTAACATATTCATCATTGATGGATTTCTAATTTGGAACTATTATGAATAAAGATGCTATGGGCGTCTGTGTACAAACCTCTGTTTGGACCACATTTCTCTAGAGCAAATACCTAAGAGTGAACAGTCTAAATATATCTAGGAAAGTCTAATCATATAGTAGGTGTATGTTTAATTTATAAGAAGCTGTCAAATGGTTTTCCAAAGTGGTTGTACTATTTTACATTTCTACCAACACTTGAGATTTCCAGTCTTTTTAATTTTAGCTCTTTGAGTACATGGGTAGGTGGCAGCTCATTGAGGTTTTAATTTGCTTTTCTTTGACAGGGCAAATGAAGGTAAGCATTTCTCATATGCTGATTGGCATTTACATATTTTCTTTGCCTATTTTTTGTTGGATTGATTGGCTTTTGATTATTGGGTTATATGAGATCTTCAAATACACTGAATCACAATTTTGGTCAAATATGTATTTTGAGAATATTTACTTGCATTCTCTGGATTGCTTTATTATCATTATTAATTAATTAATGTATTTTTTTCCTTTTTTTTTTGACATGGGGTCTTGCCTTGTCCCTCCGATTGGAGTGCAGTGGTGTGATCATAGCTCACCACAGCTTTGATGTCGTTGGCTCAACTTATCCTCCCATCTCAGCCTTCCTAGCAGCTTGGACTACAGGCATCTATCAGAACACTCAGCTAATTTTTTTCAAAAAATTATTATTATTTTTTTTATAGAGATGAGGTCTTGCTGTGTTGCCCAGGCTGGTCTCCAATTCTCAGTCTTAAATGGACTCCCAGAATGCTAGGATTACAGGTATGAGCCACTATGCCTGGACCATTATGTTTAATGATGGCTTTCAAAGAACAAATTTTAATTTTGATGAAGTCCAATTTATCAATATTTTAATAACAGTTTGTACTTTTTACATGCTAGCTAAGGGATCTTTGCCTACCCCAAAATAACAAAGATTTTATCTCATTATACTGTAGAAATGTTACAGCATTTGCTTTTATGTTTAGGCCTTTAATCCATTTTGAGTTAATTTTTCTCTATGGTCTCAGAGTTTATGTCTTTCCATATGGGTGTCTAGTTCTTCCAGCACTATTTACTGGACAACCTATCCTTTCCCCATTGAAAAATGTTTGATTCCATTTGTGAATTGACCATCGTTTCCCATTGTTTTATAAATCTATCTTTATGCCAGTACTGTACAATAATCTTGATTATTGTAGCTTTATAGTAAGACCAAGTAGAATCCTCTGTTTTTTTTTATTTCACAAATGGTCTGCCTAGTCTATGTTCTTTGCACTTCCATATACATTTTGGTTTCAGGTTGTCAATTTCTATGAAGGCACTTATTGGGATCTGGCCTTAATGATATTTAATCTATATAAAAATATAGAAAGAATATATGTCATAACAATCTTACATTTTCAATGAATCTCTCCATTTATTTAAGTGTTGTATAACTTGTCCTAGAAATGTTCTGTGGGTTTTCAATGAGTAAGTCTTGAAAATATTTTGCTAAAGGTATCCCTAAGCATTTCATATTTTTGATAATGGTTCATTGTTAGAAATAGAAATAAAAGTGATCTGTAGTAATAACTTGTATCCAGCTAAAGTCACAAATTAGTTCTAGAAGCTTTTCTATGCATTTCTGATCAATGTCTATGTATATACTCAAGTTATCTAAAGTCAACTGTATACCTCCTTTTCATTTTTTTCTTTTTCTGGACTTATTTTATTGGCTAAGATTCTTATATAACATAGAATAAAAGTGGTAAGTGTGGCTATTCCTGCCTTTTTCTTGGTTGTAGTTGGAAAGTGCTGACTTTTTCTATTATGTATCCTTTAGCTGGAGGCTTTCTGTGGATATCTCTTATCTAACAGGAGTAGTCATTCATATTCTTAAGTTGATTAACTTTTAAATTATGAATGGATGCTGAATTTTGTCAGATGCTTTTCCTATATATTAACATATTCCCTTTTCTCCTTGCTTAACCTGTAAATATGATGAATTTTGATTTTTACATATAAAACCAAACTTGCATTCCTGAAATAAATACCCAATATGATGCACAGTATTATACTTTTTATACATTAATGGCATTGATATGATGATATTTGTTAGACACTTTTGCATCCATATTCATTTTATACTTTGCTCTGTATATTTTGTTTTCTTGTAATGTGTGATCACACTTCTTTGGCTATTTCAGGTCTAATTTTCTGTGTAAGTCTGAGTGAGGTCATTGTCCAAGACCTGCTCTTTCAGAACCTTGATTTTAGCAGTTCTCAACAAAAAAGACAAGATTGAGGGGCTTAACGTCAAGCTCCTTAGATCCATAAGACACTGATAAAGTCCAAATTTAGAAATTTTTAGGGAGAAATTGAAGCAAGCATTGTTGTTTGCTTCCCAAATTCTGTTTGCCTTTTCCTTGTGCTGACATAGTCTGTGTGGCTATGTGACTAGACGTTGACCTATTCTGCACTAGAATTTGGGCCTATTTTAAACTTCTTAAGCCAAATGTGCTTGGAGCTCCTTGCAACCATATTGAAGAGCATTGGGTTGTGAATTTGAAAATGCAGAGTCAAAAGATGAAAAGACTTCAGTTCTTGAAGACTTTGAAGCACTGACTTTATCAACTTGTGTTGTTTGTGAGATAAATTCTTGAAATTTCTAAGCCATTTTTATTTGCTTTATGTTTTTTAATAAAAATTATAATTATTATAAAAATATATCTAATATAGAAGTAAATTTTATAATCTTGTCACAGCGATAAAAACAAAGTAAAAGTGTTGTTTTTATTACCTTTGAAATATTTCAGAGAGAGGGAGAGAGTTGTATTAATTGGGCTTCTAGCACACTGTGAAAGTTTGATGAATTATCCTTTTACATTCTAGGGTTTTTGAAGAACCTGGAGTGGTAATCAAGAATCTAAACATCCTGCCAAGTAGGCAATCCAAGAGACAAGCTGACAAATTTTTCATCAGTTTCCTTCACCTTTTTAAACTTCATGCTGATCACATTCTTGCATTTGTCACTGCAAAATCAGCAGCCTCATTTTCAAAATACTCTTAGGTCATGTTATAATTTCTGTGATTTCAAGTCACCTTGCATTAGTTATATTTTGGCCTGGTAACACTCATGCAAGGGGCATGTTCATTACACCCGGAGAGGCTGAGAACTGGCATTAGTAAGCCAAAGTCACTGCTGACAGGAGTTTGTGTGGTCAGAGAAAGTGTTAAAGGGCAAGTTTGGAGTTACTTATTTTGCATAAGATACAGGAACAAAGGAAAGACTTTTGGGGAGTAGGTTAGTGCAGTAGTCTCCTACTGAGTGCTCTGCTTCCACCCTCATCTTCCTGTGCTCTATTCAACTCAGCAGAGAGGACTTTATAAATCAGAGTCAGATTTAGTCACTCTTCTTGGCTTTCCACCTAATTCAGAGAAAAAGGGAATTCCTTACAGTGGACAAAGGCCTTAGGTGATCTGGCTCCTTACTTCCTTTAATGCCTCTACCTCCTCTCACTGTGTTCCTGCCATAGTGGCCTCCTTTTCTTCCCCAAAAAACTTGGTGCAAGCTCAGAGCTCAGAGTCTTTGCCTTTTTGATGCCTTTGCCTATAGGCTCTTCCCTCAAATATTTATTTGGCCAGCATCCTCAATTCTTTTAAGTCTTCTGTCAAATAGCATCCCAAGAAAACTTTTCTCCTCCAAATTGACACTTTATCTTCCATCATCTTATTTTCTTGATTTTTAAATTAAATTTTTAATTAAAATTAAAATTTGTAAACTTTTTTTTTTTTTCTAGAGAAGTGAGGTGATTACTAAAAGAAGCATAAAAATATATTACAATAGGATATGGTTCGGCTGGGCAAGTGAAGTGGAAATACAAGTTCAACAAGAAAAAAGAATAACATAAAACTTCCAATAATTTATTTTTTTAAAATTTATTTATTATACTTTAAGTTCTGGGGTACATGTGCAGAATGTGCCGGTTTGTTACACAGGTATATATGTGCCATGGTGGTTTGCTGCATCCATCACCCTGTCATTTACATTAGGTATTTCTCCTAATGCTATCCTTCCCCAATGCCCTCATCCTCTGCTATCCTTCCCCTTGCCCCTCCTTCTACTACCCCCCCACCTCCTGACAGGCCCTGGTGTGTGATGTTCCTTTCCCTGTGTCCATGTGTTCTCATTGTTCAACATTCACTTATGAGTGAGTACCTGCGGTGTTTGGTTTTCTGTTCTTGTGTCAGTTTGCTGAGAATGATGGTTTCCAAATTCATCCATCTCCCTGAAAAGGACATGAAGTCATCCTGTTTTATGGCTGCATAGTATTCCATGGTGTATATTTGCCACATTTTCTTTACCCAGTCTATCATTGATGGGCATTTGGGTTGGTTCCAAGTCTTTGCTATTGTGAACAGTGCCACAATAAACACATGTGTTCATGTGTCTTTATAATAGAATGATTTATAATCATTTGGGTATATACCCAGTAATGGGATTGGTGGATCAAATGGTATTTCTAGTTCTAGATCCTTGAGGAATCACCACACTGTCTTCCACAATGGCTGAACTGATTTATACTCCCAACAGCAGTATAAAATCGTTCCTATTTCTCCACATCCTCTCCAGCATCTGCTGTCTCCTGATTTTTTAATGCTCACCATCGTAACTGGCATGAGATCGTATCTCAATGTAGTTTTGTTTTGAATTTCTCTAATGACCAGTGATGATGAGCTTTTTTTCACGTGTTTGTTGGCTGCATAAATGTCTTCTTTTGAAAAGTATCTGTTCATATCCTTTGCCCACTTTTTGATGGGGTTATTTGTTTTTTTTCTTATACATTTGTTTAAATTCTTTGTAGATTCTGGATATTAGCCCTTTGTCAGTTGGGTAGATTACAAAAATTTGTCACTTATCACATCTATTAAAAACTTTTAATTGACTCATTAAGAACAACAACATAGGCTAAGAGTAGGGATTGTCAACAGTTTTTCTTCATGGCTCTATTAACCTAAAGACTTAAGTGCTTAAAGAATATTAGCCTAATGAAGGAAATGACTCAGAATCTTGAATGGACAGACTCTTGACTATGCCCTAGGATGAAGTTTGGATTTGAGATTGAATATTTCAGTATGTATTAAAGAACATACTCTACCTCAACTTTGAAGTAAATGCTGGATTGAACTAAATTATGACTAATCTCAATCTCATAAATTTATATTTATTAACAAAATAGACTCTATTTAATATTTCTTTGTGCTTTTAAAATGCAATGGTAAAAACTATTAGATTTTCTTAACCTCAGCCCTGTTAACATTTTGGGCCAAATTATTCATTGTTGTGCAAGTGTCAGAGCCCTTGAACCAGAATGACTCCACGTTGAATAGGGGCTGGGTAAATAAGGCTGAGACCTACTGGGCTTCATTTCCAGGAGGTTAGACATTCTAAGTCACAGGATGAGATATGAGGTCATCACAAGATACAGGCCATAAAGAACTTGCTGATAAAACAGCTTGTTGTAAAGAAGCCAGCCAAAACCCACCAAAACAAAGATGGCCATGAGAGTGATCTCTGGTCATCCTCACTGCTCATTATATGCTAATTATAACACATTAGCATGCCAAAAGTCACTCCCACCAGCACCATGATCATTTACAGATACCATAGCAATGTCAGGAAGTTACCATATATGGTCTAAAAAGAGGAGGAACCCTCAGTTCTGGGAGCTGCCCACCCCTTTCCAGGAAAATTCATGAATAATCTACACTTTGTTTGACATATACTGCTAGTGCTCGACTTACGACCACGATTGGTTCCGACAGACCCGTCGTAACATGATTTGGTCGTAAGTTGAGTATGTATGTACCGAGTCTGGGATAACAGTTGAAATGGTGCACGCGGAGATGGTAGTGCTGCCGGAAGCTGGTCCGCACTGTCGTACGCCCAGCTGGGCAACATTTGCGCTGCCAGACGCCGAGCAGTCGTGGCTAGCGATTGTGGTCGTAAAGTCGAATGGTCGTAAGTTGCATAGGTTGTAAGTCAATCAATACCTGTAATCAGGAAATGACCGTAAAAGTGGACAGCCAGCAGCCACTGGGGCTGCTTTGCTTATGGAGTAGCTAATCTTTATTCCTTTACTTCTCTAACAAACTTGCTTTCACTTTGCTCTATAGACTTGCCCTGAATTCTTTCTTGCAACTGAGATCCAAGAACTCTCTCTTGGGTTCTGGACCAGAACCTCTTTCTGGTAACAAAGGCTGTCGTATTCATTGTAAGATGTTAAACAGCATCCCTGGCCTCTACGAAAGATGCCAGAGCAACCCCTTCCCCTAAGCTGTGACAACCAAAACTACCTCCAGACATTATTCACTTTTCCTGGAGGGAAAAATTGCTCCCAATGGATAACCACTGATGCATGCAATTTTAGTATATACCTATCTGAATAAAGGGTGATATTTTTGATATAACATATGTAATTGAGTAGAAATCATGGGAATCTTATGCTTACTTTATCAACCCTATAGAGAGCACCTCAATCAAGCCAGCATTGTTCACCTAACTGGTAGCAGTATGTTACATTTGTATATGTTAAGAGAAAGCTGAAGAACAGAAAGAAAATGCATAAGCCTTTTTTCAATGTCTTGGAAATTTTGCACCTGTTAACAAAATGCCGAGACATCTTTTTCAGTAAAGGGACTGGGGAAAATGCTAATAAAAATGATAATGTGCATTCCTCCACACTTTATACAGATAAAATCTGATTAAAACAAACACTGCTTGCTTCATGGGGAAGTGGAATCACAAAAGGAAAATAGATAACTTGAAGTCTGTGTGTAGGAGAAAGGAACACAGCTTCCTTATTTAGTTATTTCATTTGAGAATTGTTTGTGGTATGTGTATGAAGAGTTTGGGAAGGGGGATAAACTGTAGGTGTATAATTGCATGTCTGATGCCATTTCTTTTGAATAGTTTGACTACTTGATTGAGTTTATAGAGCCACCTCTTTGGTTCCAGCTGACTGCTCCGTGGGACATTTTTACAGGTAGCAGTCAATATAAGAGCCCCAAGTCCCTAAAAACTGCTTGCCACAACAATGCTTCTAATTTGGGGGTTTGGGGATAGCTCTAAGTAAATAAGTTACTTAATAAATATTTGTCAAATTGAAATGAAGGGATGTAACCTCAGAACTATGAAAAATGCAAGCCTATTTTACTATCAATTTGGGAGGATGCCATCAAATGATAAGCTGAGCAGTAAAAGTAAGTGAAAGGATCTAGCCAAGGAGCAGGAAAAGCTGGTAAGTAGCAGAAAATCTCGAAATTTACATTTTGAAAATGTTTGGGTAAATTTGTGTAATGTTATCTTAATCCTTTTATACAATACTTTTATCTCATCTATATCATAAATACTTACCTCTGCATTAACTTAGCATCTTTCCTCATCTGAATGAAATGAAAATTCCAGAGAGACGCAAAGCCCAGCCTCCAACTTTTACGAACCTCAGAGTTTGAGCTACATTGACGAATCCTCTAAATTCTTGGGTGTCAAAGGCATGTTACTAAATAGGTCGCTAAAGGCACCAAGGAAACCAAAAAAGGAAAGAGCTCTCCGTAAAGGTAAGTAGCACTTAATTGGGACTTTTCAGACGTCTGTCACTCTTTGTGACAATTGAGAAAAAGTACTTTGTACATTTTGTGCTTTGCAGGTGAAATGTGACTGACAGCTGGGTAACTGCCTCTGTGTATAGGGAGGGCTTTGGTGGGTGGGAAAGAAGTAGAGGCTGGTTTGAAGAGAGTGCTTTTTCATCCTGAATATCATTAAAGAATTGTGTGGGGCCAAAACGGTAACCTAAAATGCAGTCAATTGTTCATTTAAAATATCCCATTTGGCAAAGTGGCTTTGCACCATCTGAAGACTAGATCATGCATGGAGTTTGGAAAAGAAATACTGTGTTTGGTCTCTGCTAAAAACAAAACAAAATACCATCTCCTGGCCTCTTGGTTCAAATCCGTTTTCTTGCTCCACGGGGAGAGACTGCCCCTGGAGTATTCTGCTTTTAATAAGCTTCCCAATCAGCTCTGGAGCGCAAAGCGCTCTCCCTCCCTCGCCCAGCCTGCGTCCTCCTGGCCCGCTCCTCTCATCCCTCCCATTCTCCATTTCCTTTCCGTTCCCTCCCTGTCGGGGCGTAATTGAGTCAAAGGCAGGATCAGGTTCCCCGCCTTCCAGTCCAAAAATCCCGCCAAGAGAGCCCCAGAGCAGAGGAAAATCCAAAGTGGAGAGAGGGGAAGAAAGAGACCAGTGAGTCATCCATCCAGAAGGCGTGGAGAGCCGAAGCCAGCCAAGCAGGAGCTGCAGCGAGCCGCCCATACCTGGACTCGGCAGTAGCAACCTCGCCCCTTGCAACAAAGGCAGCCTGAGCGCCAGAGCGGACATTTGCAACTCAAAGTAAGTGAGAGGAACGTACAATTTCTCGGAGGGCTCTTCGAGTTTGCCTTCACCCTGTGACACTTTTCTGGGTGCCAGCCGATGATGGTGGTAGGACTGAGAGAGGCTGCCTGGTGTCTTTACTGATAGGACTGCTCTCAAAACTGACTTGCTTCAGGGACCAAGGGAGGCATATTTTGGGGGAGTCAGGTTAGGTTCGTCAGGGAGTGCTTAGGTAAGTGGAAGAAGTTTTTGTGATGTTAAGCGTGCATTTGGACCATGTTCCAGCTGCCAGCTGGAGAGCGGGCCTGGGCGGGCTGGAGAGTGCATCTTTGCTTTTTGTAAAACCTGGAGCTTTAGTAGGTGTGTCTGTGGCTGGGTAGTTGGAGATAAAGTAAGGCAGGCTGAACGCAGCTCTCATTTTCCCGTCCTCTCTCCGATTCTCTGATTGCCCCAGGGCCAGCCAGCCCATGACTCTTAGCTGGCATTTCTAGGTAAACTGTGGGGGCTTCTTCCTCCCAGTGCTAGCTGTCATGAACGTCTCTCACAGAACCACTGGCACCCTTCTTCCCACCTGACAGCCAGGAATGGTTCCAGAAATGGTTAGGTCCAAAGCTTAGAAGACGCCCCTTGAGTCCCATATAAAGAACTGCCCTGTCCATAGATCCTTAAACTTTTAATTTGACCCACATGAATCTAGGGCATATTTGTTACTAATTGACTAGATATTTAGAATTTTTAAGTTGATGTGTCTAATAAGTTAAGAATTTTTTTTTTGAGAGGAATATATTGAACTCCTTTCTTACTTAATAGATGGAACGTGAAACCTTCTCTCTCTTCTCCATACACACACACCCCTTTTTCCGTGACATAACACGACACAACACACACACACACACATACAAGAACACATACATGCAGTTTAGATACACTCTATTGTTACCTCACGCTTCTGTCTGTTAAGAGGTGCTTTGTAAGTTTGGGGATGCATTCAGAAAATAGGAGGGGTGGGGGGTCCTAAGAGGAGAGAATATTAAAGTTCCCATCCTTGAGCATTTTAAGAGTTATCAAGTATTTTGCTTTAGCAGCTTGAGAAAGGGATGGGGTGTGTGTGTGTGTGAGTGTGTGAGTGTGTGTGAGTGTGTGAGTGTGTGTGTGTGTGTGTGTGTGCGTGTGTGTGTGCGCACGCGTGCGCACTGGAGTGAGACATCTGGGAGAAGACTTGGGAAATTACCAAAAAGAGCTTTTGAACTAATAACATAATGAAGCAATTTTATGATTCAAGGCAAATGTGGAATTGATGAAACAGCAGAGCCCATTTTAGCCCCTTAATTATCTGGGGATGCATTGATATGTAGAAATATTAAAAGGTAATGAGAATGAAACAAAAGAGAAGTCTCCCAACACAGGAAATAAAGCTTGTATTTTCCATCTTCATTATGTTTCTTTTTAAGTAAATTATGCACTTTAAAGGCCAAATCATTAAAAAAAATATGTAGTCCAGTTAAATTCAGAGGAAATTAGAATGAATATTATCTTTTTTTCTCTCTGTTTGGGACATGAGTTATTTCAGACTGGAAATATTTATACATTTTCATTTAAATTAGATGATATTTTTTAAAATTGTATTTTTTCGAAATACTCTAATGTCATTCTTTTGTGCTTTAAGAAACTTGGGCCTAGAATTCTCTAATTGTACTCTAAATACATAGAAGGTGAACTTTTTTTCTGCCACCGCTCACCGATTCCCTTTGGGACATCTTTTTCTTCATTTAGTGAAAAGCCACTATAAGGAACTCCCATCTGAAGCCACATATAACAGCATTATTAGTTGCTGTGTTCCAGCTGTTTGCTTCTGGATGCAAATGCATTATGTTCTCAAAGGTAGAGCTTGAGATAAACAAAAGTACTATTTAATACATGACTTTTAAATTATCTGACTTTAAATGAGATATTATGGAGAATTAGAGTAATAAAATATACCTAACTATATTTATAGTCTAATGTATCATGTGTATAATATATAATTCTGTTTTTTTTCGACTTCTTTTCATGAGATCCTGAGATTTGGAATCATAAACTTCCTAATTTGTTGACATTTTCCATGTGCCTTATTTGGGCTTCACATATAGCAACATGTAGCAACACCTACATTTCTTTTTAATGAGCATTTTCATTTTTTGAAAAATTTCAGTAAAGCTAATGGCCCTTTTATAATTATAAAATTATAAAATTTTATAAATTTTAAACATGAAACAACTGAAAACAACAGAGAGAAATAAGATGTCCAGATAGTTGAATCATTTTTATTCAGTAAAATTAATCTTAGATGTCAAATATTTTAACTTTAAATCTTTTATTTTTCCTTTGAAGATATCCTTGCTTTCTCACCTACATGACATTCTCACATGAACTCTGATCTTATTCCTATTTGTGACGTGGTGTTTTCAGTTACTATTCAAAAATTTCCCAGGAAACTGAGTTTAGCTGGCTTGTTCATAATGATGTGATAAATTAACAATAGATTGAGGGCCAGAGTCAGAATTCAGAATACGAATTCCCTTTCTCTAAACAATTATGCTTTTTAATATGGCGGTATAATGATATGGGGAGCTGTTCTTGACTTCTCTCCTGAAAGAGGCGTCCAAACTGAACCACCCAATGTGATGAGAGTTCAGATGTGCTCCACACCTGAGTGTACCTCAGCCCGGTTTGAGGTCAACTTTTCTCAGGAGTGTGAGGCTGTGTAGGAACTCTCTGATGGTCTTTGTTCCATGGCTTTGCTAGTGATGTTGAGTTGAGTTTCTCCATAAGGGTGAGGAATGTTTTCTCCTCTGGCTTCTGTTCTAATAATCGAAGAGTTTTGTCTCCTGACACAAGGTCATGTCGTTGCTGTGGGAGGGGAGGTAAAATGATACTCAGGTATGAACCTTCTTTTTATGAGCTGGGCTTGCTTTTTTCCATCCAGAGTCAATTGGCTTAAGTGGAATTTGGAGCATGGCCTTAAGGAAAGTTTTCTTTCTTTCTGGTGTTTATGGACAATTGAAGTTTCCACTCGCTGGGCTATTTTTCCATCTACTTCAAGCCAGCCTAGTATTTGGCATAGTTTTCATGGTGTCATTATAATATGTCTAGATTGTAAAATATAACAAGCTTCCTTGTCTTTCTATTTTGGCATTTATCAAATAAGAAATTAAAACAGTAGCTTAGAAGAGTAACTATGACGAAACATTATCAGAGGGTATTATAAATATGGTAATATTTTGGATTTAATTATGTAGATCACATTCAGCACAAATCCCTATTTTACAGTGACTCCTTCATGTTTGAGACACTTTTAGAAATAAAATTTAATTCATTTTTTGGGCTTTATTTATTGAGCCTCTTTTTCATAGTGAGTTTAGATAAAATGATATCTCAAATAGAAAAGACAAGCATATCCAGTTTTCTAAAAATAGAATTCTTAGATTTTTTTCACATAGAATATAACAAAAAATCAATTGATGTATATTAATCCTGAAAAAAGTTAGTCATAGTAACTGATAATTGGGCCCATAATTCTAAGAATTATTCTTAGCAAAAGCCAAAACATCATTTTAAAACACAAATAACATTCTGTGTCTCTAACCCTTTGTTCCCTTTCCTTCCTGCTTTTACATTTACCTGTTTCTCCTTATCTCATTTATCTATTAATTTAGTTGCCACTATTTCCATCCAGTAGGTCCCAGAACGTCTTACCCAATTCCTTCTAGTTATGATAGCATACATTTCTCTATGTACAGATGTACTAGGAATATCTTCCCATATCTTGGCATTCTTGAAAACTTGGATCTTCCTAGCTGATATTGTGACATTCTTTTGGACCTGATCTGCTCCCAATCTGTTTTCAGTACCAATGCCCTCCTACTGATTCAATGGTATTTTCCTTTTTTTTTTTTTTTTTTTTGATTTAAGACCTTGGTTAAGGGTCAGCCAACACTTTCATCACTGCGATGTGTTGACCTCATCCTCTTCTCAGCTTCCCAACATAGTGTAAGGGTGCAGCTGGAGTTACGTGTCTCTATCACAGCCTCCTGGGGTCCTACTCCAACAATACAATTTTTCTTGGCTCCTATGGCCAGCTAGTTTAACAATATTTATTGTATGTATGTTGGATGCCTAATACTACATTGTGCTAGACAACGTAGCATGTTTAAGATATAGAACATGGTGTTTATCTCTATGTTCTCACAAAGTATCTAATACTTTGTGTTTGGTAAGTGATGTGAACTTGTGTAACTCTTTATTAGAGATGTCTTTAAAGGAGATCTCAATCAAAATCCATTATACCCTCACTCATCTCTGGACAAGATGCTTTAAAAGTCACAGGTTACTAATCCCAACCTTTTATGATCATCTTGTACTGTAACATCCTTGATATGTTATCATCTTAATATTTTCCTAATTTCTTTGGACACTCCCTTTCTCACTTTGTTTTGCTTTTTTCCTCATCTTCCAAATGTGTACATTTATTTCCAAATATTTCAGTCACCGCCCCCCTTTCTCTCTCCTCTCCAAATGCTTCAGCATTGTCACAACTCTTCTTTGAGCTTTAACTCCAACTTTGACTAGGAAAATTCTCAAACCTCTTCATTCTCTCTAATGAGATCTAGACTCAATTTTTTGATTTTTTTTTCAACGAATACCAAAGGAAATCATTTGGGCACAATTCTATTTGGAGGAGGAGATTGAAGTAAAGGACTTCTTATTATTTTATTTTTATCCCTGCCAGACTTTTATGGATAGTGACTGCCCAACTTTATGGTAGGTAGTGTGATGAGGGACACAGGACAAATAAATAAGTCTTCAAACAGCTAATGATCTACTCATTGCTTACAGGAGAACATTAGAACACTAATTACTACAACACAAGTTAGAGTAAGGTATGTACGATTTTCGCCCTAAGCAGTTCCAACAACAAAGGGATCACATTTTTATGAGAAAAAGAAAAATGGAGCTCACAAAAGGCTAAATGGTATTCAACATCTATTTCAAAAGTATGATGTCTGTTTGTTCCTTTAATGCTGCTTATTCTGGAAGAGAAATTGAACTCCCAATTCCTTCATGTTTTCATTTTACATTTGCTACGTAACATGGCAGAAACAAATTATTGGAAGTGCTTATCTTACGAAATCAGACTGAGTTTATTTAGAATCAATATAATCTTTAAGACATGGCGCTCACTGTGGATGTCCTTTTCAGGAAAATTTATACCAGAAGAGAAGAGAGTCCTTTAATGAAAACATATACATAAAAGGAAAGAAGGCAAATCCTTATACTTTAGCTGTGAATTTGGGTGAAATCCTGAGTCAGAAATTGAAGGCACCAAAGGTTTTCCAAGCAAATGCCCCCTCTAGTGGAGCTGTACTTCTCCCCTTCTCTTTTCTTCAAAGTCTTCTCATCACCGCTTTTAGTGAGTTCAGCTCCTCCTTTCTCACCAGTTGACACCAGCCCCACCCCACCCAACTCATGCACCCTATTAAAGTAGAAGCTCTCTCATTCTTTCAAGAACCCTAGCATGTTTAGCATAGAACCATTGAAGATAGCAAATAACTGAGAAAATAAATAGATAGCTCTAAATACCATTCATTCTCTTCGCCCATGTTGATCCACTCACCTTGACCATCTGTGTTCTATGCCTAGCCTTCCTTGCCTTACCAAACAACTTGGCGCCAATTTGCTGTTTAAGCCCAGGCCTTACCATTCTCAACTTCGAACCTCTAGAAACCTCTCCCACTCTTTCCTTTTCTCCCTTCATTCCACATGTCATATTGGCCTGCCAGTTCTCCAGAGTGTCTTCCTAATCATATTTCACCTTGATAATTTTAAACCTTTCATAGTTTCTGACCCAGACTACCTCCAGAATGGAGAAACACTTACCCCTTCTTTAACAAACCATATTATTAAAAGTGACAAAACTAGTCATTTGAAGCATTATTTTCATTATAACTTCTATGTAGGTCTTTTTTCTGGAGTATTTCACATTTATTTTTTCATTATATTTCTGCAACTCTACTCAGGTATAGTGAGTGGGATTTTAAAAAAAGATACAGAATTGTAGGCATAGAGAAGTGAAGGGGGCCACATTCAATGACAAACAGATAGGAAAACAAAAGTCTTAAAATTCCTAGCTTGAGTTTATTCCTCTGTAATATGATGCCATCTCTTTCTTAGGCTAATAAATTACCCATTTGTCTCTCATGTCAAACCCCAAATCCAATGTATGTGCAGTTAGAAGTCAAATAACTGACAGCAGCAGTTCCCTGTCTTCAATGATTATCAGATTAACAAGACTCATGTGTAGGTGCCAGATGCCTGCAGCCCATCTTCAGCAGTTATGATTTAAGAGGTGGAATCGAGGAACCTGGACTTAGGACAGGGCATGTGGATGCAGATGATACACTAAAAACAGTAGCCCTAATGGCTCAATATTTGATCTCCAAGGTCCAAAGTGTTGAGGTATAAACCACTATACCTCTTAGTAGCTCTGTGACCATGAGCAAATATTGTGGTCTCCCTTACTTCAACATTCTTCCATGTCTCTAACATGGGAGCTGACTTACATTTCAGGATTGAAGTATGAGTATAAATTGAGGAAGTCATTGTGAAGTACTGAACATAGAGTCTGATTGCTGGAAGTGTTTGAGGAGGACAGTGAAAACAATGATCACGGTGAAGCAGCACCAGATGCAAGTCCCCACTTCTTCCCCCTCCTGAATTGCTTTTCTTTCTCATGCCCACTCGGCATCTGCAACAAACATTCAGGCAGAAACCTGGGTGGAATTCCCTGCTTCTTGAAAGGCCTCACCATTTCCACATGCTCAGACCATTCTCTTCCTTCTCTCTAAATGCAGATCAAAAATGCCTTTCTTCTGGAAGGAAACATACTGAGCATATGATCATGGTCAAGGCCTGGGGATTTGGCATGCAAAGTGTCCAGTTTACACTCTTTGATCTGATCCTTTCCCATAAAGTCTAGGGGAGCATTTTGCAAACAGGAGGCTTCCAATCCAAGAGACAGGCACCTTATTGCTGATCTTAGTGATGCTCATAATCACACCATCTCTCACCCCTGTTGATGGAGGCTTCAGTCCAGGCAAGGAGTTAAGGTTTGGGTTCAGGAACCAGCATTTCACCACAGTCTGTCTGTTGTTTGGTATGGGCTGCTGCATGTGTCACTGAATTTCCTGGAATCTCAGGTTTTTGAGCTCTAAGTGGGAAATGATGATGATGTTATTTGTTTTACCAACCCCACAGGTTGGTGGTAAAGGTCAATGGTCCTGACAGAACATCTGTAACCTCTAAACTGTTACACTGAAGGTGAACTTAATAAAGTCAGTGGGGCAACTTCTGCCTTTCTGGTTCCCCAATCCTGCTATTTTCATTGTCATTTTCTCAGGACACCCAGAAATTGCCTAAGATGCCTGAAGGTAAGTTTGACAGACAAAGTGAGGGGGAGGTAGGATGTGTGACAGGAATGAAGCAAAAGAAATGAGTCATATTAAAAAAAAAAGTGAGAAGACATCTTAAATGGGGCTAAACTGAAACAGGCATGCTTTCTTTTACTTCAGATTGTGTTATATTTCCTTCTGAAGTGTCTTAAAAGCTACATGTCACATTTTTAAAATTGGTTATTCTCACTAAATATAAGCCTTAGTAATTGGCTAGCAGCAGTTCATTTACATGATGACTGGGTAGTTGTGCTTCTCAAACTTTCATGTGCATACCAGTCACTCAGGGATCTTGACAAAATTCAGTAGGTCTCCAATGAACTCTCAGAGTATGCTTTTCCACCCAGCTCCCAGGTGACAGCAGTGCTGCTGGCTTGGGGACCTCTTTTTGAGTAGCAAGCCACTATAGTTTAATTCAACAAACTTGAGGGAACAGGAGACAAATCAGAACTCTCCAGCCATGATGGCCATAGCTTAATAAAAATGATGAGGATCATTGTCAGTAGCACTTCTTGCTCTATGTTAAAACTTCTAAAATTGCATCTTTGTGACCAAATAATATTTACAATGTATGATTATTTATGAAAGAAAATTGCAGACACCACCTGATTTGCTATTGACTTCACTGAAGTTTCTGTAAGCATAAAAAGTCCCTGGCCAGATGTTGCACTTGGGTCTCTTTACCAGTGCTTCTGCTGGGGTCTTTCTCTGGAGAAGGTGTAAGTGATCCCAAAGTGGCCTTCTTCATTTGTCTTAAAAGCTAATGAGGCTGGCCAGGTGTGGTGGCTCACTCCTGTAAGCCACAGTCTTTAGGAGGACTTTAGGAGGCTGAGGCGGGTGGATCATGAGGTCAAGTGATCGAGACCATCCTGGCCAACGTGGTGAAACCACGTCTCTACTAAATGTACAAAAATTAGCTGGGCGTGGTTGTGCGCGCCTGTAGTCCCAGCTACTCAGGAGGCTGAGACAGGAGAATTGCTTGAACCTGGGAGGCAGATGTTGCAGTGAGCCAAGATAGTACCATTGCACTTCAGCCTGGCGAAAGATTGAGACTCTGTCTCAAAGAAATAAAAAACAAGCTAATGAAAGTGTTTGAAAACTTCATTCTTAATATGGAAAAGATATACTGTAATATGTTTATTTAGTGTTGGAGCCTTCCCTTTAGAATTCTAACATCTGTAACTGCATTAGACAGACGCTTTCCTTCCGTACCGTAATGGAACTAGAGCAGGAATCATCCGTCTTGGTGACTTCCTCAAAGACGCTGGGCTGCCCAGAGAAAGAGCTGGGGCTTTTTGCTTCAGAGTCCAGATTTAATCAATAAGGAACATATTGTGGTAAGAGTCTTGGGTAACAGAGGAAAAATAGAAGCTATCTTAGTCTGTTTTGTGTTGCTATAAAGAAATATCTTAGGCTGGGTAATTTATAAAGAAAAAGGGTTTATTTGGCTCATCATTCTGGTGGCTGAAAGTTTCCAGACCGGGCATCTAGTGAAGGCCTCTGACTGCATGTACTCATGGTGGAAGGTGAAGGGACACAGGCAAAACATAGGAGGAGAGGAAGCAAAAAAGACAGGAAGGTACCAGGCCCATTTTAACAATCAGCTCCCGGGGAACTAAGAGTGGGAACTCACTCACCCAGCCTTCCAAACCCCAAGAGGGAGGGCATGAATGTACTTATGAGGGATCCACTCCCAGGATCCAGACGCTTCCCATTTGGCACCACCTCCAACACTGGGAAATCAAATTTCAACATAAGATTCAGTGGGGACAAATATCCAAACTTACAGAAACTATACAAAACTTTAGAGTGGTGTTTTCACGGCGGCTTTCCTATTTGGTGTGCATATGCTTTATTCAAGACCTAGCCATGGGATCATTGTATACAGTAGCGGAATCGTCTCTGAGGTTTTAACATATGGTGGCCTTCATTCATGAGCTTACGAACATCAGATCGTTAGCTTAGAAAACATACCTTGCATCTTGAAAGAACCTGATTTCAAGGGTCAAGTTAGTGCCTCCAAAAATATTTATTACAAAAAAAAATGCCCTCTGTATGCAATGTATTTCTTTAGATATGTTTCAAGGGATTCAAATGAGCAAAACTGAAGCTACTAAAGGAGAGAAAGCAGGTAGTTTATTAGATTATTTTTAACAGTTATCTGTGCTGAAACCTTGAAACAATAAAATAAAGCCTTTCTTCCCATTGTCTTTTTTATTTATAATATACTTTTTTATTGAACAGTGTCTCTGGGAATATGCAGAATCTCAAATACAGCACAATGCAGGTCAAATATGTGAAAAGTTTGGTTAATTTTAACCATGTGAAAAATAATGAAAGATTGTTTTTCTCATTACGATGTTTCTTATTAGGAAAACACAAATGTACCTGAAGAAATAGATTACTTCCTCCCATTCTAGAAAAATAGATGTTCGTGGTACAAGATATTCAAATTTTATGGAAAAAACTTACTTATAATTATTAAAACAGGAACCACTGTTAGCACTTTGATATACCTTTACAGTTTTTCTGATGTAACTTTTAAAAATAGTTAGATGCATAATGGGGTGTCCTGCTTTCTATCAGTGTTACTGATGCATGCAATATTTTTTAACAGCTATGCACATGTTAACATGTGCACTTGATTCTACGAAATGAGCCAATTAGGATGGATATTCAATTTATTTAGCTTGATATGGGTAAATTAGAATCATAAAAAATGCTAAGTAAATTAATGTTATGAAGGCTCATAAAAGAGCCAGCGCTAGAAAAATGCAAACAAACAAACATCTCATAAAGCAAGCAAGCAAATAAAAGTCTTTGTCCTTGCAAAGAGTGTGCTGTTTATATGGGAGCAAATAATCCTGGGTAACTTAGTGTGTGCCAATTAAAGGTCAAGCTGAGTATGCATTGTCTTTCATTCTTACTCTAAAGGACCCTTCCATATATCCAAGGGTAAAAGCCTCCCCAGGGAAGACACAGCTGCCTGGTCCCACCCAGGTTGGATCTAACCCCTTAGCGCTTCTCAAGAGCCTGAGAAACTTTGGAGTTGCTGTGGGGCCCAAGGGAGTGGGCCTGATGTGCTGCAGGTGGGTAAACTGCAAGCTCAGCAAACCTCTTTGATGCGTGTCGCTCCAGGGCTTGGCATCCTTCAGCGAGTTACTTATTTGCTCTGTTATTATTTGGAATGACTAGAGAACAATTGGCTCGAGTTTAAAGTGAGTCAGATCAAATTTGGGTTTGACTACCACATTCCCAATTGCAGAGGAGGAGTGAAAGTCAAATGCATTTAGTATCTCTGCCAGTGTTGGGATTCCCACCAACTTTGGCCTAAGTGATTTTTAGCCTTTTTAAATTGCGGCTTTATTATGATGGTTTGGGAATTACAGTTAGCCTTCTGATACTTGATATCTGGGGATTTGAAGATGTACTCAAGGCTGTCATAAATGAAACTGGTTTGGAGACGTAGACTAAAAGTAATTCAGCAGGAATAAGTGGGTAGTGTGGATTGCTACCAATTTTTCTCTAAACAGATCTACATTTCCTAAAAGCAGCCTAACTCTGTGGATTTCTAATGTCTCATCCAGTGACCTTTTTTCACTAGACATTAAATGGAAACCCTTTTTGTCAAAGACAGCAAGACCAATAAGACAAGAGAAACAGCATTGGACTTGAACTGAGGCTTTAGAGAAAACATCCAAGAATCCCATAGATAGAAGGCCTACTATACCTGGAGAGAGGAACGTCAGACCTCATAGGAAATTCTACTAGATAGCATTGAGGCTTCTGCCGCTAAGGAGGAAGTACTGAGCATGCCATAGGGTCCTTATGGCCTATCTGGCTGTGATGGTGCTCCTGAGGAGATTCCTCTCGGGTGGATTTGCCTTGTTTGTTTTCCACATCTCCTCGGCTCCAGGTGCTTCTTGCCATAAAAGTCCCAGCAAGTCACTCCAGCTCTGTGGAGCAAACCTGGCCCTCTTCTTGTTCTTCTCAGAGGAAGTGTTTGATGACAAAGCAATATCTGCTGTTCTAGTAAAGAGTTCCTTCCCAAAACAGGACCTGAGGAATCTTGGGTACAGAGCCTGGAGTTGGACAGTCTGGTCCCTGAAGCCATCTTCCATAAACCTTTCCTTTAACCCGTTATTTTCACTCATGTCCTCCCCACCTTTAGTGAGGGATCATGAAAGCAGGAGACTGAAATGTGCTTTTTGTAGGCTGGAGCACATCTGTGTTCCTTCAGCCAGGGCTTTCCTGCACACGTGCCTTCTAGATTTGGGGGCTGGTTTTCTGCCTTGATTGTTATTTGCCGTAATGTGTCATGTTCAACATTCTGTTTCAATTCGGAAAAAGTTTAGGTTGGGTATTTCTTTTCTTCCTCTTCTCCTTGTTCTTCTTATTTTTTTTTTTTTTTAGATAGGGTCTTTCTCTGTTGCCCAGGCTGGAGTGCAGAGGCATGATTCTCTTGCTTCAGCCTCCCAAACAGCTGGGGTTACAGGAGCACATCACCACGCCTGTCTAATTTTTGTATTTTTACTAGAGACAGGGTGTCCACATGTTGGCCAGGCTGGTCTCGAACTCCTGACCTCAGGTGGTCCACCCACCTCAGCCTCCCGAAGTGCTGGGATTACAGGTATAAGTCGCTGCGCCTGGCCAATGTCATTATTTTCATTTGGAGGTTTCCATAGGAAACTACTTCAATTGCTAATCTTGCATCACTGTCTTTTATATTTAAAGAAAGTCACTATATTAATTATGAGTTTCACGGGCTATGTTTCTTGTTGCTGAACCTCATTGTTTGTTCCCACAATTGTGTCTAGGTCTTTCACTTTATCACTTCCTGAATAGGCATTGAGTGTGAATATTCCTGAGTGTGGATTGAGGACCCACTATATGCCAGTTGTGTATAGTACTCCATCCATGTTTATTGTTGCATAGAATTGGAGTAACCTTTTACTAGTTTCTATTCCTCTCTTGTCCCATGTCTGGACCTCCAAAAACTCTGGCAAGAATTACTAGTAATCGGCTGCCCTAACGCAAAATTGTGACATGAGTAATCATTTTCTTTAGCATCTCCAGCTTTTTCTTCTTCTCTGTCCTTTGCACTTAGGGAATGGTTTCATCATCAGTGCTCAGGTACCTGGAGCCCAGTTCCTGCTTTGTCTGAAGGCATGCCTTGTTCTTACCTTCACCCTGAATGGTGACATCCCTAACTTCCCTTGCTGCACTCCGAGGACTCATGGCAATGAGTCAAAATCAAGACTTGCCAGCACCTCTAAGATGTTGTTCCTAGGAACTACCAAGAACAAGGAGACTTGCTCCCTTATCACGAGCTAGTTCTAGAAACCAAAGACCTTGATTTCTGTTCTTGTTATTTCTCATCATTTTTTCAAATTTCTGAGCACAATTCACCAGCATTAATAATAAAATAATAGCTAATACTTATTGAGTGCTTTATATACAGTGGGGAGCTCAATACTAGAACTTTACATTCAGTGCTGGGTTAAATGCTCCCAAGAACCCTATGGGGTAAAGAAGATTTTTCTTGCTAAATGAGGGAACTGTCTCAGAACTAACTTGTCCAACATCAAAACCTAGTAAAAAATAGAATTGATCGTGTAGTCCAAATAGTTCTAACCACAAAATTCTTAAATGTCGTATTCTTCTAGCTCCATTCCCCTATTCAATGTCAAGGGCCCAGTGATTATTTGAAAAGATATTTTGGTTCACTATTCCTCTCTTTCCTCTAGTCAGTATCCAGGAATATTTCTTCACATTATGTCATTTGTTTCTACCTCCTTATGACCAAGAGAGTCCTGTGCCTGGGATAAGGGATGCTGCCATTAGATTACCCTTCTTGATTACATATGGTTGCACATTGTTTCATTCCCATTGTTTTCTCAAACACCAGTTTGCCTGGCATGGTGTTTCAACATGTCTGCGCTCAGGAAGGGGACAGGCAGGAGTATAAGCAGGAGGGTATCTAGGAGCTGCTCAGTCTGTTTCTCTAGCCTGCTATCACCTGACTAAATTGTTTGTTGGATTGCTGTGTTCTCTCCCTGGGGGAGGCCACAGTGCTGGGTTTGTTTGTGTATGAGAGTCTCTGGCTTTGATTAGCAGCTAGCTCCAGTGCAGCTGAACATACAATAGGGACCAAAGGATGGGAAAAAAAAAATCCTGCTACAGTTTCCCATTGGAAAGCATTCACTGTCAAGCTTGGACATCCAACAGTGGGACACAGATGAACAGAGGCTGGGAAAGGTTAGGTGATGGATTCTTCATGCCCTGCAGCCTGTTGTGTGTGATAGGTCATTCCTTTACATGAGTGTTGAGCCTCTATTTCTCTAAAATGTCTTTTATGATTCAGGTTTGAGACTGGTATTGATGTAGTTTGACAAGGGGCAAAACCTGGAAAGCTGCAAAGCATGAAGGGACCCCAGGATTCCAAGAGCTAGGGCAAAAGCAGTAAAAATGATGTGTCTATCTTAAAGGGCTAGTTACACAGTAAAAATTTTAAAAAAGGTCTTTAATCTGGCAGCATGGAAGAAGTTAAAATAGCTATAATTCTACAGCTGAAACAAGGAAGACACATTTCTTTTATAATATAGTCAGTGATTTCCTTACCACACTTATAATTTTTTTCTTCCTACTGAGTTAAATATTAAATCTACAGCAAGTACCCACACCCATCATCCAGTAGCTGAATAACAAGGTGTCCACCTGAGGCCAAGAGCCTCCCATGTATCCTTAGAGGGCTGCTTCAGTTTTCAAGGATTTTTAATCAATAGAATAACTGTCTGAAACACTGCGCATATTCCAACAAGACACCGTTCATGATCCTGGCCTGTAAGGATCTTAGTTGCATCCTCATAAAAGGGACAAAGCAGACTTAGAGCTAGAAAATCGAATATAAAATGAAATGATAAAAGAGTGGTTTGGTGTTTTTTTTTTTTTTTTTCCAGAGAAGGAAGACATTCTTGTGGTTTGGAGTGGAAAAGGGGGGCTGCATGGAGAGGATAGAATTTTCTTTTCTTTTTCTTTTAGATATGGGGTCTCGCTGTATTGCCCAAGCTGGTCTTGAACTCCTGACTTCAAGCAATCCTCCTCTTGTCCCATCCCAAAGTGCTGGGAAAGGGTAGGATTTTCAAAGGCAGGGTTGCATTGTGTATGGCAGAAATACATGGGGAAAGCATCCTAGGTAATGCATGAAGAAAGAGGAAAGCCAAAGGGATGATCCAAGGCAAGACCTCAGAGGCAGAAAACAGAGGGGCTTGATTTGTACAGAGGGTGAGTGGCCAAGAGTGGAAGGGAGGGATAGAAGAAAGATGTTAGGAATGACAGCAAGACCCTTCAAGTGAAAGCTAACCTGCCTGAATCATATCGAGTTAGATAGTAAGGAATCACTGAAAGTTCTCCACAACAGAGAAGAAAAGAATTGGTAAAAGTAAGGTATAAAAAGATTATTTTTAAAGACGTAACAGATTACAGATGGAGAGAATCAATTAGGTTTTAAAAAAGAATGCTTTGTATACAACACCTCACCGCAAGCCCTTGATGCATTCTGGAAATCCTGGGCATACTTCAATACTTTGCTTAAATACCATCACCTCTGTGAAAATTTTATCTTTATTCCCCTAGTTAAAATGATTACTTGCCCCTTTCTCTGCCTGTTTTCAATTGGACAACCTACCTGGGAAGAGCAGGCAGACGTGTGAATAGCTAATCAGTGCAATGAACTAGATATGCATTTGTGAAAACCCACTGGAGAGACATTTTAGTCAGGTGAAGGTGGATTCAGGGGAGGCTTCCAGGAGGTAGTGTCTCCTGACTTGTGTTGAAAGATTAGAAAATATAAAGAAGAAAGTGTGAGCTCTGGTGGAGGCAATGGTGTGAATGCTTGCTCATTCTTGTCATATTACAGTTACTTTAAATTACTATCACTCCCCACTTCACTATAGATCTTTTAGTCAATAGTTTGTACAATAACAAGTGAATGAATAAATAAATGAATTGCTGATGCCTTGGTATAAGTAGATTGTTAAGATGAATTCTTTCTGGACACACCTTGAGGTAAAATAAAGGCTGTCTGGAGTCTAGACATTATGACGGAAGGTGAATACATGAAGGGTGAGTAAAAAAGTGAGATGTTGAAACTGATCGATTTGGGAGAATATTAATGCCATTGATAGAAAGAGGAAGTCTAGAGGAAGAGCTGATTTGGGGCAAGACAGTGTTCCCAGCCTGAAGGAATTGTGGAGAAGCAGGATTATCCTAAGAACTGAGCGTGAACGAGGTGCAGGCTCCTGAAGTCTCTGAACTGTGGATACCCTCAATGCCTGGGAGGCCTTTTAACAAGAAGTAGCCTCAGGCTTGTAGCACTTGGTAGTTGGTGACTAGACTCCCATCTAAGCTGTAAATTGTCTAGTCTCATTACTATACCTTCCTCCTCTTGAGCATTCACACCATTCTTTCACTAGGAAATGTGGTGAGACCATAATTAACTATTTTATTTTCTGAGAACAATTTTTTATTACTTTGCTTCTTACTTTAAATGTTCCTTGGATGCATCAGCTTTCAAGAAAATTCTATAATCATGTCTAGACATTTCACATGCACATGGAATGGTTTGAGGCCATGTCTTCCAAAAGCAGCCCACTGGCCAAGGAGAGCCTTCTGTAATTTCAGTAACTGCATTTTAGATTGGCACTGATTTGCCCGTGCAGAGATGACAACTCTTTTCTTGAAACTGCTCATTTTCCTGTGCTCAAGTGAATGATCTGCCAATCGTGCATGGAGTCATTACTTTGGCAGCCAGTGGAAAAGGTAGTTACTCATGAAACTCAACCCCAGGGTGATAGTGAAAGCCAGATTGCTATGGCTTGGTAAATATTGATTAAAATATGTGAAGAAAAGCAGAATGCTGGGCTGCTATCAGAGGCAGAAACAGTCTCTTATGCTCCTTGTTGAAAGGGCCCCTGTCCTGGGTGGGTGTTTTGTGATGGTGGCGTTGGTCCTGGGTGGGTATTTTTTGATGGTGGCATTGCTTCTTGCTGTACATAGTCAGCACCTTTTCTTCCTCCACATGCCCTCCTAGGATGTGAAGACACCCCCTTCCTTTTCTGTATTTTCTTTATCCCACTCCAGGGATCCTTCTTCCTAGGGAGAACAGAGTCAGGGGTAAATGGATCATTTTCAGTTTTCTTCCTTTAAATTATTTTTTCAGCTTTGCTAAAAGAAAAGAACACGGAGGAAGTAAATATTGTCTGGTTTCCAA
Organism: Cebus imitator; assembly: GCF_001604975.1. NCBI lineage: Eukaryota > Metazoa > Chordata > Mammalia > Primates > Cebidae > Cebus > Cebus imitator. The sequence continues at coordinate 1,436,397 of NW_016107634.1, forward strand.
TCCCCAATTTAATTGTCAGTCGGAAGAGGCAGGAAATGTCCTAGGGACAGAGATCAGACAAGATCTTTTCTAAGAAAGCCGTTTAACACAGGGCATATTATATTTATTGTTGTTCCAGATTCAGATTTAGTCAGCAATTCCTGGTCCAGATAATTTGGGGCCTGGGAGAATAAAATCTTGCAATTTCACTGAGACTTTGCCTTATCTGTTTCCTTTGACCAATCAGGAAGCTTCTGCAGGATGAGCTTATTACAGTACAATTAAAACTCTTTTATCTACAGATGTCCCAATTGATATTTCATACTCTGTTTCATACTCTGAAACAATTCATACTCTGTTTTAGCTTTCCATTAACAGCTAACATCCATGTAATATTTTACTATTCACAAATTTCTTCCCTATATCTTGTCTCATTTTATCCTCTAAACAATTCCAGGAGATCCATTTTAGGATTATTACCCTCGCCATAGGTGAGAAGAAGGAGGCTTTCAGAATGGAGACTTCTCCAAGATTTCTTCAAAAATGGAGTGTGACAGTTGCCTCATTGACCTTACAGGATCTTTGGAGGGAATTATCATAGCCTGTGAAAGCATTTTGCATATATTTTTTTAAAGTTGCCATTTTGTTATTTTCTGTATATATATCATTTGGCTTAAAACATCAACTTCCACAATCGTAGAACATTCTCTCTTAAAGAACACTACCTGTTCTTTAGAATCTCATGTGGCCATGGTCTCAAAGTGCACCATACTTCATCTATGAATCAGAATTTTTAGGTGAGAGCTTAGGAAGGTTATTTTTTTTTTCTGTTTTTTTTTTTTCTTTCCCTTTCTCTCTCCTTCCTTCCTTCCTTCCTTCCTTCCTTCCTTCCTTCCTTCCTTCCTTCCTTCCTTCCCTCCCTCTCTCCCTCCCTTCCTTCCTTCTTTCCCTTTCTTTCTCTCTTTCTTTCTTTTTGACATGGTGTCACTGTGCTGCCCAGGCTGGAGGGTAGTTGTTATTCACAGGCATAATCATTGCACACTACAGTTTTGAACTCCTGGGCTCAAGTTATCCTTCTTTCTCTACTTACCGAGTAGCTGAGACTATAGGCATGCAGCACAGTGCCCAACTTAAGACTGTTAATTTTTAGCAAGGCCACAGTACTATTTTCAGACACACTAAAGTTTGAGAACCATTTCGTGTGTGTGTAATGTATTTGGCATATATCTCTTGAAAACAGGACTGAGTATGGCACTAGCAGTCTTCCAGAATTTGTTGGAATATAATAGATTCTGTGTTCTAGACCAGCCTCTACAACTGGCTACTTTCTGAATTTTTCAGGCTTCTATTTCTTCATTTGTAAACAAGGGACCTACCCTAAAGGATCTCTAAGATCCCACTAAATTCTTTGATTCAGTGTCTATGCGCTTTGAGATTGTGATCTGTGGATTCTCTTCTTCTCCCTGTGGAATACTCTTCTGGTTGTGTTTAAGTTGGTGGCTCTGCAGCATCAAGATCACCTAAGAACTCATTAGAAATGCAAATTCTTAGCTAGTACCCCAAACTCTGAGGATGGGGCCAGCAGTCTGGCCCTTTAATAAGCCCTTGTTGTGATTCTAACACATGATAAAGTTTGAGACCATTGAGATAATCCTGACTAGTAAATTCAAGCATATAACTACACAATTATAACATGTTGTTTTCTTAAACTTAGGCTACGGCTATGACTAAATATCTCCTGCTGTGTATCTCATAGGGAAAGACATTAAGGAAGCATAATCTTTCTTTGTTTTTAATATGTGACTTCCAAGGGTAAAAACTCAACTCTCCATGTTTCGAAAGTAGCTTCTCTCATACATAAAGGTATTCAGATATCATTTGAAAGTTTGGCAGAGACATGAAGTTTTAAATTACTGATAGTCTTCACTTTACCATAGTAAAATTAATTCACGCTAGTCCCCCAATAACATAATTCACTAGTATATTAACTAAAAGTATATACACTACTTAAATGGCATAAATACAAATTTCACTGCTAGCTACTCTATCTACAAGCACCACATACATAAAAAATTTGCTTTATAGTTAGTGACTGGACACATCCCCTCTTTCATAGTCTATCTGTAATTGGTCACTGTGAATCTATTATTCACTTTAGGCACAGGCCGAAAAGCATGTACTTTTGTTGCCTCATCTCACGATGATAGATTCACAAGATATTTTCCAAAAATTGGTAATCCAAAGAAGAAATTGGCCAACAACAATGAAAGTACAGGCAAGAAATGAGAAATAATTTAACACTGAAAGTGAAACTCAAATCAAACATAAGTGGAGTTACAGAAGTAACTGAAGGTGGGAACATTGATGCTGCTGCCACCTGACAGACTCTCCATGTGCAGCCAAAGGCACTTAGTAAAGGCAAATTAATAGTTATAAATAAGGAAATATAATATGACTAAGAGGATGAAGCTGTCCCGGGGGAATTGTTGCTGGCAGTAACTCACTTTAATGGATTCTTGGATTTATTTTATGACACTGAAAAAGTGAATAATAAAATGTTGGAAGCTAATTTAAATCTGATAAGATGTATGATGATTTGTCAAGGCTCACAAAAAAATGCTTATTCTGTATTGTAATGTGTAGCACAAGAAAAGGAAAACAAGCTGTTCTAATGACTCTTGATAAGCATTCTATAAAAACAAAACACCTTACATCTCAAATTTATAATGATTTATGTGGCAATATTCTAAATAAATATCAATTTTACTGTATTTTAATTTTCCTATACATTTATAAATAACAGAGATTTTAATGATAGATCATAGGAAAAGCAAAATTTTCCTGTTGACAATTAAAGTTGATCTTAAAACAAGGTCAGTTTTATGGTTCTAAACTACTATGAGTAGCGAGGACTGCTGGTATATCTCAAGTTTCAAATATAAGCACTTTGAAAGCAAGTGTTTGTATTACTCCAGAACTCATATGCTACTCCTGAATAATAACTATATGAAATAATATGTTTTATATTTTTAAAATAGGCTATAGATGTCACCAGTTGAAAACATCCATCCATTTATTCCCTCAATCAAATATTTATTGAATGCCCACATATTATGCTTCTAAGCCCTGAAAGCACAGGAGTAAACACTTATTAGTTGCCTGCTTTCATTCTCAATGAGAAGCAAATAAGTGGCCAAAATTTCAGTAAGTATTAAGAAAATAAAAGAGGATAATGAGATGGAATATGACTGTATGTGCAAAGGAAGGAGAGGTGGTTTAGGAAGGAGGGTGTCAGCAGGCCTCTAAGCCTCAACCAGACATGTTTCTGTTCCTGGGCTGAGATGAAATAATTGTTTCAGTGATTAAGTCCAAACTTCTTACTTTGTAATACAATGTATTTTTGAAAATTAAATAGTTATCAATATTAAATATATTGTTTTACTTATCCTAGTCACATACAGCTTATTTTAAGTAAAACAAATTTAAAAACTAGTAATTAATTCATAAATAGAACATGCATTCTAGACTATGATAACTTTCCACAATTTAAACATTAAACAATATTTTATTTTTGCTGATTACATATGTTTAAATCTGGAGCCACATATTTGAATTCCAAAGACTGTGTCCATAGCTCTACTGCGAAATGATTATTAAGTTGTGTTGGGACAAGAAGAAGAAACTATTTTCTGGTAGTGATTAAACAGGAGAAAAGCCACCCAATCTTTAATTAACATCAAGCAAAAATCACATTGTTATAGAGTAATTATAAACCTACATATAAAATATCTCTGAGCATCTATCATCTAAGAACTTGGCATCAATGATAAACACTATTAATGTCAGCAGAAATATTGCCACTAATTTTGCAATTAGCACATGGGCATGAATAAAGACACTGAATTATCTTTTTTAGGTGATGAAATACGAAATATAAACTGTGAGAGGGAGAAATCAATATAAAAGATGTGGTTAAAAATGATGTTAAAGCCAAAGAAAGATCCAAACCATATTTGGCTTAAAGGATTTTATTCTTTTCAAAACAAACATCTCTTTGATTCTTAGCCAAGCTGTGAGCAGGTATAAAGCCTTCCAGTAAGCCAGTTTGACAAATGGTATTAACCTTAGAGTTCAGAGGAGAGAGAATGTGGTGAACATGCAGGGTCTTTGCTTGTTTAGCTGTGCATGTGTTATATAATTCAGTACCGCCCGGAGCATGAAAACAAGCTTGACAATAGTAAGGGAGCCCTAATAGCTGTTGAGTCGTTTCCTTCACTGTCCATTAGCCTGGATTCTCTGAATGGGACACCTGTGGACACAAAGTACATTGTTGAATATTCATTGTAGAGCCACAGCACAGTTGACCTCAAAGCTTACTTTGAGTCTGTGAAAAATAAAGCCAGAAGTTGTAACACAGAGGGTTCTTCCAATCCCAGCTTGCGCTGCAGATGAATAACCACCATATGAAGATGTTTGAAGATGAATGACAAGGTATCCTGTGGGGCAGGTTGACAATGGGCTGCAGGACCAGAGAAGGCAGAGCAGGTTTCCATCAGGCAACTGCTGTTAGGAATAAAATTCAATTGACAAGCCAGTGTCAGAAAATCAAGAGAAAGCATATAATGCAAACTTGGAAAAAAAAAAATCCCCAAACCTATAGTGTTATAAAAGTCTATTTTTCTCGGCTGGGTGCGGTGGCTCACGCCTGTAATCCCAACACTTTGGGAGGCCCAGGCGGTCAGATTGCCTGATCTCAGGAGTTTGCAACCCGCCTGGGCAACACTGTGAAACTCTGTCTCTACTAAAACATTAAAAAATTAGCTGGGTGTGGTGGCATGCGCCTGTAGTCCTGGCTACTTGGGAGGCTGAGGCAGGGGAATCGCTTGAACCCGGGAGGCAAAGGTTGCAGTGAGACGAGATTGCACCATGGCACTCCAGCCTGGGTGACAGAGTGAGGCTCCATCTAAAAAAAACCCAAAAAACAAAAAAAAACCAACAGTTCATTTTTCAGTATTTGGAGTCCTTTTTGATAAAAATAACTCTAAATTTTGCTTTAGTTCTCTTTCTCCTATCTAAACACCTTCCCAGGGAATTTTTCCTGCTTTTTATTTCTGTCAAAAATAGCTTTAAATTTGCCAGGGAGCAAAAGTGCTCCAATTTCTGTAATAAATACAAGTCACTATATATTTATTTGTGCAAGGAAGAGCATTAAACTCTCAGAGGAAAACACAGTGCTAAATTTCCTAGAAGTGTGAAATAATCCAGTTATAGTTGTGTTACAGAAGATAGGCTAGTTAGAAAATGTAGTCTTCATTTTAAAGTTGACACCAAAATGTTCTGCTTTGGAGAAAGATTTTATAGTTCTATGTGTGACTCTAATTCTTTTCATCGGGAAGAATTAGAAGTAAGTCTGAGCATTAGGAAGAGGGAGTACATGTGAGTGTGTGGGTGAATTGTGGTGAAAGATGAGTAGAAACAGAAAAAAAATTAGAACACTGTTTTATTCTCCCATGTTATAAAGCTATAAAACAATAATCATACAATTGAGGATACTCAGTGACTGTCATTTAAATATAAACACATACATTTATGACTTCCAAATGAGCAGATATATATCGTGCAAGGGAATTTTGGAGCTAGAAAGAGACAGAGATTATTTTTTGCCTCTTTTTTTGAGATGGAGCCTCACTCTATCACCCAGGCTGGAGTGCAGTGGCATGATTTCTGCTCACTGCAACCTCTGCCTCCCAGTTTCAAGCGATTCTCCTGCCTCAGCCTCCTGAGTAGCTGGAATTACAGGCATGTGCCTGCACACCCAGCTAATTTTTGTATTTTTAGTAGAGATGGGGTTTCACCATGTTGGTCAGGCTGGTCTCAAACCCCTGACCTCGTGACCCTCCCACCTCAGCCTCCCAAAGTACTGGGATTACAGGTGTGGTTTTCTGCTTTTTTGAATGTCATAGGAACACAGACATGCAGACATGCGGCCTCTTAATTAATGGAATACGTGTGGAAGGGACTACTTAGAAGTATTGAGTATGCACTGAAAAACTGACCAAGACCATGTAAGACACCCTTTGGCCCTTGATGTTACACTATAAGCTACTTGAATGCTGTCTTAAATGTACAAAACCATAATGTCAAGGAGTCCCTGCAAAGCTGTATGAAGCGGGAGTGCAGACACCCGCCCAGCCCATTCCGGCAAAAGTACACAGGTCTTGTCCCCAGCTTCTGGATCTCCAAGTCTTGCCAGTTTGTCCTGCTTCTCATCTGTATGGGTTTGCATACCCTTTGTGGACACAGAGAGACATTCTGAAATCCAGATAAAATGGAAAACAAAACCTCAGGGGGAGACATCCTGGGTTTTCCATTTTAATGACTATAAAGGAAGCTGAATGGCCATAAAAAGGTCTGCCAGCTAAACAAGGAGGACTGTGGTCTTGGTGAAATGACAAAGAGATGTTTGCTTTCAGCTTCTTGGAGTACCTTGATTCAATTTCAAGTTTTAAGGAATGACTCCCCAAAGAACTCTCTCAAAGAAAGGTTGTGGGTATTAAAGTAATGCCCTCTTTGGAGACTTAAGCTTCCTGAGAACAAATGGAAGAAAGTAAAAGGTAACTCTTTGTAATATCTCATATTTTCCAAGCCGGAGACTGATAAATGCTTTAGATGTATGACTCGATTAGTTCTCACAAGAATTCTGTAAAATGTGGAAACTGATTAATCCAATTTTATAGATGAGGAAATCGAGGCTGAGGGATGTTAAATAAACTGCAGAAGGACTTTGGGTTTCAAATACAAACACTGTGAAAACAATTGTTTCTTATTACTCCAGAACGCAAGTAGTCAGTGATTATGCAATATCTGTTGAATTACAGCTTAGGTCTTTTTAGGTGGAACTGATGGATAAAATAGAGAGAAAGATAATGGATCAGCAAAAAGTATCCCTACAGAAATTTAAAAAGGAAGAGACACGACAGTAGTCACTAAAATGCCAGAACTCAGAAAAGAAACTTGGTGTTGGTGATGGTGGTGGATAGGGAGAGTTTATTCTACTTATTGAGGGCAATGCTCACTGCTTTTACATACCTTATCTCACTTGAGGCGCTACTATTCCATTATACGAATAAGGAAACTGAGGTCTCAGGCAGGTAAAGTAGATTTCTCAATGATTTCAGCCAGTAATTAGCAAAGGCTAGATTTGAACTGAGGTTGTCTGACTCCAAAATCAATGTTGTGTTTTCAACTTCACAGTGAATGAAGGCAGACACCTGGAAAGATGGGGGAGGAGGATCACATCATTCAGATAAGGCCTGTGGTCATTTGTTCATTCAGTATCCGTTTGCAGCCCACGCATTTACTTGTCTCATCTTTCAAAGTCCTGGAAATAGAAAGTTAAATGAAACTTAGAGCCTGCTATTTGTTTTCTTCAAATTATATATGATGAGTACAAAGTATATAAAAAATTTAACATTTAATGTGGAGTCACAGATGATAAAATGCTATATGAAAGAATCTATAGGATTCTACCTGACTTTTCTGCTCTTTGAAGTCTCTGGAATTGCTGGAGTTACAATTAGGGCCAGCATGAAAGAGACGAAGGGCTGAAATACTTGGTTCATTCACAGCCTTTTCTCCAATGTGGCCTCTGCCACTAGATTACTCTTTTTATTTATTTATTTTTAAGATGAGTCTCACTCTGTTGCCCAGGCTGGAGTGCAGTGGTGTGATCTCAGCTCACTGCAAACTCTGCCTCCCAGACTCAAGCTCCTGCCTCAGCCTTCCAAGTAGCTGGGATTACAGGCATGCACTACCATGCCTGGCTGACTTTTTTTATTTTTAGCAAAGACAGGGTTTCACTATGTTGGTCAGACTGGTCTTGAACTCCTGGCCTCAAGTGATCTGCCTGCCTCAGCCTCCCAAAGTGCTGAGATTGTAGGCCTGAACCACTGTGGCTGGCCGTAATTACGATTGTGAAGAAGGTTCAAGTCTATCTTGTCTAGAAAATGTTCTTTCAGCTCTCCAGCCTACCTAACCACCCACTCCTTGAACTCCCAGGGCACATACTCATACTGACCCTTGCTCACCTGTCCTTGATCACTCATGCCTCAGTTGATGCATCTTCCTGCGAAGACTATAAACTATAATATTTAGGAGAGGAAAGATACCATCCCCCTCTCCCGAAAAAGAAAACCAAAGTCCTCTATAAGGCAGTATTGTTTACATGTTGAATGCGCTACATATAATTATTATTTAAGTGCAGAATTCTTTCCAGAAGGCCCTATACAACTCAGAGACAGAAAGAAAATAAAGACATGATGACCTGTCAAAACATTTGTTAATGTAGGACTAGAACATTTTACAGTTTCTGAGATGGAAAGGAACCCAGTAAAGTTCTGAAGTCTATAGGATTTCCCAAAGATGGCATTCCCATGTATGTGGCCAGGAGACGTGAGGTATGGGGGTTGCCACATGGGGAATCTCTGGGGTTCCTCCCACACTCTTTACCCATGTACTCACTGCTCGGTTAGAAAATTTAAAGAAGCCATTAGGATTTTGGAGGTGCTTGGGTATTTATAAAATTCTTGATATTAAAATTTAACTTTCACTAACCACATGGGAAAAAAACCTAAAAATCACATTCTGATTTCTGCACCGAGGATATCAAAAGGTGGAATAAAGAAAGCCCCTCATAGCTGGAGGCAACTCTCAGGAGCAGAGGAAGAAGAGTCTGAATCTGCATGGCCAGCCTCTGCTCTTCCTGACTCACCCAGGCCGATTTTCATCAGGCTTGACATATGGAGTGATGTATTCACTAACACAGCCTCAGAAACGCTCTAGGTGACTGATGTAATTTCTGATGAAGATTGCATGTATTTATAGAAGTGAGAAAGACGGGAGAGAAAGAGAGAGACCACCAACCTGAGAGGAACCCCACCTCCAATGGAGAGGCCGGGCTTGGGGACACACAAAGCAGTTAATTGTGAGCAGTTCCACTAAGGTGCCTAGGAAACTCCAGCATTGACAGGTGGCTGTGACCCATTTGGCACTGGTGTCGCTGCCTTGCATATTTCCACATCCTAGACGGTCAAACACCTGGGTTACCTCATGAGTGCAGCCCTGTTCTTAGAGATTTATGATGTTCGCCAAACCTGGCAGCTGGCTAATGTGGTGGAAAGGTAATGCTCTGACAGTCCAGTCTGCAACCCAATGCTCCCCAGGAGGGCTTTCCTCTCCTGCTTATGCTCTTGCTGAATTGCCCAGCCATCTTTTGCAGAAAGGAAAATAATCTCCACTCTCTTTTGGGACTGCTTGAACCTCTGGTGTCTGACATCGGTCATTTTTGAAATCTAACCCCTCTTGTTTGAAAGGCATGAGGTCCCTGTTATTAATGAAAGGTGGCCTTGGCCAGCCTTTGTAAAGTTCTCTTCCATTACATCACTTGTCAGATGCAATCATGAAAAATGCCCCACTCTGAATTTCTCAGGAACACTTGTTAGTCCTCCAGAGAGACTTTCTTGTAAGATTTGTGTTCCCCGAATATGGACAATGCCCTCAAGATCAAAATTCTAGGGGTAGAAAATGAGATGTAGGGGTTGCATCTTGCTCCAAGTTTGCACAGAAATGAATGGAGAGACAGAATGGAGCTGAGGCAGTTTGAGTTCGGGATCCTCAGAATTTCGATTTCTAACAAGTTCCCCGGTGACAGTGATTCTGATCATCTGGGAAAAGTATTTCAGACCTGAAGAGAGAATCCTGGATCAGCTGCCTTGAGAGTAACAAAGGTCTTAAGAGAGTATTCTATTCAGAGGTTTACTGACTATATTTAGTGGGGCCTGAGGATTCTGAAGAGGTGTCTCCGGGTAGAAGCAGCAGGCAAGAGGAGATCCCCCAGCTGGCACAAGAAATGATCAGAGCAGATGCTTTTTATCAATTGTATATTTTGGAGTTTTAGACATGGTTTTATTTGACAGGAGGTTTTTAATCGAGCAGAGTTCATTTTATTTTCAGTATGCAAATGCAGAGACAGAGGCTGAGAGGATCACAAACTGTATACCTAGGCCATCCCAGCGTGTGTATCAGCTCTGCCATGGGATACTTTTACTACATTCTCTTGTCTCGGCTTCAAAACCCCCTTCTGTACTCTGCCCTGGAGTGCTGGGAATGTGACCCTGCAGAGCACACTTCTGTTTCTCAGTTGGCTCCACAGCAGGCTGTCAGTGAGGCCTGTGAGAGGGAAACCCAGAGTCACTGGGTGGTTTAAGATCTTGGGTGTTAGAATCCAGCTAGATCTCCCTTTTCCACATTTCAGGAGCTCCTTTTCCAAACAACATCCTAACTTGCACATGAGAGAACTGGTGAAACTGACTTCAACTTAATTTGTAATTCTGCAGCACACATACTTAAGTGCTGTGCTTGCTGTTCAATAATACCAGCCCAGAGGTTAGAAGAGATGAGATTCATTTAAGGCTACCACATTAGTCCTCATCTGTGGTTTGTGATAAGAATTTAGACTGGAGCTTGCACTTTTTGTAAGTGTTCTGGGATATTCAGAAGAATTCATCCCTCACCGCAGTCCTCATAGTCATCATTACTTCCGTAATGGTCAAGGACAGCAGCCATCTGGGCTCTTAAGGTACTTTCTTCAGGTGGTAATTTATCACAATCAACCACAGGTGTTCATTTGATTAATGGCGATACCATTGCATGGCCTAATTATTAGCATCCTCTTTTGCATTGGCAAGGAGCCCATCACCGTTCAAGCCCAAGAACAGAGCCACACCAATCCCTCTATCCCATCTATGAGAGTCTGATTCCTAACCTTGTGCCGGCTACCAATTTCTAGGTGTCAGGTTCAGCCAAGAAATAAACCACATCAATTATTTTAACAGAGAGAATGAACATGAGTAATAGTTAGCAATGTCTAAAGTTATTAATGATGCAACTGAAATAAGACATGGAGGAATCATCTAGTATCACAAAGTGGCATGTAGAAAGCCGTGTTTGGACCTGAGAGAAATACCATAAAAACAGACATAATGTATACTGCATATCTGTGTAGACAATTTCCCTTGACTTCTAAGCCCATCTGGTCTCCTGAGATTCTGTGTTGTTGCAACACTTTTCGCTTGCTTCTGCCATATAGACTTTGCTTGCGTTACACATATTTTTATATATGTCTACCTTCCATCAATTGCTGGTACCTCATTGGTTATCTTATTCGTCTTTTCCATATGCCCTAGTACATGGAAGAAAGTAGGTTAATACACACAGAAAAGAATAATGATCCATGATACTGCTAAAGCCACTTTAATGAATTGAATACTCGATGTATGCCATGTTCTGGAGTGCCTGTCTTGGGGTTGTGTCTTTTACGGTACTATATAGCCTTCTGGAAATTTTAGCAATGTTTCATAGTTTAACACTGAGCCACAGTGACTCTAGAAATAGGTATTTTCTTCTGGCTTCTAATAAGATTTAGTCCTGCTCATCTCTCAGCAGCTGAATAATAAAATTATAGATGGAAATATAATAAATAATACATGATTAAAAATAAAATAAAGTAGGTGAGACTATCTTCTGCTTTCCAAATGTGATTTCTCAGACCCTTCTCGTAAACCAGCACCTGATGAAAAAGGCTGAATAATAAACCTACATCTGGCCCAGTCCCGTTTGTCTGTGCATGGTGAACATCCAATTCTGAGGAGATATTAAATTCCAAGAAGGTATAGGTTCTTTTGAATTCGTAAGTGGCTTAAATGAAGCTTATCAGTACAACAGATAGGATATCTGTAGTACATTCGCTTTTATAACCTTGTAGGAGATAAGAGAGGACCTTGCCTCATGATTTGCAGATTAGTTACTCATGTGAACGGAATGTTAAAAATCTTAGTGTGAATTTGTTTATTTAATCCTTTGATAGTTATGCAAGCGTTGGCTGGGGGCAGAATTTGACAATAAGGGAAAGAATGAGTATAGGTCAATTTTCTAAAGTTGCAAACAGTAAAATTTCCTCCAGCCATTATAGTTTAAACAATGAGAATCGATTAAGGGAATAGCTCCTAAAAACACACTGCAGAGCCACAGTCCTCACCTGCAAGCCAGATGCCACACACTGTACCTCTCTCTCCTCATGACTCAGTTCTCTTATGAATGCATCTGATGAGCAGTTCCCTAAGTCATCTCCAAAATAGTTGTGAGCTGGGCTGGGACATGTAGTTGTTACTGCTTTTTAAAAGTTTGTTTTGTTTTGTTTTCTGCTTTTGGCTTTTCCCTGTCTGCTTGCTGGAAGAGAGTTGGAGTGGATATTGAGAAAGACAAGACATGATGTATACTTGGAGGCAGGGAAGTCAGATGGCTCTCAGTGAAATATCTCTTTGGAGACATATGTCAGGAATGAGGGCTGCCAGCAGGGCTCAGTTTCAACAAGATGACTGAGGGAGGCGGAACCCAAGGGAGATAAAGAAGTCTACTGAAAAACTTGTGGGAAGCACCCAGAAGTACTTTGTAACAATACCGCATTATAAATGAGTATATAAAGTATTAAATATCACAGCATAAAATCTTTTTACAGTTTTCATTATATTCAGTCCCCTTTCTTTTTTATTTGATTATCACAAGAATACTATGTGGCAGGTAAAGAGTAGTAAATTGGTTTGAATTAGTTTTAATATCACCTGATTCATTCACTACCCAATTTTTATGTTTTATACATTTGTTGTATAGGTAAGTTATTTTACATGGGAGTGTAACTTTATAAAAAATTTAAGATTTTTAATTTTTTTATTTTAAAAAGTGGCATTTTTTAGCCTTTTTATTATTTTACTTTTTTGTCTGCTCTTGGACCAGGTGTTGAAAATCTCTCCAGTGGTTAATAGCTTCACATTTTTCAATAAATATGAGAGAGGGGTGGAGGAGTGGTTAAAAAAATTAAATGGCAACAACTTTCCAAAAGACAGATACTTAGGCTGAATTTGAAAGCTGAGAAAGTGTGATTCGGGGCCTGTGGAGACTGCAAGTAAGCATCAGGTGAAGGAAGCGAACAGTCAGAATAAACCACCCAGGCAAAATGTCAGCAGGCATAGTGGGTCTTTGAGCATCTTCTGTTTCTCATCTTAGTAGGCACCTGCTGCTTAGTTCCTTGTCTCTTTTTCCTGTTGTCTGTCGCTGGTAGGAAAGCAAGTAAAGCGCCCTTAAGCAAAGCTGTTCTAAGAAATGTATACTGCAGAAACTCCCAAAAGAGAAATGGATGGATTCATTTGACTGCCTCATTGCTGCACAACCTAATTTATATTCATTTGCACTGGAGAATGATTACAGCTGTATAATTAAAAAATTGGCTTTACTATTGGCACTCAAAATTGACAATAATTAATGTCTTGTCATTTAAATGGGGAGACATCACAGTTCTCTCATTGGCAATGTCAGGTAGGATTCATGGATTCATTAGGGATTAGGAGTTGACACATGTATTTTAAAACCAAGTCCCTCTACCTTTGTATGACATGGCACATTGATGATACACAGGCATACCTCATTCTGTTGGGCTTTGCTTAATTGTGCTTCTCAGATGTTGCATATTTTACAAATGGAAGATTTGTGGTAACCTTGCATTCAGCAAGTCTATCAGCACCATTTTCCAATAGCATGTGCTCACTTTGTGTCTCTGTGTCATATTTTCGTAATTTATACTATATTTCAAATTTTAAAATTATTTTTATTATTATTGTTTTGTCCTTCTCTGTGATCAGTGATCTTTCATGTTACTGTTGTAATTGTTTTGGGGTATCATTAACTGTACCCATATAAGATGGTGAACTTCAAATAGATAAATGTTCATCTGTGTTCTGACTGTTCTGATGGTAGGTCATTTCCCTGTCTGTCTTCCTCTTATTGGGCCCCCTAATTTGCTGAGAGACAATAATACTGAAATTAGGCCAACTATACTAAAAAAAAAAAGAAAACGCCAACTAGTAACCCGACAAAGAGACAATGGCCTCCAAGTGTTCAAATAAAAGAAGAGTTGAACGTCTCTCCTTTTAAATTAAAAGCTAGAAATGACTACTCCTAGTAAGGAAGGGCATATCAAAAGCCAAAATAGACCAAAAGCAAGTCCTTTTGTGCCAAACAGCCACATTGTGAATGCAAAGGAAAGATGCTTGAAGGAGATTAAAAGTGCTACTCCAGTAAATACATGAATGAAAGCAAAATAGCCTAATTGCTGATATGGAGAAAGTTTGAATGGTCTGGATACAAGATCAAACCAATCAGAACATTGTTTTAATCCAAAGCCTAATTCAGGGAAAGGAACATTGTTTTAATCCAAAGCGTAATTCAGAGAAAGGCCTTAACTCTCCTCAATTCCTTTTTTCTTTTGAAACGGAATCTCCCTCTGTCGCCCAGGATGAAGTGCAGAGGTGCAATCTCAGCTCACTGCAAACTCCGCCTCCCAGTATCAAGCAATTCTTCTGCCTCAGCCTCCTGCATACCTGGGATTACAGGTGTGCACTACCACACCCAGCTAATTTTTGTATTTTTAGTAGAGAGGAGGTTTTGCCATATTGGCCAGTTTGTTTTCAAACTTCTGACGTCAAGTGATCCATCCACCTTGGCCTCCCAAGGTGCTGGGATTGCAGGAATGAGACACTGTGCCTGACCTTTTCAATTTTATGAAGGAAGAGAGAAAAGAGAAGCTGCAGAAGAAAAGTTTTAAGCCAGGAGAGAGTGGTTCATGAGGTTTAAGGAAAGTAACCGTCTCCCTAATATAAAAGTGTAAGGTGAAACAGCAAATGCTGATGTAGAAGCTGCAGCAAGTCATCCAGAAGATCCAGCTGTCACTGATAAAGGCGGCTACACTAAATAACACATTTCCTGTGTAGACGAAACAGACTTCTGTTAGATATCATCTAGCACTTTTATAGCTAGAGAGCAGTCAATGGCTTTAAAGCTTCAAAGGACAGGCTGACTCTCCTGTTAGGGGGTAAAGCAGCTGGTAACTTGAAGTTGAAGTCAATGCTCACTGACCATTCTGAAAATACTAGGGCCCTTAAGAATTATGCTGAACCTACTCTGCCTGTGCTCTATCAAGGGAACAATAAGGCCTGGATGACTGCACATTTGTTTATAGCAGGGTTTACTGAATATTTTAAACTCACTGTTGAGATCCACTACTCAGAAAAAAAATATCCTTTTCAAAATATTATTACTCATTGACGATGCACCTGGTCACCCAAGAGCTCTGATGGAGGTGTATCAGGATTTTATTACTGTTTCCATGCCTGCTAATACAACATCCATTCTGAAGCCCATGGATCAAAGGGTCATTTCAGCTTTCAAATTATATGTAAGAAATACATTTTGTAAGGCCATAGCTGCCATAGGTAGTGATTCCTCTGATAGATCTGGGCCAAGTAAATTTAAAACCTTCTGGAAAGCATTCATCATTCTAGATGCCATTAAAAACATTCATGATTCATAGGAGGAGGTCAAAATAACATTAGCAAAACTTTGGAAGAAGTGGATTCCAAACCTCAGGAATAACTTTAAGGGGCTTAGGACTTCAGTGGAGGAAGCAACTGCAGATGTGGGGGAGATAACAAGAGAACCAGAATTGGAAGCGGAGTCTGAAAACATTGCTGAATTGCTGCAATCTCACGATCAAACTTGGACAGATGAGGAGTTGCTTCTTATGGGTGAGCAAAGAATGTGGTTTTTTGAGATGGAATCTACTCTTGGTGGAGATATGAACATTTTTGAAATGACCAACGAAGTATTTAGAACATTCATAAACCTAGCCAATAAGGCAGTGGCAGGGTTTGACAGGAGTGGCTTCGATTTTGAAGGAAGTTCTCCTGTGGGTAAAATGTTATCAAACACCATCACATTCTACAGAGAAATCACCATGAAAGACTCAATTGATGTGACAAACTTTATTGTTGTCTTATTTTAAGAAATTGCCACAGCCACCCCAGACTTTAGCCACCAACTGTCCTGATCACTCAGCAGCCAGCAATATCTAGGTAAGACCCTCTGCTAGCAAAATGATCATGTCTCATTGAAGGCTCAGATGATAATCAGCATATATTAGCAATACAATATTTTAAAACTAAGATAAACACTTTTTAAAGATATACTACTATTGCACACTTAATAGGCTACAGTGTAGTATAAACATAAATTTTGTATGCACTGGGGAACCAGAAAAAATGGTATGACTTGCTTTATTGTGACATTCTCTTAAATTGCAGTGGTCTGGAATCCAACATGCAATATCTCCAAGTTACGATGGTAAATCAGTTCCCTTGGCCATTCCAATCCTCTGGGTCATAGAGAAATTGTATCTAACCCTCACTCTTTACTCTTTACTTCGGATCCTGTCTTTCTTATTTTTTCTTTCAGTTCCAGCATCAAATGGTCATTTGAATTGGTAGAATAAGTGAACCACTTAGGTTTAGAGGTAAATTAATTTTCATCTGGATCTGGCAGGTGTCAAAATGTCAGTCTCAGACAATTTAGGGAAACCAAGTGAGATCAAGGTTATCTGATTGATTCTAATCTTCCTGTCCCTGGTTAATCTTTACAATTCATAGAATAGTGTTTATGCCCTAGGGAACTTATTGAGAGCCAACATGCTGGGGGCAGATGGACAGATGAAGGCTGGATCAGGGGCATCTTGTCCTTGGTCATCATCTGCCTGTCATAAGGTTTAATCCTCACCACATCTAAGGATATAGACTGTGATTATTACCAGATCACCCTACCATGATATTAATGTCTATCACAAAAATTGACCTTACCAAGATCTGAACCCCAACACCCACTAGCAGCCTGGCAGAGTCTACCACAAAAAAGAAATAAGGTAGATGGATAATCCCTCAAGTGGTTTCAAAAGGTTTTAATCATCCAAATTGAGAAACTAGTTACCACTGTAATTTGTATATATGAGTGTATGTATGTACCTTTGTATTTCTGTGACATAGTGATGTTAAATAGCAGAATTTATTCTGCACTGATTTTTCTTTTTTAAAAAAATTATTTATTTTACTTTAGGTACTAGGGTACATGTGCAGATCATGCAGGCTTGTTACATAGGTGTACACATGCCATGGTGGTGGTTTGCTGCATCCATCACCTCGTCATCTACATTAGGTATTTCTCCTAATGCTATCCCTCCCCAATCCCCTCACCCCCTGCTATTCCTCCCCTAGCCCTCCAATCCCCAGCCATTGTGTAATGTTTTCCTTCCTGTGTCCATATGTTCTCATTGTTCAACACCCATTTATGAGTGAGGACCTGACTTGTTGAGTTTTCTGTTCTTGCATCAGTTTGTTGAGAATGATAGTTTCCAGTTTCATACATATTCCTGCAAAGGACATGAACTAATCCTTTTTTATGGCTGCATAGTATTCTATGGTGTATGCCACATTTTCTTTATCCAGTCTATCATTGGTGGGCAGTTGGGTTGGTTCCAAGTCTTTACTACTGTTAATATTGTGGCAATAAACACATATGAGCATGTGTCTTTACAATAGAATGATTTATAATCCTTTGGGTATATACTCAGTAATGAGATTGCTGCATCAAATGGTATTTCCATTTCTAGATCCTTGAGAAATCACCACACTGTCTTCCACAATGGTTGAATTAATTTACACTCCCACCAACAATGTAAAAGTATTTCTATTTCTCCACATCGTCTCCAGCATCTGTTCTCTCCTGATTTTTTAATGATCGTCATTCTAACTGGTATGCGGTGATATCTCATTGTGGTTTTGATTTGCATTTCTCTAATGACCAGTGATGATGAGCTTTTTTTCATATATTTGTTGGCTGCATATATGTCTTCTTTTGAAAAGTGTCTGTTCATATCCTTTGCTCACTTTTTGATGGGGTTTTTTTCTTGTCAATTTGTTTAAGTTCTCTATACATTCTGGATGTTAGCCCTTGCCAGATGTGTTGATTGCAATTTTTTTTCCATTTTGTTGGTTGCTGATTCACTCTATCAATAATTTCTTTTGCTGTGCAGAAGCTCTTAAGTTTAATTAGATCCCATTTGTCTATTTTAGCTTTTGTTCCCATTGCTTTTGGTGTTTTAGTCACGAAGTCCTTGCCCATGCCTATGTCCTGAATGGTATTGCCTAGGTTTTCTTCTGGAGTTTTTATGGTGTTAGGCCTCATGTTTAAATCTTTAATCCATCTAGAGTTAATTTTTGTATAAGGTGTAAGGAAGGGATCCAGTTTCAGCTTTCTGCATATGGCTAGCCAGTTTTCCCAACACCAGTTATCAAATAGGGAATCCTTTCCCTATGGCTTGTTTTTGTCAGGTTTGTCAAAGATCAGATGGTTGTAGTTGAGTGGCATTCCCTCTGAGAACTCTGTTCTGTTCCATTGGTCTACATTCCTGTTTTGGTACCAGTGCCATGCTGTTTTGATTACAGTAGCCTTGAAATATAGTTTGAAGTCTTTCTTTTCCTATTAGTAAGTGTAGTTTTCCTATAACCTTTCTTCCTTTGGATGGCTAGACAAAACCATAATTTAGCTCTCAAGAGAGGGGAGAATACAGGAAAAGAAAAGAAAATTCATGACTTTTGAGTAACAGTTCAGTACTTTTCAGAGCATGAAATCCATAATGATAATAAACAATGAATTGGCTCAGTGAGAAGTAGTTCTTCCTCCCTCTGGGCTAAAGATACAGGCTGTAAGAAAACAAGTCAGAAAGAGTAAGATTGCAAAGACATAGGTGTGTCCCTCAGTAGGGATCCTGTATCCTTCCCTTTGAATAAAAGAGGACAGAAAATATAATCCTAGGTGCTTTAGAGAGTTCATGAACAGATGAAGCTGTTTCTCCCTTCCAAAGAACACAGAAAATCTTATAATACCCTTTCCCTTCAACTCATGGCATCAAGCATGGCATGGAATAAGGGCAGGAATAGAAGCAGCTGTAGAGAGGGTTGGAAGAGGAGTTCAAGAGTACATTCTGCCTCTGGCTCTGCCCTTTATCAGTGACTTTGGGCAAATTACTTTATCTTTCTATTGGGCAGGGTTGAAGCGGAGCCTCTCCATAGAGAAGATAAATGACAACACGAACCAAAGCCCAAACTTTAAATTTGATATTCAGAGTAGCTGCCATGTATGCCGCTTATACCTCATTGGGTTTCAGTTTTTCAATGGAGCACTGACTGCTTGTGGCATGTATGGAAAATTGGCACACCTCAAAGGGTTGCTAGTGGATGTCAAACCCATTATTTGCATATGAGGAATCTGAGGCACTGGCAGGTGAAGTGACCACCCAGACTGTGTGCCAGGGAATAGTAAAGCCAGCACTGAAAGTGGACATCCCTGTTTCTAATGCAGTGATTTCCCACCACTTTTAGCCCTGGCTACCTACTAATGGGTTGCTCTCCTGACATGCTAACATGAATATAATCTTACCAAAACAGTAAGTCAGATTTTATTTTGAAGATCTGTTTAGCTCAAGGGTTGTCATATTTAGTGATGCAAAGTAAAGATAAATAAATTCTAGGGAGGAGGTAAATAAATTGTGAATACATTTCCAAATCTGCTGGAAGATGAAAACTCAGCTATTTTTGTTATCCTTGGTTCAGACTTTTCTGCTCCTACAAAAAAAAAAAAAATTGGTGAGTTGAGCTGTATTGGCTTTGGCATTTTTTCAAAGGGGTTCTTTCATTTTGCAGAAGATCTCATTTATTCCTAGCTCTCACTGCTCCCAGGGGGTTGGAAACTCAGCCAGGGCATTTGATTTATATAATTAGCCTTTCGTGAGTATGGATGGCCTCTCGCTCCAGCATGAAGTGAGGTGAATTTGAGGAAAAACACTCTTCCTTTATCCTTCTTTCTGCCCTCCCTCCCAACTCTCGTTCTCATTTGTAACCTGATTTACCAGGGAAAGCAATGATTCTGCAATCCAATGTGATCTCACCCTGTCAGAGCTTTCAGCCAGAAAGACTTAGAGCCCATCAATTTCATAATAATGGGTGAATAATGACAGTCTCTTTGGTATTGCTCTCACCCAAATCCTCATTTAAAGAGGGCGACTGGAAGGACAAAGGCTAGTGTTTCAGGAAGGGCAGACTTAGGATAGATCAGCCATGGAAATCAGCATTGGCTCACATGTCCAGGACCTAATGAGAATCTGGCAGTGGCCCAAAAGTAGTTGAATCCACTTTGCCTCTGCATTCTAGTCCCTATTTGGGTTCTTTTCATGAGAATCTGTAGAATTATAAGGGGAGGAGGTGAGGAAGCAGTGCAGGGAGAGGGCAATCTCAAGACTATTTGCTACAGATTCGTCTCCAGTGTCCTTCTTATTACAGTGACAATGGATAGAATCTCTGATTCTTCTATGAGGAATTCTTCCACACTTTTCTATGTCCTATTTTGTAATTTTTGAAGATGCCTAATTTCCCTGCTCCAGGTGGTGGTAACTCTGTGTACTTGAAGTCCATAAGGTTGCCAGTTGATTTGAGCACATTTGAATTTGCCAATTTGATTGTCAGCCTCTTTATCTTTTTCCAATCATAATACATCATCTTCTTCATGCATATTCTTATGTTCATGAAATCTGACAGTCCTAGGATATGTAGTCAGAGAGTGTCAGTAGAGATGAAATAAGAGGAAAAGTGCAAAAAGATATTTAGGACTAATGCCGCGTATCCTGATGAAATAATTTAAAAATCAATTTGAAAGTAGCTAGAATATACATGTTAGTGAGGAAGTAGGGGAACTTTATTTTCTGCAGGAACAATCGTTATCCAGCCATAATGGTGTAGATGATGTCGTTTTGGTAAAAGGAGAATAGTCCAAAAGGTGATAGAAACAGCTTCTTGCCCAACCATGTTTGATCTGAAGCATGTGGTGATTACTCTGATTCATATGGAATGAAAACACTTTGGAGTACTAATCTCAGAGCCAGCTTTCATATGCTAAAAACAAAACAGGTTTTCAGATATGATTAATAAGTTAAAGAATGTTTACATCTTGTGGGGGAGGGGAAAAGATGGTGAATGCTATAGAATTGTTGAGCTCTACTTAGTTTTGAGGTTGATCTGAATTTGGTGCTGATTTTCATATTTTAATCTCTAACATTCTCAGACTGAGTGGCTATACTCTGTGTATCAGGCTCTGTGTTATTATCAAGTTGAACCTGAGAACATTGGCCAGTCTGATCTGAGTCACTTATGTTGTAATTTGATTCTTTCTGAGCACAGCGAATTGTTCAACCATGCTTGTTAAAATATAGACTGACTGCTTGAATGGTCTAATTATGGCCACTATAACTTTCTCTCTCATATATAAAATAATTTCCTTTAGATAAGTGTTGGGCTTTATGAAAGTTCTTAGTTCCCAACTCTTAGCAAGTGTCCTTTTTCTGTCAGCTCCCAAACAGTGTCACCAGGATGCTTAAAGAAGACAAGCTCAGATGTTCTGTGGCTTTTCCCTTTTGCTTCTCTGGGTGCATACCTTTGTTTTAAGAAGATGTAAAACAGGTAGTAGGCATTCATTTTTGAAACTATTAGCCCCCTTATACATAACTTAGTGTGGAGAGATGTGCAATGCTGCTTTTCGTCTTCTGCATTTTTATTTTTGAGAACTTGTAGCTTGCATTCCACATGAACTTCCTCACTCCTCTCCATTTTTTTCCTTGGCATTCCTTCTCTTTTGCCCTCCCTGTTTTTCAGTTCCCTTTTTAGGCAATAAAGCTTTCTTCTTCATCTCCTGCTTATTGATGAATGAGTTTCATTCATCTTTTTTTCTCTCTTTTTTTTTGATGGGGAGGGGGAGCGGGTGGTCTATGAATAGCTATAGACTTTGCCTGCTCCCATTTTTCCACTTGGCTATTCAGTTCCATGGAGACAGAAAGTGGAAGAGAGCAGCAGGGTGGGAGGCACCGGGTCAGAGGTCAAGAGTGGCCACCTTTTGAATTAAAGCTTCTGATTTCCACTGTGGATAACATATTGTAACCCAAAGTATCTGTGCAAGTACTTGGCTGTCAGAAGGCTCAAAGCAAAGGGAAGGAGGAGAAAAAGAAGAGAAGATCAGAGTAAAGGAGAAGAATGCAAACCTTGGGGTCAGTTAACAATATTTGCAGTGTTTTTTAAGATTGTGTTTAGTAACTCCATATGGGAGTCATTATTCTTTGAACCACACTGCATAACTTCTCAAGTGTTGGAAAGAAATACATTGTGCAATCTAGGTACAGAAGATTGCAGCTTTTCCACTTTATACACAACTTTATTTAAAACAATTTAATCATGTGGCAAACTATCGTACAACGTCAAATCTTTTTTGTTGGGGAGAATGCTACATATGCAATTTATTGTCACTTCTTACAGACTTTGCAGGACTAGCACTGAAGAGGCTATTTGTATCCTATTGGGCATTATATATGAACTTAAGCTTAGCTGATTTTGTGTCTTAGTAATTGTCTCATAAACTGCCAGAAATTCCATAGAAACAGTCAATGAATGAAACTGGTTTGTCTTTTCAAACTAATTTGTGCTGTTTTACACCATAAATATAATTTTGATGAGAAATGGATTAACATCAGAAACTAATTACAATTTTTCTACTGACTTTTAAGGACAGACTCTCTGTTTTATTTGTCTTTATGCCAATTACAGAGACATCTACAGTGTTTAATAACTGTATGTAGAAACGGTGAATGATGAAGAGAGAAAATGTAATAATTTTTTTATATCTTAGGCACTTTTATATGCTAGGATAGGACTTGGTTTATATCAAATAATCTCAATACAAATTGGGAGCCATACCAAGAGAAGTCTCATGTGATTAGGCTTCTAGTTTTGTCTGCAGAAGGATTCCATAATAATAGTAATTATAATCTGGCTGAATCCTAAAATACAGTGATTCAACCTGAGTCTACAATAAAATAAAAGGATGTTACATAGAAGAGTTCTTTTCAAATTGTGTAGCTCATCAGAATTACTTGGGACATAAAAATTTTTCTTGCTGGGTCTCATTACTGATGATTCAGATGTGGAACTTATTTGTAAACTACTGTCACAGGGAATAAATGTTGTAAGTAAACTCTTCAAGTCTGAAACACATAGTGGAATTTAGAGCCATATACAATAAAATTCCACTATGACATCAACAACAATGAAAAATACAGTGAGAATGTTGTAAAACAAAACATTTTCATGTCTCATGCAGCTGGCCCATAGAAACAGTGCCTTATTGATATGATTACAATAAATACCATACAATGAACAAACATGAACATCAAGTGCTTTCTTTTTGAGACCATACAAGTAATAATTATTGTTTGATGAAGGAACAAAATTGTATACAGCTTACATTGAGAATAGGGAAAGAAGAGCTGAACTGATACCTTTTTGAGTTATTTTGAACTATTTATGCAACTCTGTCCCACCATTAAATGGCACATCCTATATGTTCCAATCACCTGCCTACACAAGATAATGAGAAAATTCAAATGGAAATGCTTTAAAATTATAAAAGCATCAGAAAAGTATAAGATGGAGTCCACTATTACATTGTTCTTAACAAAATTTCACTACAATGACAGCATCAACAATATTGGACATCTTCTGACATTCCTTGTCTAAAATATCAACCTGGAAAACATGCCCAGAGAGTGGAGAGAAGGGCACTGATAGTCCCATAAAAATCCTTGTGATATATAGGGTATAAGTTGGTAATAAACCCAATTCTTTTGCATCCATTTCTGATGTCCTTTCTTCATTGCTTTATCTAATCTTTCCTTCTGATTTTTTGTTGTTGTTGTTCTTCCTTGAATTTTGGCTGATTGCTAGAACTGCTTATTTTTGTTTTAAAAGCAACCACATTCTTCCTTTTACCAGTAGTTAAATATTATGTTACCATACTGACAACATTCATGCAATTTGGCAACTAGGACTTGACTTAGAGGACATGATATGTTGCCTCTGTTTTGTTTCTTACTAGCTGTGTCGAATGTTTGATGGCTTTCAGCTTCTCTGAGGATTAGGTTTCACGTCTGGAAGATGGGGACAATACAAGCTCCCCTGCATACTTCACAAAACAGTTCGGATCAAATATGACAATATGCACAACATCTTTGTAAGTCATGAATTATTGTATAAATATAGAGGATTTACTTTATTTCTTTACTAAACCGATTTATTTTAAATCTCCAGATAATTTTTATTTTATACGGAGATAACTGTTAATGCTATTGATTTCTTGAAAAGAGTGCTTTTAAGATTTATTGCTGAAAAACAATAACAAAAACAGTTACTAGAACCCTTAACATAAACCAACATTTTAATTACTATCCTGAATTTTTGACAGGCAAGAGTAGAGGTTTACAGTTACCTCTACTTAGCTAGATCTTGGTCTTCAAATGATAAGATATATTTTTAAATTTTTACATTAATTAAAAAGCAAACAGAACAGGATAAAACATACTATTTGTACTGAGTTCAGAAAACAAGCAAACTGTTAGCATGTTTGAGTTTTTGTTTGTTTTAATCTGAGTTCGCAGAGTCCTGCTCATTCTACATCTATACATAAGCTCATTGGTACTTTCCATGAGAGTCCAACATTTAAGCTTCTGTTCTGCATGGTGTTCTGGACTGGGTAGCTTTGCTCTACATTTTTTTTTTTTTTTTACTTTATATACACAATTTCTCAGCCTGTCTTGTCATCCTAGGGCAAAGCTCTGGACCCTTTTAATTGTTACTACACTCTCTGGATGGACCAAATATGGCTCATTATTTCTCTCTTAATACATGTGGTCCAATCTTTATATGAGCCAGTTCACCTGTCATAGTTGTTCACAATGACAACTCTCACTGCTGTCTCCTTCCTGATGGATTTGTGAGCATTTACACTAAATGCGCTGTGAGCAGCCTACTCTGTCTACCACATCCAGTGGTCTTTACAGTGCCCTTGGGTTGTTCCTGGTCACTTGGGGACCTCCCTTTTCTGCATTCTCCCCATGTCAGTCTTCCCTATAACCCTGCTTTAGTTTCTCATGCAACTCCATTCACCACATTGCCTGTTTTATTTTTCGCTCTAACACATATTGCAAATTGTTTCGGAGACTCTAGTCATGTAAGGATGCTGTTTGCAGAAGCTACATTTTACCAAATACTGTACTACACTCTTTATACATTTTCTCTCTAGAGCCTAGGCCTGACATCTTGGTAATAACTCAAACTATCCTTTAAGAGCCTAGTTGGAAAACGTTAAGAATGGGGAATGAATGAGAATTCAGCTTCAGGCACAGGTGAAGGATTAAAACATAAAAGAGCTGATCCCCAATAAGATGGCAAGAGTAGGTTAAGTGAACTTTGTGCCATATCCAGAATGAGATTTCGAAAATGGAAACTTCAGCAGGTCAAGGTAATACTCAGAAATTGCAGTTAATGGTTCTTTTGGGCTGAAGCAGGGTGGAGTCAGGGAAAAATCAAAGCCCTGTGAAGAGAATTTGAGATATAGAGGAGATATGTCTTGATAAATATCCATAAAAATAAATTCATAAAGAACTAATCAAAGCTGTGTAAGGATCATTTGAGACATATAGGAGATATGCCTTTGTGTTGTTACTAGGGGAGTTTGTTCTGCAAACTCCCATAGCCCCTGCTTATTGTTTGGGAGACCCGCCTGTGCTGAGTAGGTCTGCCAGTTCCAAGCACCTTTTTGTCTCTACTATTAGATTAGCTAATATCTGCTCATGTCTTCCAAATTCAGCAGGCTTCACTGTCTCTGAAGAACTCCTTAATTCACCCCTGACTCCCAAGGAAGAGTTAGGTTCTTGCTTCTGTCTCTTTCCATAACGCCCCAATATCCTCTCTGCTACTGTCAGCTTGTTTGTCAGTTTCTTCTGCCAGCATGTGATCTTTGAGGGCAGATACCACACCGTGTTTTGCCAAGTCTCTGATCCCTAGCACCTGGGCTGACACCTACAAAGCACGTGATAACTATCCATAAGAATGAATGCAAGAAGAACTAAGGAAAAATTAAGTTCTTATGAAATAGCTGATAAATTTTTATGCTCCTCAAATTATGCTGGTAGAATCAACCACCTGTGCCTTAGGCCCTGAGTCCACTCTGATAGTCACAAAATTCTGAGTCAAATGCAGTAAAAGACATAAAAATGTTTACATTGTGAATTTTAATGTAATACCAATGTTCTATCCACCTACCTATTCATCTATTTATCATCTGTCTACCTGCTGAGAAAGAGAGATTAGTGTTCTAAAGAGAGAAGCAACATTGCTCCTGTGGAGAGTCAGCCACTCATCTTGGACTTTTCTTCCTTGTGCGCTTAGCCCAAAGGCTTGGGATAAAAAGCCATGGCTCTCCATGAAAGAATTTTACACCTAGACCCAATGAAGGGGACTTTTGAGTATTTGGCACGTAGGAGGATTTGGGTCTTCCCTGGTTTTTTAAATGAGTGATGCCTCTTACTTGGGGGCTACCATGATTCGACGGTCAGGACAGGGTCTCTGGCAGAGTTAGATTTTAATTCTTCAGGGCTGATTCTCAGGCACAGAAGCAAAAACCAGGAGTGTACAATCAGAAGAGATAAAGATGTTTGTCTCTTTCACAAGGTCAGGCACAGGGGTGAGGAGTCAGGGAAGGTTGTGTTGAAGGTTAAAGCTTGTACATTTGAGGGAAGTATGTTTTTCATACCAGAGCATGGCTTTTAGTAATACTGGCACTTTCTGCCTCCTCTTTGGAAATAACTGCCCATCATATTTGGTGATGTCATCAGGAAGACTTCTTTTTATTCTGCACTGTGCCATTAAATGTCCTCAGAGGGGACTACCATGGGGACCTTATGGTTAGTAGCGTAGCACTGCCTACTTCAAGCCCTAGCTCTGTTCCTGATGATAAAGTTGGCTTAATGACTGGATCTTTCTAAAACTCACTTTTCCCATTTGTAAAATGGAAACTAAGTCATGCCCTAATGGAGTGCTGGTAAAATTAACTGAGATACAAGCATATAAAACATTTGCCCAAAGCCAAAAAGAATAACCACCACCATGGACAACAACAAAAAATCCAGTAAATGTTAGCTATGATTGTTGGGAGCTTTGTTGTAGTTAGACAGCATTCATTTTAGGCACCGGATGCATAAAGAACAGGCAGGGAAAGGCCAGGGAAGACCCAAACCCTCATACATACCAAGCACTCAAAAGTCCCCTTCACTGGATTTAGGTTTAAGATTCTTTCATGGAGATCCCACGGCCTTTTATCCCAAGTCTTTAGGCTAAGCACATGAGGAAGAAAAGTCCAAGATGAAGTGGCTACCCCTCCCTGGAAGCAATGTGGCTTCTTAAAGAACACGGCCCTGGAAACTCCCAAAGGCTGGAGGTAGGGCTAGGCATATTAAAGATGAACAGTATTCTGACTGTGAATACGAAATGCTCACAAAGGTATAGCATGGATCCATAGAGGAAGTATGTGGGAATGCTCAGTGCAATTTTTCATTAAACTCCAGGGGTAATGAATATTTTCTTTGCTATTGGTACTTAATAAAACACTCTTTAGTGTGTTCAATTGCTTCCAATTAGTCCAAAGCTCATCGAGTCTTTCCTGGAACTGATTCTCACAATGAATCTAGCCCCAGCTCGGTGCTATTAACCGGGCCTAAAGCCCCGTGATTTCTCCAAATCCCTGGCTATATTATAAATCTTACTCTATTTCTTTGCTTGCAAACTGAATTTCGGATGAGAAACCAAAACAGAGTTACTTTTTTGAAATTCCTGGCAGGAAACCTTAACCCCTGCAGAGAGGTGGTGCCAAGAGCAAAGGGAGTTGACAGAGTTGGATGCTTCCTGCTATTTTGGGCAGGAAGGCAGGAAATAGTCCTGCTTTACAATAATTATAGGCAACAGAGCTAGGAATAAAGCAGAGCCTCTATGGAAACAATCTGTTCTCAATATGGTGTGCTGAGCCACCAAGAGTGTGCACAGAATTTTGACCAGATCTCACTGTCTCAGTGACCAGCCACCCAGTGCCCGTGCATTTTTTAACATGAGTTATAAGAGGTTTATAACTTTAGTTATTTATATGTTAAAACCTGTAGAAGGATTAGAAGATTTAAAAAAAATAAATGTTCACATTAGAGAAAATGCTATATTAAATAGCTGGGACTCAGTTTTCTGTTTAATATTTAATCAGAAACTCAGTCAACTTTTGGAGAGTTTCAGGTCAATATTTAGCTAAGTTAAAAGAAGAAGAAAATCTAGAGCATATTTACTAAACTAATGAATACAGAGTTGAGGATTAGTTCAATCAGAATTTAATCAAAATTTGGATTAATACAAACCTCAGGATTGACAAAAATTCAAGATTAGAAACAATAATGTTTTTTTACTTAAGAATCCTTACAGGCTCTTAAAGTTGCTTGTAGACCTATGTCTCATCAATTCTTGCTCCTTAATCCTTGAGCCAGGTGCTTTATGTTGGAACACAGTAGGACAGTGTCTGGTCACTATGTTCGCAGAGTGAGCTATTTCTGTCATGTGGACAATAAGAAATAGATACAGCGCACACTTGTGACAGGGTTAGTGGGTGCGGACAGTAATCAGTGCCTGTAAACATTCCCCTTTCCTGCCCACCATGGAAAGCTTCTAGCCCCTTGGATATCCTCTTGATCTAACTTACCAGCTCTCTGAGTATCTTCTATTTGTACCTCCAGCCCTACTCTCCTACTGCCTTTATTCTGCTCTGACTACCAGAAGGCTGACCTTCTTGGAAAATCAATCACGGCTTCCGCTTTGCTTTAGCCCATGGAAGAACCGTCATGAATTCGAAGTGTTGGATAAGAGCGCGCCTGGGCTGTTTATTTCTCTCCCTCGCTGCCTGGTTTTGTTGTTGCTGTTGTTATTGTGTGTATTTAGAGGTTGTTCCTCAGGCTGCTCTCTCCTTCTCTCTGTAGGTTCTGACAATGACCCCTTCTGTTTCCACCTCAGATCTAAAGGTGGTAAACCTTTTTTTGTTGCTCATCTCAGTATGTTCCAACATCTCTCCTTGGTGTTCCTTAACTCCTCTCATGCAATTTTAAATAACGCATTCATGAACTTGTCCTCAGTGCATCCATTTGAGTATGCCATCTGCTTCCTGCTGAGACTCTTCTTCCAGTGCTGCTATGTAAAACCTCCCTTCCATTTAGACAGGTTTACTCATGATGTCTTAGATATCCATAGTGGTTTCCCCACCTCCACATGTGTAATGCCCTATACCCCTTCATCCCACAGACTATAACCAAATGAAATTTAACTATGCTTATGTGACTTAACTGGTAGTACAGGTTCTTTGGAAAAAAAGTGCTATTTTATAACATGTCTTATTGTTAAAAATATTTTAGTCAGCATTATTTTATCTGCCCATATCTTATGCAAGCTTCTTTGGGCAAAGTCTGTTTCTTTCCATTTTATGCATTTTTCTGTGGCATCAACCTCTTTGCCATGCACATTGGAACATGTATTTGCTGATTTAAATTAGCTCTGATTTGGAATACTTTTTGAATCTTTTGTGCATTCAAGTAAGCATAAAATAACTCAACTTTCCACACTATAACAAATTTCCCAGGCAACTACAAGCATAACCTACATCTACATAGGACTTCTTAGGCCATCCGATC
Organism: Cebus imitator; assembly: GCF_001604975.1. NCBI lineage: Eukaryota > Metazoa > Chordata > Mammalia > Primates > Cebidae > Cebus > Cebus imitator. The sequence continues at coordinate 1,466,014 of NW_016107634.1, forward strand.
TGCCCTGATTTTGGGGGTTTGGTGGAGAGCCAGGAATGTTAGGATCAGCTCCGATCCTCGGAAAAATAATGGAGCCTCTGTGTTTCACTAGTATGCAATTATGGGCTAAGTGGTATGGTGCCTGGTATTGCTAAGCCAGAAATTGTACAGAGTCTCCTCTGTTTCAACAAGCTTCAACTAATGCGGTGTGAAATCAGAGTTCTACTCTCCACCCCTGCCACCACAGAAATCCCCAAACAATTGGCCACAATATAAATAGGGTGAGGGATTTATTTTTGATCAGTAGTTTTTAAATGGAGCCTAGAAGAGAATGCTCATTGGAAAGGCAAAAAATATCAAAGTGACCTCCTGACATCTGGCAATTGGTAGAGATGTAAGCTCCAAAACCAAGTTGTCTCTACTCTTTCTCCTGCCTTCTCTCTAGTTCCCTATTCCTTTAACTCTCTTCTTCTTTTGTCAACCTTTCTATTTATACATTATTAGTTTAATATTTCTATTTGGATTTTTCTTGGTTTTGAAATTTCCCCAGGAGTATGGTATTTTAATCTTAGCTCTCATAATTTCTCTTGATTGCTTACAGAAGTATTTATTATCATGATTATTATAAATGATGATAATGGCAGTATGGTTTACAGCTTATCAGATGATTTCACATATGTTTATCTCACTTGCTACAATTCTATCTAAATAGCAAGGACAGATTCTTTTTTTATACTTAAAGAGATGGAGATGCAGCAAGATCTGATGATTTGCTTTTGATTTTTCATTAAGTAAGTGAGAAAGAACTCTGAGACCAGAGAAATGATATTTGCCAATTAAACTCTGCTGCCTCTCTGTGGCATCATGCTACCTAGACTTTTGAATCTTGTTCACTAATCACTCAAGGTACTACTAACACTTCAAGTGATGCTTCTTTTCTCCTTCTATTCAAGCAGAAAAGAAGAGGTGAGAGCAGGGACTGCGGCAGCTGATAGTTCACTAGCTAGGTTCAAGTTCCTTCATCAGTTTGCTCTATAGCTTTCTGGAGGGCAAAGCTCCATTTAATGTACTTATTGGCACTGGTGAAGTGGAAAAAATTAGTATAGTGAAGTACTGGCCAGCACAAATATTATGTGAGCAACATGTGTAATCTTAATTTTTTCATAACCATGAAAAAAAAGGAAAAGTAAACAGGTGAAATTAATTCTATTTTATTTAATCCAATATGTACAAAATATTTTACCATGTAAATCAGTATAAACTTATGTATGATATACCTTATATTCATTTTTTTCCTTCTGGTTTTGAAACTCAGTGTGTATTTTACACTTACATCATCTCTCCATCCAGACTAGCCACATTTTAAGTATTCATCAGTCACATGGGACTAGGGCCTATTTGATTGAAAAATGAGGCTCCAGAAGAGATGGAAAATTGCATCTTGGCCAGGCAGCAATTGGTAAGCTACTCCTAGTTCACATCCCAGTCCTTGATATTTCAGCAGAGCTACAATGGTGTCTGCCCTGAGAATATCAGATATCTAATCAAAATATTTATCTGAAAGTCCAAGCAATAAGAAAAGAACATTTTGAATAATATCTACTATACTTTAAGCTCCACAAAGACCAGGACTGAGCCTGTGTTACTTATTGTTCTGTGTGTAATAACTGATTGAATGAATATTTGAAACGTTTTTACGTTCATTTTTGTTCACAGAGTCTCTAAAATCTGATGTGTGTTTCACACTTACAGTACATTTCCAGTCTGACTACTTACATTTCGTGGACTTACTAGCCGCAAATAGCTAGTGACCACTGTGTTAGACAGGAGAGGTCTAGATCATTGGGATACAGGATTGACTCTGTCATCAACATAAGTTTATTTCTTTTTTACTGTTTGCCAAATTCTCTGAAAGCATGAGTTCCAGCTTAAAATTCTGTGAGTCACTTTATATGAAAAAAGAAAAACAAAACAGCAGTGATATCTGACGCCCATACCTAATCCCATACTCACTTAATCAAAACAGCCATCTTTATCACTATTTCAAATAATTTGGCTAATGGAAATGGCAGACATCTTTATTTGCGTTCCACGTCTTCCTCCAAATGTACAAATACACATGCTGCAAGGATATGTTGCTAGAAGCTCTGAGCAGATTTCAAGACACAATATACACTGGGCTTTTCAGTAACTACAACTTGGCCTGTTTTCTGGTGGCTGAGGTGGATGGCAGAGAAACTTGCTACCAGGCCAGACTCTCTTGGTGGGGCGTGAGATGGTCTGGTAGGGAGTGGGTGATTCTAATTTGGCTTCTGACTAGATACTTGACTGCCAAGCAAACCAGACGGAGTCTAAGTTTAAAAAGGAAACTTAAGTATCAGGACCAAGGCTGTTGTACATCATGATGCAAACTGTGCTCTGCACAAAGCTGCCCAAGCCAGAGAGAGAGTTTGGAGGAAAATATATGCCCAGTGTACTCTTCTGTGGGCTTGTGTTCACCTGGAGGAAGAGGTGCCTTCTTAAATTTTATTCAAGCAGTTCATGGACCATCCACAGCCCTATTAAGGATCTAAGAAGAATGTATTAGCAGCTTAGCTGGATGGAAGAACTCCCCGTCCAGCTAAGCTGAAAAAAATAACAACCACCACAACGATAATCATAAAAAAAATCAGTTTGAAACTAAGGTCTTAAATATGGAAGCCTTAATATATCTACATTTTTGCCTAAATAAGTATTATTTCTTTCTAGGAAATAAAATAAAAGGGGAAAAAAGACAACGAAACTCTGTAAATACATGTATAAGAACAGACTCAAGATACAGTTGTAACACTCCATTAACAGTTTTTGTTTGCACAACATATCAAAACTTTTTTTTCCTTCCATTTTAAATTATTCAATTTAAAAAGGAAGGTCATAGCACAGAGAGTCTTTAGGGCAGTGGAACTTCTCTGTATGATGCTGTAATGGTGGATACATTCTACATTTGTCCAAATGCATAGAATGTATGACACCAAGAATGAACCCTAATGTAAGTATGGATTTTGGGTGATGACTTATCCACATAAGTTCATCAATTATAATGTCTGTATCACTCTGGGGGAGATGCTGATTATGGGGGAGGTTATTCATGTGTGGGGGCAGGGAGTACACAGGAAATCTCTATTTCCCACTCTGTTTTGCAGTGAACCTAAAACTGTGCTAGAAACAAAGTCTATTTTTAAAAAAAGTAAAGTCAGGACATGAGTTTGCCATCTTTATGATGCTGAGTATGGTAGAATCATCCACAGCTTCACATTTCAAGATGAAATATTTCTGTCTTCCTCAGCACCCCGAACAAGAAACTCCACTCTAATTACTACCATTTCAAGTATGCTAACCCAGAAACTTTATCAATCATATAAGGACTAACTTCTAAAGATATTTAGGGGTGTTTTCTTTTTAAATTCTTCCTCAGTATAGCGATACAGCTTGGGAGGTGGAAGGATGGCTGCCCCATATGCACATACACTAGCTTCAGTCACCTGTGTCTCATCACATCAGTCAGGAACTAGGAGCTAGTTCCATTCCATCTATTTATGGATCCTACCTTTTCTCTTTCATCTCTCAACTTCACTGTTGAGCAGTTTTAGGCCTAAGCCAATTCAGGTGTTCAGCTCCATCACAAGACCCATCTTATGTTAACCCATTTAGAAGACCAGGAAAGCCTTTTATCTTGTTACATTTTGAGAAGAATGCAAAATGGTAAGTGTCATGACACAGAAACTATGTAAAAATGAATGAATATGTATGTGGGTAAAGGATAGAAGGTAATTAGGAATTAAAACAATTTTGATAAAGTGTTAGGACTAAAGATTTAGTTATTTTCTTTTTCAAGTTTTAAAAATATTGTGCTATTTGACATTTTGATTACTTTTCCATTTAGAAAATGACCCCACCAACATGCCAAAGCTTACCCATCCACATGACCTTGAATGGAATACAGTCAGCCCTCCCTTTCTGTGGGTTCCACATGTGGGGATTTAGTCAACCCAGAATTGAAAATATTCAAGAGAGAAAAATAGATGGTTGCATCTGTACTGAACATGTATGGACTTTTGTTCTTGTCATTATTCCCTAAACAATATAGTACAGCAGCTATTTACAGAGCATTTACATTGTATTGGATATTTCTATTATTAGTCTGTTATCACACTGCCAATAAAAACGTACCCGAGATGGAATAATTTATAAAGAAAAAAGGTTTAAGGGACTCACAGTGCCACATGGCTGGGGAAGTCTCACAAACATGGCAGAAGATGAAAGAAGAGCAGATGGACGTCTTACATGGTGGAAGGCAAGAGGGCATATGCAGGGGAACTCTCCTTTATAAAACCATCAGATCTCATAAGACTTATTCACTAGACAAATTGATCTTTACTTTTTCCTCTCCTCTTCTCAAGCTGAAGAAAGGAGTCCACCCTAGAGCTATGAGTTGCGTGAGTTGCACTCCCTGGGGTTTGGGGATGGCTAATGCAAACATTCTCTCGGCCACCCTGGCTGGTGCACCCCATGTCCACTGACTCTAAGCCCAACACACCAGCAGGACTTGCCCAGAAATTGCAGTTCTTGTGGCCTAGACTATCCTTTAAGTTTATTTAGGATCCCAGAGCACTTTACTCTGTGACTTACGAGTTCTGGGCTAGCCAAAACTCTGGTTCTGAACACTGGGATAGATGATTCCCCTCTGAATAGGCCTGGTCTACTCAGCAGCAAATACTTATATAGAACACATGTATTTCTCCTCTGGAAATATGTTTCTAGTAACTATTTTGAATACAAAGCAGTTCTAAAAGTTTTGAATTTCAACACAATTTCTGTTAATAACTTTATTTTAAATATGTTAATAAAAGTTTTTTCTAATATAAAGAGAGTAGATTAGTTAATTTTGATTCTTTAATATCATAGCAAAGTGTTCAATGTAACAAAACCCATTGGATTTTTCTATAATAAATATGAGCACCTAGTCACCTAAAAAAACATCGGTTATTTCTGTTCTTTTACATTTTAATATTTCTGAAAGTTAAATGAAGGCTTTTGCCTGATACAGCAGATTGTTCCCACAGGAGGGCAAATTTTTGAGAAATCTGGGTGCATGATTAGA